>NC_069662.1:98368171-98671202 GCF_027244095.1 Hemicordylus capensis | reverse complement strand
CCCCAATTTCAGCCGCCGCCCAGCCAGCGCGCTCGCCATTCCACTTCCGCTCCTTACCGTTCGTCCCGGGGGCCATCCTCATGCCTCCCCCTCCGACCGTGCCTGAAGTCCCTGCTCAAAATGGCGCCCTGTTTGAATTTGGCGCTGAGGAAGTTCCCCCAGCCGCAGTGAAGCCAACGCGGAGGCGGCCTTTGGCGGAAGAGGAGGAGGTGCTTTCCCCCGTCACGTGAAGCCGGAGGGGGTTGTGGGCCGGGCTCTGGTTTCCCCGCTGCCGCCATGAGCAAAAGGAACCAGGTTTCGTATGTGAAGCCGGCCGAGCCCGCCTTCCTGAGCCGCTTCAAAGAGCAAGTGGGATACCGGGAGGGGCCCACGGTGGACACCAAGGTAACGGTGCTCGGCCTCCGCCCGCTTCCTCCACGCCCAGCCCTCCTGGGTGACAGCCAGGCCGAGGGTCAGAGCCGGTTAGGTCCCCGTAGTCGCTGCGTCAGGGAGTGAGGAATGCCGGCGGAGAGAGGGCTCCTTTTCGGGCCCGAAGTGGCTGGTTTACTCAGACACGGGGATCCTCTGCTTCGAATGGGTGACCATAAACGGCAGTTGGTCATGCTGAGCTGTTAGGAAGAAAAGGCACCCCAAAGAATCACAGGATAACCGCACTTACCAGGGCGAGCTCACATAGGTATGACTGAAGAGGCGTAAGTGTGGGGCGGTATAAAGACATGTTTAAATGAATAAATGTTGCAAAGACGTGAACAACAGCCCTTCTATTTCATCTTAAACCGGCTACAGACTTTTGATGTTGCCCAGCAGCATCTTTGCCAGTCTTCTCTTCCATGCTCCCCTCTCCCATTTTCTTATTTCCTTGCTTAACGTCCAACCTGGTCAAGAGTTTTGATGACCTCAGAAGCTGGCTCGCTTCTTTATAAGCTGCTCTTAAGAAAGGTATATATACTATATCCTTAGTGCTACTGTTGAATGGCTGAGAAGTTCAACAAATACACAGCTTTCCATATCACTGACTATATGGTGGGGAAAGCGCCACTGGTTGGTTTTCTGCCAGTTATACAGCTGTTTGAAGGACAGGAAGAAGGCAATGTCTACACCAATTGTTCAAAATGTGTTGGAAGAGACATGGTGCAAAACTGCAGTGTGTATACCAGTCCTTTGAGTTATGCATGTGGTTATAGAAACTGCACAAATACTTCAGTATGTGCTGAACAACACACAGATCAGCTTGAGCCATGCTGCCAAAACACACTTGGTTGTGTGAACGGGCTCTAAAGGTGGATATGATTAGATACTTAAAGGTTGGGCTTCCTTGGTTAAATGAAAACTGAAAACGTATTATTTACAGTGAAGAAATCCTGCTGATTTCTGTGGGATTTGTTCACAGATAGTTAGATTTAGGAAGGAAGTCAGCTTGGCTTGCAAAAAATGTATACATAGCTGGAAGCATATGTAGTGCTTTGAGCTGTTCGAAGACTAGTGCTAGGTATGCAATAAGTCTGGTGGGCAGGGTGCTGAATAGGAGGGGTGCTAAAAAAAACAAAGGGCTCAAAAATAGGTTTGCTGAAGGGAGGAGGAGTGAAAAGGCCTGAGCTAAGAAGCAGAGACACAAGTTTGCAAAGGCAAAAGCTTCCGAGGAAAGAAGGGTAAAGGGCAATCTTCCCTATAACGGGGATTCCCAGATGTTGTTGACTACAACTCCCATCATCCCCAGCTGCAGTGGCCTTTGGGGATAATGGGAGTTGTAGTCAACGACATCTGGGAATCCCTGTTACAGGGAACACTGGTGGAGGGAGTCATGGAATCTGTGGAAGGACGACTATATTACTATGCTGTACTGGTCTCAGTTATAAGTGCGCTACTTTTGCCCAAAGAAACAGTAGAGGGAGTGCAAGCTAAATTGAATAAAGTTGTTCCTAACACTTTGCAGGCTTATTGGCTGCTATTACTACTTACACCAAGCTAACAAGCTAACTCTGTGTTATCAGAGTTTGCAGTTTTCTGTGGTTTTATCAATTTTTCATGTTGGCCTAAAATCTGCAGTCCATCTTTATCAGTTATAGTTAGGTTGCACATTAGAAAAAGCTTCCTAACTTCTCGCAGTATAAATGGATTGGTCTTGGTCTGAGTAGAACAGTGCTAGATCTGCATGCAGGCTTATGTCTTAACTCAGAAGAACTAGTCTGCACTACATTACAAGTTGTTTTTGAAATAACTGGTTTGGGGCAGGGCTTTGCCAGTGACTTTCATGAAGGGGCTGCAGGGCCAAAACACATCGGAAAAGTCCCACAGGGTATGTGAGTGAGTCCCTGAATGTATGTAAGTGAGCTTGCTGCATCGTTCTCTCTTGTATTAGTGTTTAGATTTATAAATATTTTATATTTTATATTGTCACCTTGATTCCAGTGACTTACTGCTTTTGCTGTGAAGTTTCTCAAGCTTATCTTCACAGTTGCAAGGTTAAGAAGTTGTGTATGTGTTTTAAAGTGGAAGTAGTGTTTCTCGGGAGTCTAATACTTCTTGTGAAGGCCTCAAGATAGTACGTTGCAGGCTAGCTTTCCCCAGTCCCACCCACCATCCTTGATATTAGTTTGTTCCCTAAACAGATGCTCCACATAGGAAGAGGGAAGTGGGATCATGCCTGCTGATCACACTTCTAACCTCCATATGGTGATTGGATCTTATGCACAGTGTCTATATGCATACAAGCTATCCATGGGCAGGATCTCTCCTTGACACTTGTCTGAACAGCTTATATGCACCTAGGAGCTGTACAGGAGTTTGGATACACACACGCACACAATGTGGCCAGCAGTCACAGTCCTCCCCACATCGCTCTCTCTTGTGCGCGCGAGCGTGCACACACACACACGCACACACACACAATGCCTGGATTGGTCAACTGAACAGGGTTACTAAAAGAAATTGCAGGATTTAATTCCGTAGATCAGTGTTTCCCAGCTGGTCCCCCCCCCCCGTGCACTCAGATTAGGTGGAGGGGAAGTGGGGCACACCATCACCTTCCCCAAGGAGCCAATTTATTTTGTGGAAGCAGAGCTATCACACTGTCTATTACTCTCTCTCCTGATGCTTTATGAGGTGAGTCAGCTGCAAAAGCGGAAGGTTTAAACTCTCAGATCTTTGTGGTGATCCATTATCCTTCACAATGTGGATTATGCACCTGCACAGTAGTTCTGGTGGAAGGATTTTCAAGTTCCCTGAGGCACTCTGTAGCTCTGCCCTTTGCACACCAAGCATGCTTGGTATCTTCAGTGGCAGAGTACCATGGGTTTGAAATTACAGGTGGAACAGATCTAGATCCTGGAGCACCCTTTTCCTCAGTTCCTTCTCGACTGCCGTTGCGTATGCTTCCCTCAGGATTCACACCTTGGTCATGCTTTGTTCCTAAAAAGAAAAGATTCACGGTTTGAATTCTTGGTTTTTTGACTATGGTTCGCTTAATTTCTACTCTTTGCCTTACAACTTGTATTAGTTTTCTCGATATATGTACTGATGGATGCCAAAATTTTTTTAAAGAGGTGTTCTTCGTGCCACAGGATGCTTCCCTCATCTGACAAACATGATCTCTGCTTACTTTGCCTTGGAAAGGACCATATTGTCTGAACGTGCAAAATTTGCTTATCTTTTTTCAAAGCAAACCAGAAAAAGCAGATAATTAAGTGTTGGTTTGTATGAATAAGCATTATGCTTTCCAAGCATTATCATAGTAGCCATTGTTGGCATAGACACCATCTGAGCATCAACAATCAAAGTTGCAATCAGTATAGGCAACTTTGCTGGCTAAGACCTCCAAAGAGGCTTTTTAAAAGCCTCATGATGTCTCCAAGGACGGACATCATAGACACTAAAAGAAGCATAAACACTGTGACGACTCTCCATCCCTCACTAAACATTGGGGAAAATCTGATGTTTACCCAACAAAACGGACCTTCCTACTCATTCAGAGCCAACCCAATACAAAGGAGCTCCTGGTTGTTCTTCTAGCGCTCAAATTCTTCCTTCCACAACTCAGAAGCCAAGTAGTTCAAATTCTTCTGGGCAACAACACAGCCATTGCTTACATCCGTCGACAAGGAGGGACAGTCTCCAGATCCAAGAACCTAGCTATTTAACTTTGGGGACTGGAGTATACATCACCAAATATACCCTCTGGCTCTGCTCATAAAGGACACCAACAAAGTCATTGCGGACAGTCTGAGCAGAAAAACAGATTCCTCCCATCAGCATGAATGAAAAATGAATCAAGATGTAATCCCCAATCTCTTTATTTCTTGGGGAGCTCCCCAAGTAGACTTTTGTATATCCACAACCAACAAGAAATGTGATCATTTCTGCTTAAGAGCAGGAGTGGGAAGGGATCTCTGGGGGAAGTCTTCCAGATCTCCTGGAGAAAACACATATAGAACACACATCTTCCCTCTACTGTTCAGGGTACTCAGCAAAGTCCTTCAACACAAATCAAAATGTGTTATACTTACCCTGTGATAGTCTGAGGCAACCTTGGTTCCCTTTCCTTCTATGACTATCCTAAAGATTCCATCACCGCCTCCCTTGACGCGTTGACCTTCTGTCTCTGGTCAATTCCTCCATCACAGTCCTTGAACTTGACTGTGTGGAAGTTAAACTTCTAGACAATATCCTATTGCATGAGAGGATGGTTTCCACTGTACATAACTACAACTATAAATGGAAAAGGCTTGCCATTATGCCAGGGCCAAAGGTTTTAATCCCTTTCAAACCTCTATACGACAAATCCTCCTATGTCTTACCTCTCTGAAATGCTCAGGCCTTTCCAATTGGTCTATTAAAGTCCGTATGGCGGCCCTCTTAAGTGAATAAACAACCTCTTCCCACCGATTAGAAAACCAATTGAACATTGGAGCCTCTATCTCGTACTTTCTACTCTAACAGAGGCCCCCTTTGAACCACTATCTTCAGCTACCATTAAGTTGCTCTCTATACAGACAGCCTTTTAAATTGCTATCAGCACAGCACAAAGGGTTAGCGAACTTACCGCTTTGAGAATCTATTCCCCTTTCATGAAATTCTACCCCAATAAGGTGGTTCTGAGAACAGACCCTTCTTTCATAGTTTCAGACTTCCATGTCAACCAGGACATTTTCCATCCTTCCTTTTTCATGAATCCTACCATTCCTTAGGAGTGCTCTCTCCACAGATGTTGTAGCGCATTCCTCATCTATATGGACAGAACTAAAGGCTTTAGAAAGTTCTGTAGACTTTTTGTTGCCTGCAGGGGCAAGGGGCAACCAGTCTCTAGCTTTCAGAGGCTTTCTAACTGGCTTGTCCAGCTTATTTTTACTAGTTACAAGAAACAAGGTGTACAATCTCCAAACATGGTTAAAGCTCACTCTACCAAAGCCATGGTTACCTCTGTTGCTTAGTTATCAGGAATAAAATTTAATGACATCTGCAAGGCTGATACTTGGTCTTCCAACTTACCTTTTGTTAAACTTTACTCCTTAGACACCCAGTCTGCGGCTGAGGCCAATGTTGGGTGGGCTGTACTAAAAAATGTTCTTTAAGAAACATCCTCCAGTCCTCCCTCTTCTATGGGGAGCTTGTTACTAACCCATGTTGTGAAGGATGAGGAGAGTGCTGGTCTTGTGGTAGCAAGTATGACTTGTCCCCTTAGCTAAGCAGGGCCTGCCCTGGTTGCATAGGAATGGGAGACTAGAAGTGTTAGCACTGTAAGATATTCCCCTTATGGGATGAAGCTGCTCTGGGAAGAGCAGAAGGTTTCAAGTTCCCTCCCTGGCTTCTCCAAGATATGCCTGGGAGAGATTCCTGCCTGCAACCTTGGAGAAGCTGCTGCCAATCTGTAAAGACAATACTGAGTTAGATAGACCAATGGTCTGACTCAGTATATGGCAGCTTCCTATGTTCCTATGATACCGGATCACTACAAAGATAAACAGGTTGCTTACCTGTAAAACGTGATTTTGTGGTGATCTGGTATCATTCACAACACCTGCCAGGCCTCCCTGTTTAATTGGATGTTTTTGCTTAATATACTTGCTTAATCATTCAGCTGAAGAAGTTCAGTCTTTTAAGTGGTTGACCAGGAACTGAGCAAAAGGGCACTCTGCTGCTGAAGAAATTGAGCGCACTTGACGTGCAAAGGGTGGAGCTGCAGAGCACCTTGGGGAACTTAAAAATCCTCCGTGGAGCCTACTGCGCAGGCACATTACCCACACTGTAAATCAGGGATTCTCAACCTTGGGTCCCCAGATGTTGTTGGACTTCAACTCCCATAATCCCCAGCCCCAGTTGCGTTTGGTTGGGGATTATGGGAGTTGAAGTCCAATAACATCTGGGGACCCAAGGTTGAGAATCCCTGCTGTAAATGATACCAGATCATCAAAAGATCACCTGTTACAGGAAAGCAACCTTTTCTTCTTCTTTTTTGGCAGCTGACTCACTCCTTCATGCGTTGGGAAGTGCACTCCTTCCCTGTGTGCTATGGGGCGAGTCAGCTGTAAAACCAGGGAACTCCCCCCTTACAGCTGACTCGTAGTGAGTCAGCGCGTCACACTATTTATTATTTATCTATCTATCTATCTATCTATCTATCTATCTATCTATTCATTATTACACTTATATCCCGCTCTTCCTCCAAGGAGCCCAGAGCAGTGTACTACATACTTAAGTTTCTCTTTCACAACAACCCTGTGAAGTAGGCTAGGCTGAGAGCAAAGTGACTGGCCCAGAGTCACCCAGCTAGTATCATGGCTGAATGGGGATTTGAACTCAGGTCTCCCCAGTCCTAGTCCAGCACTCTAACCACTACTTGTGAGTGAGCTGTGGTACACTAGTGTGGTACACTGGTTGGAAACACTGCCTTGGATACTTGCAGAGCATTCTTTTGAAAATCTCCATCAAGCCATTTGGAGAAAGGTTATCTTGTTTTAGGGTAGGAAAGGTTGGGTTAGACTAAATAATATGTGAGATCCAATTTGAATTAATTTGCCAAAGGAGGAAAAAGCAACAAAGAACTAAAAACAGTAGAAAGGGCAAATGAGAACATCCCTCTTCATGTATACACTTCCAGTTTCATATGATGTGATAGAAAGCAGTTTGTAGCTCTGCATTTGATGCCATGGTGGTTTGATTGTTTTTCTGTACTGCTTGTGCATGTTCTGGGGATGCAGAAATGAGAAGCAGCACAAGCCTTCAAGCTGAGTTGCTTTGCGTAGATAAAAAGCTGTCGGTTTTGTATTTTAGTCACAAACTGACAGATTGGTTATATCTTATAGAAACTTGCAGGTGTTTGAGTTATTTTAAGTGCAGCTATCTTTAAATAGAACACGGATTCCAATATTTAATATAATTCCCAGTGTTTTAGAAAGATTAAAATCCAGCTGATAACTAGAACGTTATCAAGTGTAACGTTTTTGGATATACAGCTTCAAACTATCATGTCCTAAATTCAAGAATTTCAAAAGTTTACAAATCACAAACTGTTCAAATTACTAATACAGTCTTTATGGAGCTTTGACGCCACAAAACAGAACTTTGCCACATTATCTGAAATTACAGGTTTAAGATTGGCCAGCATAATTTCCAAATAAAATTGGTCTGTGTGACCAGGATAAATGGCTAAAATAGGAGCAATAAATTTGGTGCGAGCGTCCTTATAAAACTGGCAATAAAGAATAACATGGGTGATAGACTCTATATCCCCTGAGCCACAGGGATAACAGTGCTGATCCTGTTTGAATTTACCATCAAGTACTGCCGAAGGGAGAATACCTCTATCTGAAGCATACTTACTTGAAAATAGGTTTGACTGGTATCAGTTGAGCTTTCTAATTAATATGGGTTGGACTGTAAGAGTGCTATATAAATATTTAAAGTGCTTTATTGTCTGTATTACATTTGCTTTCATTAAAACCCATTAAGGTAGGTCACTGTTTCTCCCTCGTTCTTGCTGGTAAACACAAATTATAAGAAAGTAATTTGCCCAAGGCCAAACAGTGGGCCAATCCAGAAGACTGAGCAACCCATGGTTTATTTGGTCATGCATGCATCCCTAGCTATCCTAAGCTTCTGCACTTCCTCCCTTTATCTCCTCCATTCACGCACCAGGGGAGTCCTGGTTTGTTTAAACAGTTCCACAGGACATCTGAACCTAGAGCTGTTGTTTAACTGTGGCTTACAAAACACAATCTGAAACCAGAAATGAGTCTGTTTCAGTTTGTGATTTGATTTATAAACTACAGTTGAACAGCAGCTCCAGGTTGAAATGACATTTGGGGCTGTTGGTTAAGCAAATTAAGATGCTGACCAATTATTGCATGTGGCAGCTGAGGAGGTAAGGGGAGGAGAGAGCATGTGGGCTAGGAAGGGTTAGAGATGCATTTGGTCATCTAAAATGGCCTGTTCAATCAGTTGCAGAGGTGCTGCCTGAATGTACCTAGGTGCCTCCACCAGCTAGAGTGTGGCTGATGACAACTGGGGAAGGGGCCTTCTGGGTGGTGACGCCTCAGATGTGGAATTTTCTCTCCAGGAGGCTTGCCTGATGCCTTTGCTAATGTCTTTCCAGCATTATAGAGCCAGCATGGTGTAGTGGCTAGAGTGCTGGACTAGAACCGGGGAGACCCGAGTTCAAATCCCCATTCAGCCATGAAACTAGCTGGGTGACTCTGGGCCAGTCACTCTCTCTCAGCCTAACTTACTTCACAGGGTTGTTGTTGTGAGGAGAAACCTAAGTATGTAGTACATCGCTCTGGGCTCCTTGGAGGAAGAGCGGGATATAAAATGTAAAAATAATAATAAACAGAACTTTGCATAATTTATTGTTATTTCCCCAGGCCTTTTAACAACATATTTTTCATCTCTGTGACTTCGGATTTTATTCTGCTTTTATCTGTGTTATACTATTTTTGAAATGTATGCACTTAGATCATTTTTCATTGTTTTACGTTGTGCCTTAGTGCCTTAATCTGAGGCATACTTACTTGAAAATAGGTTTGACTGTTATCAGTTGAGCTTTCTAATTAATAAAGATTGGGCTGTAAAAGTGCTATATACATATTTAAAGTGCTTTACTGTCTTGTAAGCCACCCTGAAACAGAACTGTTTGAAGATCAGAATAAAAGTTTTTCAAATTCAAAAAAATACTTGATTGCAATGACTGCTGTCTGGTAGCTGCTCGATCTGGATCGTGGTTCTGTCCATTCATAATAGTGGGTTCTGCGCCTGCATAGATCAGCTTCAGTTAGAATTTGCTAGCTCCTCACGACGCCCTTAACTGCCTCTGCATGCGACTGCAATACGCTCTAGCGGCGGTTGGGCATCCCTTTAGCCAGTTTCTTCCTGACCGCGCTACGGATCAGTCCTCGGAAACAGTTTGCTCCTCGGAGAATTAAACATTGCTAAACGACTACAGGAACATACTAGACCACTCTTTGGATCAAGATTTGACGAACTTGAAATGATACTTGATTGCAATGACTGCTGTCTGGTAGCTGCTCTTTCTTTCTCTAAAAACGTTTAGCAAAGTGCTAGCCCTTTACTGGACACAATACATGACAGGGATGTGCACTGAGCTGGCAACTGCTGGTTTGAAGGTAGGGGGGATAACTTTAAGGACTGGGGAGGGTCCTCTTACCCCCCTCCCCCAGCTATGTTTCCCCTGCCAGCACAGTCCTGAAAAATGGTCCCGTGGGGTGGCAGCATGTCTACTTGCCACCCCAGTGAGTCACGGACCAGAAGTGCCTGGAAGTGTCTGGTGCGCGAGCACACGTCGTGACGGCAAGAAAGTAGTCATGACCTCCCCCCCCCATTAATTTGCCTTCCCCCTCCCCATTAATTTGCCTATCTTGGTCAGAGAGGCACAGTGGCCCCTACTAACTGGGCAAAGAGGCACCTTTTAAAAGTGGTGATTCTCTTTATTTAGCAAGAGGAAAGCAACTGGCCCTATCCACCCCCAGCACAGTGCCCCTCCAGTGACTGTTGCTGGTGTCTGTCTTATGTTTCTTTTTAGATTGTGAGCCCTTTGGGGACAGGGAGCCATCTTTATTTATGTATTATTTCGCTATGTAAACTGTTTTGGAAACTTCAGTTGGAAAGCAATATATAAATATTTTGTTGTTGTTATGGCTGGCTCTTCCAGTCCCAGGCAGGCACCCCCGCCCCAAAGCAGCAGTCCGCTCTATATTTTTGTTTGTTTATGGCCATGGACTCCACATGGAGGAGGACGTGCCTCAGCAGAAGCTTGCCTTGTAGCCAGCCCAGCAAAGAGCAAAGGGGCAGTTGAAAAGGCCCGTGGCATGGGCACTTTCTCTTTAAGTAGGGGCAGGAAGCTGGTGATCCGGCTGACAATATGGGGGAGAAGCCACAGCTGGGCCCTGGAAAGGAGGGCCTTTAGTGCAGTGGAGGTAACTGCACAGATTGCTTTTGGGCAGTGGGGACAGGATGCGGGAGCAATAGCAGTGTTGCTCGGGGCTGGCAGTCTGAGCTGGTCACAGCGAGTGGGAGGTAGGGAGGGACCTGGGAAGGAGAGCAGGACAGTGAGCGGGTGAGCCTCTGCCACTTGATGGTGTTGTTGGGCCCGGCCCAAGCACAGTGCAGCTGACTGGCCAGGCAGTAGAGGAGGTGTAGCCTTGGACAGCAAGGTTGGGGGTGCACCTGAGAGCCCTGGGAGCAAATCAGAAGCTAGAAAAGTGCCTGTGTTCCCTCTAATTTTATCATCCATGAGTGAAAAGAGTTTTGTTCTGGGCAGCAGTATCAAGGCAGCGTACGCACATAACACACGCACACAATATTAATGCACAATTTTTTAAATCTCCCCATCCCAGGCCCCCACCCCGACAGTTTTTAATTAATTTTTTTAAAAGCTGCTGCGGCAGTAGCCGCTGGGGGGGGGGGGAAAGTTCCCCCTTTTGCCCCTTAAAGATCGCCACTGCTCGCGGTGGGATGGAGCACAGTGGCGGCAGCTGGCTGCAGGGTGGGTGGGGAGGGGAGAGTGCCCCCTTTTTAACCTCTGAAAGGCTGTCGCTGTGCAGTGTGGTGGGATGGGGGGCAGCGAGCTCCTTTCACCTCCCTTCCTCTCAAGTGACTGTACAGGCTCCACTCTCTGCAGCCTGTTTCCGGTTTTCCTTCTGTGTGGAATTAAGCTGAAACTTAATCCAGATAAGACGGAAGTGCTCTGGGTTGGTAGAACGGATCGTCCGAGTAAGGAGGTAAATCTGATCTTAGATGCAGGTCACACTCCCTCTGAAAGACAAAGTCCACAGCTTGGGATGCTTCTGGACCCGACGTTGTCCTTGGAGGCGCAGGTGGTGGTGGTGTGCAGAAGCACCTTTTACTAACTACGGCTGGTACGCCAGCTGCGACCCTACTTGGAGAAGTCGGACCTGACCTCAGTCTCTCATGCATTGGTAACATCCAGATTAGACTACTGCAAGGCGTTCTACGTGGAGCTGCCCTTGAAGACTGTTTGGAAGCTTCAGCTGGTTCAGAATGCTGCTGCAAGGATGCTCATAAGAACAGTTCTGCTGGATCAGGCCCATGGCCCATCTAGTCCAGCATCCTGTTTCGCACAGTGGCCCACCAGATGCTGCTGGAAGCCACAGACAGGAGTTGAGGACGTGCCCTCTCTCCTGCCATTACTCCCCTGCAACTGGTACTCAGAGGCACCCTGCCCTTGAGGCTGGGAGCAAGTCATTTCATGAGTTTCACACCCATCCTGTGGCAGCTTCATTGGTTACCGGTCTGCTTCTGGGCTAGATTCAAGGTGCTGGTCTTGACCTTTAAAGTGCTACACAGCTTGAGGCTGGGGTACTGTGGGACTGTGTTCACCCATATATATCTGCCAGGGCCCTCTGCTCTCCGTCTCAGGCCCTGCCACTAATACAGATCTGGTTGGTGGTGACTAAAGACAGCGCCTTTTCGGTTGTGGCCCCTCGGCTTTGGAACAGCCTCCCTGAAGCCCTTCGCCATGCTCCCTCCCTCAGTAGTGTTTTTAAAAAAACAACTTAAAACACACCTTTTTAAGGAGGCTTTTTAATGCTCTATTTTTGGTTATATCTGGTAGGTTCTTTAGCTTTTAATATTTTTCAGTTTTTAGCTTTTAAAATAACTTGTAATTTTAACTTAATGAGTGTGGTTTTAACCTGACTTTTAACTATTTTGTTCAATTTGGTTAATTTTATTACTTTTATTGTGTCTTGTATCTATTTTATTGTTGTGAGCTGCCCTGAGCAGTAGTGCACTGGAGGGGAGGGGAGCTATAAATATTTTAAATAAATAAAGAAGTAGCCATTGTCTGGCTCCTAAATTTTGGGGTTGGTTCCTAGATCCAAAGAAAATTTGTCAAGGCCTGCCTTATCTAATAGAACTGGTAGGAGTACTTAATTTCCCCCTCCAATTTAAAGACTCAGTTTTTGAAAAACCATCTGAATTGCTTGGCTTCCCATGTTTCTTCTAGAGAGAGCAGCTTCCAACTGCTGAAGACAGTGATGAAAGTGAAAAGGAAGATGAACAACCACAGGTGATTGTACTGAAAAAAGGGGATTTGACTGCAGAAGAAGTGACGAAGGTTAAACAGGAGATTAAAGAAGCTTCAAAAACCGCAGGTACACTTTGGATTACTAAATGTGCTGCCCAAGGTGGTCAGCAAGTGAAGAGAGTGCAAAAGTGTTGACCATTGTCACATTTTTGCAAGTTTTTATTCAGAGCATTCAGTTACACCTGGATTTTCCATACAAGCCAGAATGATTCTCTGTGATAGACAGCTCTCTCATTTGTCAGTAATTTTGCAGATGATGCTTCCCAAATTCTTGCTCTGCTTGCCTAGGCTCCTGCAATCTAACTCCTAGATAAATATTTTCCCTTAACACTAATTTATTGGTGGATGCTAACTTGGTTTCTAAAAATAAAAAATGCACAATTCTTTTTGTAAAGTTTCCATGAATTCTAGAGAGAATTACTGTCCTGTCAAAGGTAATTTTTTAAAAGATAAAATTTCATAGAGGAAGAAAATGGTAATTGGTATATAATGCCTTTTTTGTGTATTCATTATAATCTCTAAAATTGATTTTTCTGCTGCTTTTCTTGTACATCAGACCTCTGGGACATTGTAATGTATGCACAAGTCCAAAATCTTGGCAGCAAATGTCCTTACTTATTCGAACTATATTATTATTCTAGTCTCGTTAAATTTGCTTGGCTTGTCCCCCTTCTGCCCAATTTTTCTTCTTTTTTTTCTTTAACCATATGTCACACATTATCTGCTAAGGCATCAAAGTACTGTTTCTAGGTCCCAAAGTGCTGTTTAAGCAATTTCAGAGTTTTTGTGCTGACGTTTAGCTGATTGGCAGCCTTGGTGAGTTGCTGTTATTTCTATAACCTTGTACACAACTTTACTTTTGACTTTGGGGAAAATAGATCATTTTCCAGTGCTCTTTATTTCAACATCTGATTTTTAGTTTAGACATCTTTGAGTAGAGGAGAGTAACTGTCATGGACTGAGAACTGTGAGGTACCATAGTGGTGGAAACATTGGTGAGAAGGCCTTCTGTATAAATGGCTAGATAAACATGTGCCAGTGTGCAGAGAAAGCCAAACGACGATTCTGGCAGACTTGAAGTTAGCCATTTGATATTTGCCTTGAAGTGAGCCCCCACTATGGGGAATAGAGCCACTGCATGGCTTTCCTCACCCCCATCCCTTTTCAAAGACCTACTTGGCTAGTTTAGAAGATAAAGCCCAGAATGCAGCTCTATTTAATGCAGGGCTCTGCCATTGAGGCTAGTTTCTATGTAACATGTTCATGCAACAAGCAAATAAGCAGGATATATGAAACCTATTTATGCATCAGGGAGAGAGGCCTGGTTGTGACGCCCCACCACTTGTACATGTGGTAGAACATATGCAGTTACTGGTATGGATTAGGTGAAGCAGTCTTGAACAGTATTCTCTCCCCACCCACCCCCCATCTGTGTGCGGAATGAGTCTTGTTCTGGGTGGCTGTATCAAGGTAGTGTGAGCGCACATGCAGTCAGAATGGGATCTTCCTGATTCAATCTGAGTGGGATCTAAAATTGACTGAGCGGACATTAAAAAAAACATGTTGGCACGTGCACACACGCGTGCCTTGGAGGGAACACTAGTCCTGAATCATGAAGAAATTACTAATGTCACCTGATAGCTTTTGATTTTTTAATTAAAAAATTGCTATAATCTTTGTCTGAAATACCCACATTGATAAAAATGACAGCCATGGAAAAATAGTGAAACTGGGTATATTTAAGGAACTTTTTTCTTCCATTATACCTCTCCTAACATCATGGAGTCAGATCTGAAACTGAGCCTGATACCTGTTGGCTTTATTATGCTAACCACCTGGAGAGAATAAGCTTCATCAGAGGGAAGCAGTATCAAGGGGCAAGGATATAGAAAAAAATGATTTCCTGATGTGGAAATTTCAGCAGTCAGGCTGCCTGTTCTCCCTATCCCTGACTTCTTACCCTTTTTGCACCTCAGAATGGCAGAGGAGAGTCCTCTGGCATCTGAGTCCTCCTCCATCTTGGCCATGCTCCTTGTGCTGAACTCCTCTCTGGGACTGGCTATCATGGAAGCCATCTCCTCCTTCCCTGAGGTGTCAGTGACTACTCTAAATAGCCCTGTATAGTTGTTTGTGTCATGAGAGGGTGCACTCTATCCCCTCTGTCCTTCTAACAGCTTCAGGGTTAACCTTGAGCCTTGATAGATACATATTAATTCCAAGAGCATAGAACATACATATTCTTATTATTCTAACAATCTATGTACATACATCTTCATTCTAACCTAACCTAACCTGTTTCCCTCAGTCTACTGTCTATCAGAGCCACAGTTCAACCTCCACTCCTGACATTGGTCCTTTTCTTAAATTCCAAAGATTAGAATGACAAACTTCTGGATCAATGAGAAGAGAGAAATCCTCCCAGGAAGCTTGTCTTCTCATTTGTACATTCCAATGTAGACTAAGATTGTTTCACAGTGAACATTTACATATGTTGTGTATCATCCAAAACAGCTCCAGGCAGTTTTAGATGATACAGATTATCTAGACCCATTTCAGTTTGATCACTCAGCTTTTGAGTGGGCTATGGGGTTGAGACTACCTTGGTCAGCCTGATGGATGATCTCCAATTGGCTATCGACAGAGGGTGTGTCCCTGCTGATCTTTTTGGATCTCTCAGTGGCTTTCAATACCATCGGACGTGGTATCCTGGGTCACATGAGGAGAGTGGGATTAGGTGGCACTGTTTTAAGTTGTTCCATTCTTATCACTCTGGTAGATTCCAGATGGTGTCACTTGGAGACTGTTGTTCTGCAAAGGGAGAGCTAAAGTATGGATTTCCACAAGGCTCCATACTGTCTCCAATGCTCTTTAACATGTACATGAAACCAATGGGAGAGATCACCAGGGGGTTTGGTGCAGGGTGTTATCAATATGCTGATGACACCCAAATCAGTTTCTCAATATCAGTCAGGTAATGACATAACCTCCCTAAACGCCTGCCTGGGGGTGGGAATGTACTGGGTAGGGAAAACAAACTGAAGTTGAATCCAAATAAAATGGTGGCACTGACTGTGGGAGTAGGGGGGACCCAAGAGATGGTTTAGATCTGCCTGTTCTGGATGGGGTTACATTCCCCCTAAAATATCAGGCATGGAGCTTGGGAAAGCTCCTGGATCCAAAACTTACTCTAGTTTCTCAGGCTGAGGCAGTAGCCAGGAGTGCTTTTTATCAGCTTCAACTGATATGTCAGCTATGCCCATCTCTGGTGGTAATTGACCTTAAAACAGTGGTGCATATGCTGGTAGCCTCCAGGCTTGACGACTTTAACGAACTCTATCTGGAGCTGCCTTTGTACGTAGTCCGGAAACTACAATTGGTACAGAATGAAACAGCCAGAATTGCACTAGCTGCCGAGAAGTTTCCGAGCAAAATACAAAGTGCTGGTTATTGCCTATAAAGCCTCAGTGGCTTAGGTCAAAAGTACTTAAAGAGAGTGGCTTCTTTGTCATGAACCTTGTTGCCTATTAAGAACATTTGGAGAGTTCAGGTTACGGTTGCGGCCGGCTCGTTTGGTGGCAACTTGGGACTGGGCCTTTTCTGTGGCTGCCCCAGGGCTTTGGAATATGCCCCCTGTTGAAATAAGAGCACCTCCTTCTCTGTTAGCTTTTTAGGAAGACCCTCAAGATGCTCCTGTTTTTTAAGGTTTTAACTGAAATTAATTTTAAACTGAAATTAATTTTTTATCTTATGAGATAGTTTTGATTTATCTTGTAAAACAGAGTAAAACAGTTAAAATCTCACATTTGTTGTGTGTTGTCTGTAGAGATACACATATTGGGTAGAATAAAAATATGATAAATATGTACATATACCTTCATGTTGTGAAGGCACCATAGGAATGGAGCCAGTTGAGACCTCCAGTTGCCATTTTATTGTGCACTTGATGGATAGTGCATTGTTGTTCTGAGTTCTTCAGTCCAAGAGAGGCTTGAAAGATATGAGTTCAGTTATAACAGCGAATATATGCTGCTTAAAGGCTTATTCCTTCTTTTTCACATGTACATTGGCAGGTATTTTAAGTGTGCTTGTTTTCTCAAAGGTTTTTTGTGCTGTGTTACATTTTGCTTATCTGTGTTATGTTTTGGTACTGTTGTTAATAAGCTTGTATTTTATGCTTGTTAGCCTTTATTTCTTTTCTTTAAATATCTAACCACTTGCTCCTGTGCAATCCGTCAGCTCACTTTCTATGAAATATTTCCCTTCAAAAACCTGGCACAGAGGCTTCTAACACAGCATTCTTTTACAAATTCCTCTCTGAACTTTACTAGGATAGACAGCTCATCATTTTCTGGAGGTCATTGGCCCAAGTATAGGATGCAATAGAAACTCATCATTCTTCTTGTATTTGAGGATAGGTGAGATGTATTTTGTTCCTGCCTGAAGGAAAGGTATCTCTTTTTGGCAGGCATTCACAAATCAAAGTTGCTTTCCTTCAGCATGTTAGCTGAGTTGATTTAGGATCTCATCTTCTCTTTTTCATTCTTTCTGCAAACTGCTTGCATAAGACTTTACCTGTAGTCATTCCTCACTGATTTATTTCTTTGTTCACCACAGCTGTAAAACGTGGAGTGAGCAAAGGGCTTCCTGAAACTGGTTGATACTTCTGACTGAAAGGTTTAGTCTCCTATGAGCTAGCATATCCTCATTCCCCTGTTCTCTTTCCTTTGTAGGTAGCCCAAATGTTGGAACTTGATTTGGGCAGTGTTTCGTTAGAGACATTTTTGTAGCACATTTGGGCTAGTTCCTCTTGTTTTCTGCATCATCAGAAAGATTGGTCCTTTCAGTGACTACTTAGTTAACATGTATTTCCTCGGGTTGTATGGAAGCAATCATTCCAAAATGATGTATAACCATCTCAGTGATTGAAGCCCAGCTGCATGCTTCTTCTATGATTATAAGCTTTGTTTCTTTGGAGTCCCTTCTTCATCACTTGCTCCTTTTGCCAGCCCTTGCTGCCAACTACCCACTCAGTGGTAGCACTTGGAGAGTTATTGATGCCATGTTGCACAGAGGTGTTAGGCAGGGCAGGGGAGCTGTGGCATCTGCAGAGTGGTCATGCGCAGTGGCAGTTTGGTCTGAAATATGAGCAGTATGTCACCACAGACAAAAATGAGAGACATTGGGTGGAAGGTATAACACCAGCTCAGATCAATTCATCTTCCCCCATACTGCTATATTGAGGGCCTGTTCCCATGATCAAAATCTCAGTAGTAGCAGTGTCCAGCCAGGCTCCAAGCCCTATGTGCACTCCTGAGAACCATTAGTGTATTGGCAAAAATCAAGGTAGGAGGAGGGGGAAGTGATCAAGTGCAAGCTGTAAACTGGATAGGATGGTGGTAGCCAACTGGCATTGTTTACCCAGCATTGTATCAAGGGTGGAGGGAAAGCATATCCTGCCCAGTGCACACAGGACTGGGAGTATGACTGGATATTCCACTTACTCACCTTTTGATCTTGAGAATGTGCTTTTATTAAAGCAAGGCAGTGAGTTAAAGCAGTAATGCAGAACAAGTAGCAGAGGACTGGATTTTAAACTCCTTGCACTTGAGTCCTAGAACTGTGTTTAAGTATAGTTATTGTGGTCAGAGTATACTCTGCCCCTGTTTTGATCACATTTAATCTACTTTTGCACTCTTTTTATGACAACATTGATGAAAAAGGCATGACGTTCCATTACAGCTGTGTTTTATTATAAATCTCCAGATAATGGTGGTATAAGGGCAAAGAGTAAGTTATTAAGTAAGGATCAATCAACTTTTTGGCAAGTTTCTACTACAAAATTGATTTTTAAAACATTCTGTTACTTAGTTAAGAAAAATGTGTTGCCCAGGAGAAGCTTGGATTCTTTAATCCTCCGTCATCTATAAATCATCTAAATTGCTAGCCATTTCAACATGAGGCTTTGCTTATGATTCACTGTAATGGCTTTCATACCTAGCAAAACAATTCTGAGATGCTTCAATCTTGCATCAGGTCTTCCTCTCCTGTATTATAAGTCTCAAGAGTTTGTCACCACAACTTCCACAAGCAAATATGTTACACAGACAAACATAAGCATATTATATTTTGATGGCCTTGTATCTCTTGTGGTTGCAATCCATCATCACTGCTTGCTGAGCAGCCAACATTTTTCAGTTGGGCCATTTAAATGAATGGCATACTACAAAACATACTTTATTAAATATATACGTTACAAGACATAGTTATCCCACTTACTGAAAGTTTTAATAAATTTTGTTTCTTATGATTACTTATACAGGTCTTAATTCAGAAGTAGGACAAAATTAGAGCAAAGGGACTTATATTCCCTTCCCTATAGAATACAGAATCTTATCAATAATACCCAATATCATTTTTTGTGTCTGTGATGTTCAAACCACAGAGTACTGGAGATGCTTTGCCCTGAGTTCGAAATAATTGTATCATATCTACTTTATATATCATAGTTGGGTTGGCTCTCTCCTTCTCAAACCGTTTGTTAGTGGGATGATCAATCATGTTGGGACAGACTTTTTCTTTTCTAATTTCCCGTAGTGGAGTTCAAGATTCTTTACTGATTGCTATTGATGTCTGATGCCTAGTTTAGGACCCTTTAGATTCAACTAACACTACTGCATTTTTTCTTCGTTTTGGTTTTGAAGGATAGACTTTGTATGTAAACTTGTTTGGTCTTCTTGGAGTCTCAGAGATGTAACCTTTCTGTTTCTACTTGTAATACTAATAAAAGCAATTTAGAAAAAAATATAAATAAATAAGTAAGTAAGTAAGTAAGTAAATAAATAGCAGCTACACATGCAGCTGTACTGCATCATTTACTCTACATAGTGGCCCAGTTCAGACATTATGGCCCATAGGGACATGCACGAACCCAACATCATGTTTTGGTTTGAATTAAAACCCAACCACATTGCACCGAACCGGTTTGGCAGTTCGAGCAGCAGTACTTATAAAGGGGAATCGAGTGAGGATTCCCCTTTACAAGTAAAAGGGTGGGAGAATCCACTGAAGGGTGGCGGGGGGGCAGGGAGTAGCGAGAAACGAAGTCTAAGGTTCTTGCTACTCGCCACTTGACACACACACAGAGAGCCGCAGTGCAGCCTAATCGTAACTTCAGGGTGAATTTGATTTAAATCACTAGCAGGGTGGATAAAAATAAAAAAAATCCATTTTTTTTAATTTAAATCTGATTTTTTTGATTTAAATCGAATTTTTTTGATTTTTATCCACCCTGCTAGTGATTTAAATCGTGATTTAAATCAGTTTGATTTAAATCAAATCCACCCTGCGTAACTTCAAATCATAACTTCCTTTTCTGCTTTGTTTGGTTGTTTGTTTATTTATTCGATTTTTATACCGCCCTTCCGAGCTGGCTCAGGGCGGTTTACAATTTAAAAACAGAAATCATTAAAAACAATTAAAACAGAAATACAAATATAAACACCAATTTAAAAACATCTTAAAAACAAACTATCAAAACAATTAAAACTCTGAAAACCAGGTTAACATTAAAACAATTAAAAACCCTGAAAGGCCAGGCCAAACAGATGAGTTTTAAGGACTCTCTTGAAAGTCAGTAAAGAATTAAGATTACGAATTTCTGCTTGGAGTGCATTCCACAGCCCAGGAGCAGCTACAGAGAAGGCCCGCCTCTGAGTTGCCACCAAACGAATCGGTGGTAACTGGAGACAGACCTCCCCAGATGACCTTAACATGTGGTGTGGATCATGTAAAAGAAGGCGCTCTCTAAAGTTTGCAGACAAATGTGGTTTGGAGTCATTATTCAAACATCTTACCGCAAACCAGAAAGGGAATCAAAGTGTGCAAGGGAAAGAGGGAAGGCATGAGCCCAAAGCCCATTCACAGTGACCAAGCTATGGTTTGGACACTAGTGGTATGCATAAACCATTGGATGTTGAATTGGTCCACTCGAACCGCGCTTGGTTCTGTTTGATCGCAGGCCAAACCAGCTCCGGTTCGGTTCGCAATCAAGCTGCTGAACTGGCCCAGTTCAATGTGAACCAGTTCAACATTGGACAGTGTGTGCACACCCTAGTGTCCAAACCATAGCTTGGTCATTGTGAACGGGCTTTGGGCTGATGCCCTCCCTCCTGCCCTTGCACATTTTGATTTCCTTCCTCACTTTCTGGTTTGACATAAGATGTTTGAATAATGACTAAAAACCACATTTGTCTTCAAACCAGAAGTGCAAGTTACGATTTGAATTGGGTTTAAAATTCTGTCTGGTGCAAACTATAGTTTCTTGTAACCATAGTTTGCCGAATTTAGACATCATGACAAACTACAATTTCCACAAAGCAGAAAGCATGGAAAGGAGTTGGAGCACAAAAAGTGACGAGGAAGAGGGAGGATGTTTGCCACTTGAGCCCAGATCTAATTTACAATGGCTAAACCGTGGTTTGATCACAACATTGAAACCAGGCCAATATAACTAGCAAAATGTTGCTTTTCAGAAAACAGGCGCACTAAAATTTTTCAGGGCATTTCTTTTGCTCAGCCAGTTTGAAATATAGTGATCCATGGTTTGCATTTATGAAATCTTAGAAATCTTAAGCATTGATTAAGTACTGTCAAGT
This sequence comes from Hemicordylus capensis, assembly GCF_027244095.1. Taxonomy (NCBI): domain Eukaryota; kingdom Metazoa; phylum Chordata; class Lepidosauria; order Squamata; family Cordylidae; genus Hemicordylus; species Hemicordylus capensis. The sequence continues at coordinate 98,649,992 of NC_069662.1, read as the reverse complement.
CAGTGTTGACTCTTAGCGACCACATAGATAGATTCTCTCCAGGATGATCTGTCTTCAACTTGGCCTTTAAGGTCTCGCAGTGGTGCATTCATTCTATCGTAATCGAGTCCATCCACCTTGCTGCTGGTTGTCGTCTTCTTCTCTTTCCTTCAACTTTCCCCAGCATTATGGACTTCTCAAGGGAGCTGGGTCTTCACACAATGTGTCCGAAGTATGATAGTTTGAGCCTGGCCATTTGTGCCTCGAGTGAAAATTCTGGATTGATTTGTTCTATGATCCATTTGTTTGTTTTCCTGGCTGTCCATGGTATCCTCAAAAGTCTTCTCCAGCATGAAACTTCAAAAGCATCAATACTTTTCCTATCTTGCTTCTTCAAAGTCCAGCTTTTGCATCCATAGTGTCACGGGAAAAACCATTGTCCAAACGATTCTAATCTTTGTAGGTGTAGACACGTGACAGCATCTAAATATCCTTTCCAAGGCCTCCATTGCAACCCTACCAAGTGCTAGTCTGCAGCATATTTCTTGACTGCTGGATCCTTTACAGTTGACAGTTGATCATAAAAGGCAGAAGTTATCCACCACTTCAATATCTTCATTATCAATTCAGAGGCTGGTTGCTGTGCCCGTTGTCATTAGTTTAGTCTTCTTTACATTTAATTGTAGTCCCATTTTTTCACTGTGCTCCTTGACTTTCATTACTAGAGCTTGCAGATCATCCGCATTCTCAGCTATCAGAGAGGTGTCATCAGTGTAGCATAGGTTATTGATGTTTCTTCCTCCAGTTTTAAAACCATGCTCATCTTCTTCCAATCCAGCTTCTCTCAGTATATGTTCAGCATATAAATTGAATAGAGAAGGAGAAAGTATTCAGCCTTGCCTTACTCTTTTGCTGATCTGGAACCAGTCTGTTTCACCTGTCTGGACTGTGGCTTCCGGTCCTGTGTATAGGTTTCTCATGAGAACAATGAGATGTTCTGGGCCACCCATTTTCCTAAGGCTGTTCCACCACTTGATATGGTTGACGCAATTGAAGGCTTTTCTGTAGTCAATAAAGCACATATTGACTTCTTTCTGGTATTCTTTGGCTTTCTCAATTATCCAGCATGCAGCAACAATGATGTCTCTTGTTCCTGGCCTTTTCAGAAACCAGCTTGAACATCTGGCATTTCCCTTTCCATGTAGGGCTCTAATCTGCATTGGATGCTAGTATGTGAAATTAAGGATATTGTGCGATGGTTTGCACAATCTGTTAAGTCTCCTTTCTTTGGTATGGGTATGTAGACTGACCTCTTCCAATCTGTTGGCCACTGTGGTGTTCTCCAAATTTGCTGGCATAGTTTGGTTATTTTATTTTATTTTATTTTAACATTTATATCCTGCTCTTCCTCCAAGGAGCCCAGAGTGGTGTACTACATACTTGAGTTTCTCTTTCACAACAACCCTGTTAAGTAGGTTAGGCTGAGAGAGAAGTGACTGGCCCAGAGTCACCCAGCTAGTTTCATGGCTGAATGGGGATTTGAACTCGGGTCTCCCCGGTCCTAGTCCAGCACTCTAACCACTACACCACACTGGCACCACAAGGTTAGAGCCTTGACTGATTATTCTTCTATTGCCTGCCATATTTCTGTAGCTAGTCCATTAATTCCTGTAGCCTTCCGACTTAGTAATGATTAGTGCTGATCTAACTTCATCTTCCTGTATTAGAGGTTCTTGCAAGTAGGGAATATCTTCTAGAGTATCTTCGATGCTGACGTGCCTGCTGTACAGATTTTCAGTATACTCCTTCCATCTTGGTTTGATCATCTCTGAATCAGTTACTATCTGTCCTTTGGCATCCCTTAACATACCAATTCGGGGTTGGAACTTCCCTCTGAGTTCAGAGATCTTTGGGAAAACTTGCCTTGTTTTTCCGTGTCTATTTCCATCCTCAAGGTCTTTACAGATGTCATTGTAGTTAGTATTGCTCCCTGTCTCTTCTCATAGCTTTCTGAAATTCCCTATTAAGTTCCTTCCTGAGGTCTTTGTCTTTCTTGACTTTGGCTTATCTCCTCTTCTGGGCAATTTCCACTGTTTGTTCTGACATCCATTTTGTTTTCTTCTGTTTCTTGGTCTTTGGTAGTCTCTTTTCACATTCATCCTTAACAACTTCTTTGATTTCATTCCACAGTTCCTCTGGTTCCCTATCAATGAGATTCAGAACTTCAAAGCGGCTCCTGATATTCTCCTTGAAAATGGTGGGAACATTCTCAAGATCATATTGTTGAAGCTGGATAGCTTTGTTTTTCCACTTTTGCTTGACCTGGAACTTGCACATGAGCAGATCAGTTCCACAGTCGGCCCCCGGCCATGTCTTTGTTGTTATAACTGAGCTCTTCCATCTTGTTGCACCAATAATGTAATCAATTTGATTTTTGTGAACTCCCGTCTGGTGATGTCCACGTTACCATATAGGCGCCGCTTTGGTTGTTTGAAGAATATGTTAGCAATGTAGAGATCATTGGCTTGGCAGAAACTAATAAGTCGTTCTCCTGCTTTATTTCTGTTTCCTTGGCCATATAGACCAACCTATATTAGTGTTTTCCTCCTTTTCCAACTTTGGCATTCCAGTCTCCAACCATCAGCATCACATCTTGCTTGCATGTTCTGTTAATTTCAGACTGAACTTGAGCATAGAACTCAACTTCCTCTTCTTCTGCATCAGTTGTTGGGGCATAGACTTGAAGCATACAGAGACTCAATTTAATGTATTACAATTGGAGAAAATCCAGACAGCCTGATGAACATATCACAATGAGAGAAGATCAAGACAGCCTTTTGCTATCTACCGAATGTAGTGCAGTTAATCCCGTTATTGTTTTACAGTAAGATAGAATTGGAATGGTGTATTTATACAAATCAGTTTTTCATATTTGAGATATCCTGCAAGATTTTTCTGATTTGTGGAGCAAACATGGGAGGGAAGTAGCATGGGTATGACCATATTAAAGGAATATGTGTATTATTGCCCTAGATGAAGAACCTGATCCTGCAGATGGAAAGATTGTTTTCAGGAAACCTCCGAAGCGTACTTCAGAAGAGAAGTATTCTGGTTTGACAGCCAGCTCAAGTAAGAAGAAGAAGAAAGAGATAAAGATGAATTCTTTAACCTCCCGAAATACAACTAAGCAAGTGAAAAACAGCAGCTTGCTTTCGTTTGATGAAGAAGAGAGTGATGATTAGGAATTCTCAATTTATGTACAGTTTCACTTCCAGACAAAAAGTTGAACTGAGTGTATCATGGAAGCAGACACACAGAACCAGACTCCCTTATATCCAAGTCAAGTCAGACATCTCTCTCTGGTTTTTTTTTTTTTTTTTTAAATCCACATCTATAGTGTGAACAAAATTCTTTCAAAAATAAAATCCTAACAAATATCAGTTTAGTATTCTGTGTAATTGGCACAGTGCATGAAATCCGTGTGTGTGTGTGTGTACGCACACACATTTTAAAATCGAATTCTCCACCAAACATTTCCTCTCTCGTTACTTTTACAATATTTATGTAATGTTCTCAAATAATTCACACTGTCAAAAAATGATGTCCATATGTAAATTTCTGCCCAGTTATTTCTGCCCATATGTAAATTTCTGCCCTGATCAGTCCAAATTAGAAGTGTAAGGTCTGTTTACTGTGGGCTGAAAATGTAAATCACTGCTCTTGTAAAACTTTATGTTGTATTTCCAAGGGCTAAAGGGATTGTTGGGATTTTGATCATTCTGAATATATTGATTTCAAGAGAGAGACCCTGTTGTGGTGTGGCCTTTGGTGGAAAAATGTTTGGAAGTTCAGTGTGTTCTGTAACCAAGAATGTATTGTGTGTTGCTACAAAACACGTAGCGGGATTAACAATGTAAAGCTTCATCAAGGAGCTGATCTGAAGTTGCTGTGTGCAACAGCTGTTTTTAGTATAGCTGATATTTTAATGCCACTATTAAATGACTGCAAAATCATTTATTTCTGTTTTGACCACCGTTCTTCAGAAAATAAAACTCATTTTCTCAATCTACATTTTAATCTTTCTTAAATATGAGAAACTTTCTTTCAAATATGAGAAACTTTGCAATGATCATATTTTTGTACTAGAAAAAGATAGAGACCCCAAACACACAGAGTTGGAAAATACACCCAATGAACGGATTATGCAGTGTAAGTCTGGTTCCTAAGAAAGGGTTTCATATTTCTAAAGCATCCAGGACAGGTGCTTTTCTACTCAGCTCCCTCTCATGTGGGGTTGTCCCACTTCTTTATTATATGGCCTCATGTTTATTGCTAGGTGCACAACGTAATATATAGGATGTCTACATTATCGAGTAACTCCATTCCATTACTTCCTCCTTCCCCCACTGACAGAAATTTAGCAAGGGATTTCTTTTTAGATGAGACTGAAATAGGTCAGTAAGGAAATGATCAAAGAACAAGTACCCCTCCTCAACTTCCAGCATTATTCCAGAGAAGAATGAAAGACGGCATCCCCCAATTGAACCTACATACACTAAATAGGCTTATTGGATCCTAAAGAATGTATTCACAGAAAGAATGTTGATAAAGAACATTCTCGGTAATTATGAATATGTCATTTGTGTCTTTTGCTCCCAAGGACACATTTATTATTATTATTACATTTATATCCCGCTTTTCCTCCAAGGAGCCCAGAGCAGTGAACGACATACTTGAGTTTCTCCTCACAACAACCCTGTGAAGTAGGTTAGCCTGAGAGAGAAGTGACTGGCCCAGAGTCACCCAGCTAGTATCATGGTTGAATGGGGTTGAATGGGGATTTTTAACCGGGTCTCCCCAGTCCTAGTCTGGCACTCTAACCACTATACCATGCTGGCATTTATATATGCTCACCCTATATCACAGAAAGTTACTAGATTTACAGACGTGGGCATGCAGAATCATTTTTGCAGAACTAAAATAACTACTCTGATATCTCTTGAATGACTGAAGACAACTTTCCTTATTCCCCGTCCTAATACCATAGCAAGACATAGTATTTATTTATTATATTTATATACCACCTGATATGTGTATCTCCAGGTGGAGCACATAATTTTAATCACAAAAAATATAAAATGGAGTAAAAACAATTAAAATAATTTCACACAAAAAAAAGGTTAAAACAATTTCATGGGATAAAAACAATTTCAGTTAAAAGCCTGAGAAAACAGATGTGTCTTGAGGGTCTTTTTAAAAGCAATCAGAAATGTTCTTATTTTGACAGGAAGTGCATTCCAAAGCTCTGGGGCAGCCACAGAGAAGGCCTGGTCTCGAATTGCCACCAAACAAGCCCATAACTGGACCACCCCAGATGATCATAATGGGTGGCAGGGCATATGACAAAGAAGATGCTTTCTTAAGTACCAATTCTGCACCAATTGTAGTTTCTGAACTGCGTACAAAGGCAGTTGCAAGTAGAGTGCATTACAGTAGTCGAGCCTGGAGATTACCAGCACATGCACCACTATTTTAAGGTAATTTACCTCAAGAAATGGGCACAGTGATGTATTGGTCGAAGCTGATAAATAGTGCTCCTGACCACTGCCTCAGTCTGAGAAACCAAGAGGGTTTGGGATCCAAGAGCACTCTCAAGCTATATACCTGATCTTTCAGTGGGAGTGTAACCCCTTCCAGATCAGGCAAGTCTAAACCACCTCTCAGGTCCAGGCCGCCCACAGTCAGTGCCTCTGTCTTATTTGGAATCAGCTTCAGTTTTTTATCCCTCATCCAGCCCATTCCCACATCCAGGCAGGCATTTAGGGAAGTTATGCAATTTCCTGAAGAGGTTATGGAGAAATAGAGTTGGGTGTCAGCATATTTTTATATATATGTATATTTTTAATTGTTCAGTTTTTATACTACCTTTTATAAAGCATCCCAAGGTGGTTTGCAAAAGTTAAAATAAAAAAATGCATAAAAATCATATATAAAACCTTAAAGTCAGTTAAACAGTAAAAACCATAAAACACCAAAAAAAAACCCCAAACCCAAACAAACAAAAAACCAGCCACCATTAAAAAAGGCAAAAAAAGCAGAGTCGAGAGACCTGGCAGCCCCTAAGCGGTAAAAGCCTGAACAAATAAAAAGGACTTTCATTGATTTTTAAAAGTAGCCACAGATGTTAAAGAGCAGACATTGACTGGGAGAGCATTCCAGAGCTTAGGGGCAACAACAGAAGGCTCTGTCCTGCATGCAGAACAACTTAGCCTCTTGCAACATTGGCATATGGACCAAGTAGTGGTGTGCACGGAACCGGTTGGCCCGGTTCGGTTCGAGTCCAGACTGGACTCGAACCAGACCGGCCAAGTTGGGTCTGGCCCCCACCAAACCGCTGGACTGGTCTGCACATCCCTAGGACCATGCCCCCTCCCTGTTTCCAAGTCTCTCAACAGTTTAAAGCCAGTGTGGTTTGCTGGTTAGAGTGCTGGATGAGAATTGGGTTCAAATCCTTGCATACTCAGCCAGGACTTTCAGGGGATAACCTTAAACTAGATACTCCCTCTCATCCTGACCCACCTCACAGGATTGTAAAAGGTAAAGTGTGCCGTTGAGTCAGTGTCAACTCCTGGTGACCACAGAGCCCTGTGGTTGTCTTTGGTAGAATACAGGAGGGGTTTACCATTGCTGTTTCCTGCGCAGTAGGAGATGATGCCTTTCAGCATCTTCCTATATCGCTGCTGCCCCATAAAGGTGTTTCCCATAGTTTGGGTAATATACCAGCGTGGGTTCGGACCGGCAACCTCTGGCTTGCTAGTTAAGTCATTACCCCACTGTGCCATTAGGTGGCTTTCACAGGATTGTAGTAAGAATAAAAGTAGGAAGAAAGAATCATACACACAGTACCCTGAGCCACTTAAAGGAAGGGCAGGATATAAGTGTCTTGACAAAATACATGTATACATGTGCAAACAACATATTCATATTTATGCTGACCTTTAGCAATAGCACTTAGCACTTACATTTAGCCACATGACACCAATAAATTCATCCCATTCAATGCCATTTATGCCAAACAGAAATAGAAGTCACCTACTAGCAATCAGTTTAGACAATACATACCCACTAATTTGATTTCAAATCAGACAACAGAGTAGCATACATGGAGTCATCCCAGTTTCTTAGGATTTAATAATAAGTGAGCATTTAAAGGGCAGAAGAGCAGTGTTCCCTCTAAGGCTTTCGCATGTGCATATGCACACAAGGTTTTTTTGTGTGTCGGCTCAGTTTATTTTAGATCCCACCCAGGCTGAATCAGGAAGGCCCCACTCTGAATGCATGTGCATGCACACTGCCTTGGTACTGCCACTCAGAACAAAACTAATTTCTGCACACCAATGGAAAAAAATTAGAGGGAACACTGCAAAAAGACAGCTTTAAAAAATCCCTATCAACGGATTTGATCTTATTTTGAGGCATGTCTTTTTAAAAAATCATTTATTCAGCAACAGAATCCCTATCTTATCTCTTAGGCCCACCCTAACCTGCCATCTGGAGAGGGGAATGGACTCATGATAGATAACTGCAACCCTTCCTCCCCAACCCTCAAGGTGGGGCTGCTGTAGGATCATGAAACCTGGAGGGTTGCCAAGTTTGGCTACGGTCAAGCAAACAGGATGTAGGATGCACAGTCTGAAGCAGTTTGTCCACATCCTCAGGAGTCACAAACTGAAAGTGATCCAATCTAATCCTAAAAGAGGAGTTGCTGGACACCTCCACAGTAGACTTTGCAGTAACTGTGGAATCCAGTTCGCCCCAAATACGAGAGATTTTATCTGCAAAAAAGTCATTGAAGATATTACAGCAAGTGACTGATGGTTCCAAGTTCAAATTCAAGGGGTAGGAGGCACATACTAGCCCTCTCACAACCCTAGACAGCTCCGCTGGATGGGAATTTGTGGAAGCAATGTGAGCAGAAAAGAACCACTTCTTTTCCACCCACACTGCCAGAGCATAGATCTTCAAGTAAGCTCTGAGTTGTGATCTGTCAGATTTGCCCTGAGTCTTCCTCCACTTGTGCTCTAGTACCTTGCTGCTTCAGCTCCCATAGTTCTTCCTAATACCACAGAGCTCATTTTGAAGCAGGTCGGAGAGGAGGGCCAGGGAAGCAGTGGAGAGGAGAAGAGGCAAAGACATCCTGGAGATCCGCCGGTCAGGCACAGAGGCCATAAAGCTGCTGCCAGTTGGGGAAACAGAGGGAAAGACAACTAAGTAGCCTATCTGGAACGGAACGGGTTCCAAGGTGGCAGCTTGCACCTCCTGGCCCAGTCTGCGCTTGCACACATGCCACCACCTTAAGAGCAATTGTGTCTACTGCTCTGGTGAGCTCATTGTTCAATGTTTGCACCATGTGCACATCTTCCACCTGACAATGTGACATGTTCTCATACAGTAGATTATTCAGCCAAATGGGCATGGAGAAAATGCTCAGTGCCCCAAAAGGCTTCCACAAGGACCTCCATGCATAGAAGTGGTGACTCACTCCTTTTAGACCAGGGATCCTCAACGTTGGGCCCCCAGATGTTAGTGGACTTCAACTCCCATAATCCCAAGCCCCAGTGGCCTTTGGTTGGGGATTATGGGAGTTGAAGTCCAATAACCTCTGGGGGCCCAGCGTTGAGGATCCCTGTTTAGACCTATGGACCGAGGAGCAGGCCCATCCGCTCTAAACTAGTTCTTGTATCGGAATGTATATTCACCCTGAAATCCAAGTTTTCCAAGTCACCATGACCACAGAAATTGCTAATACATGGCTGTATGGAGAGTTATGGCCTCAGAGATAGCCAAAATGGATCTCATAAAACACATGCAATTTCCTGTTCTCACAGGGCTGAAGAGAACAGTGCTTTGGGGCAGCAGGTGGGGCAGCAGCTTTGACCCAAGAGCAGCCGAAGCTTCCTGGGGATGCCGAGAAAACTGAGTGGAGTAGAGGAAATTGGTAAGAGAGAAGAAAGAAAATATTTATTTATATTCCACCTCATCATATAAAATCTCAAGGCGGCTAACAAAAATTAAAGTATATGAAATACAGCATTACTGTATACACCTTAAAAGTCAGCATATCATAACCAGTAAAGAGAGGGTTATATTAAATGACCACAGTATCAGACCAAGCACAGCAGAATGAAGGCGCAGAACCAAAAGGCAAACAAGATAGGGAGGGAGTGAACAACCATGGCGAAAGAATTCCACAGTCTGGGGGCAATAACAAAGAAGGCATGTCTTGTGTGCATAACAACCAAGCCTCCCTTAGTGTCAGCATGTGGTCTTGTATGGTGGGCAATCATTTGAGGGAAAGGATGGCCCTTCCCATACGTGGGGCCTAAGCTGTTAAGGGCTTTAGAAATCATCACCATCACCTTGAATTGGGCCCAGAAACACACAGGCAGCCAGTACAGCTCTTTAAGGATAGAAGTAATATATTCTCACACTGCAGTCCCATTAAGAACCTTTGTGGCTATGTTTTGTACTAGCTGAAGTTTCCAAATACTTTACATAGGCAGCTCCATGCAGAATGCATTACAGTAGCCCAAATGCGACATTACTAAGGCATGGGTAACTGCAGCCAGATCTGCTCTCTCCAGGAATGATGCAGGAACATAGCCCTATTCACACATTATGTTCAACACTCATGCAGTCTGTGTACAGTGTATACAGGTATAGATCTGTACACAGGTACAATTATTCACATGGAGCCAGTTCAGATGATACTGCTAAATGCACAGTTAGTATATCTGTGGTTTTTTATACCTACTTGGAAAACAAATTCAGATGAACAGATCAATGTGGATAGAGTGGATGATCCTATCCTGGGCTCTGCTGTTTTTACAAATTGAACTCAATGGTTTTGGAAGGGAAACACCCGTTAGCAGTATAGACGATCATCTAATCACATGATAATGGCTACCCCACATTTTAAATCTTACATTATATCTCGTATTTACATCCTGGGTAGAGAATGTATGTTTTTCAGTTCAAATGATCATTTGTACACGTGTAGATGAATCTAATAATGCACTGAAAGTATCATTTGGACTGGCCCATGTTCACACAGAAACATGCACAAATGCACAGACATCTGAAAACACGTACAACATAAGACCTATACAGACATGTTGAACACTTGTACAATGAGGGTACAGTATACATGGGTACAGATCTGTACACAGGTACGGTCAGAGGCATATCTAGGGAAAATAGCGCCTAGGGCAAGCACTGAAATTGCGCCCCCTGTCCAAACATCTGACACCCATCTTTCAGATAAGGTTACCATAATATCAGCTGAAAAATACAAGTCAAGCTCGTTAATCTTTTAATATTTCAAAAACTATTTAGCATTGGACGTAGCCAGACCAAAAAATGCTGGAAAACTACGAATTTCAGTATGCTGGGGCTCATGAAATACCCAAATACTATGTGGAGTTGTTCTTGGAATACTAAACAGAAGTGCCTGTCTAATTCTCTACTATGCATTGTAGCATCACTATTACGTAAGTATTAAAAATAAATGGAGAATTTGGCTTTTCCCAGATACTCTGAAAATAATTAAAGGATATGAAGAGTAAACTGTGTCACTGCTTAGAATATATTCTAGTATTTCAGAAAGACAGTTAAAATGAGAGAAAGAGAGCAAGAAACTCCCAATGGCCTTAATACTAAGGATTTCACACAGATTCAAAGACAAACTCTCCATTAAATAGCCATATTATTAAGGCATCACATTTAATTCACTTATCACAAGAAGCAAATGAATACAATCCTAGCTTATAAGCATCAGCTCAGTATTCACAAGCCCTGATTCTCTGTACATAGTTCCAAACTAAATATGTGTACAGTGACTTATATTATATTAATTTTTAATATATTTTTACTTGTAGCCCCTTCGGAGGGCTTCCTAAAGGCTGTGGGGGGGTCTGCAAAGGTTCCTCCTCTCCACGCTGGCCTCTAGGGCCTCACAGGGACCATCTGAGCATGCATCCTGGCCATTTTTAAAAATATATATATTTTTAAAAATGGCCGCTAAAAACAAAATGGCTGCCACGCATGCTCAAATGGCCTCTGTGAGGCCTGGCCTGGCCTAAGGCCTCACAGAGGCCATTTGAGCATGTGCAGTGGCTATTTTGTTTTTGGTGGCCATTTTTTTTAAAAAAAAATTAATTTTAGAAAATGGCGCCCCCCCTTCAAGTGGTGCCCGGGGCATGTGCCCTGCCTGTCCCACCCTAGATACGCCCCGGGTACTGTTATTCACACATTGTGCTGAACCCAGGTACAGCACTATACTTCCTATCTTTACCATGCATCTGAGGGATATGTATCCAGGTTCACTTTCAGAGGTACAGTCATTTGTACAAACAGATTTATGAGTGCACAGATATCTGTACATTCATACAACACAAGCCCCCTTCAGTCATCATAGAGTGTAGCAGTGCTCACAGTTACAGCTCGGAAAGAGGGGAGGAAGTCCCACCCTGCTGCCTTCACTCACCCCCTCCTGCTGGCCACTCACCGTTACAGTTGTTTGTCTGAAGGGGGAAGTGCCATAAACGTGATGGCTGTCACTTCCGTGAGTAGCAAACTCAGGTGATCCAGTTTGCCGCTTATGGAAGCACCGACCATCATGGTAATGGCGCTTCTCTATTCAGACAAACGGAACTCTATGAGCAGCTGGCTGGAGCGAATGAGTGCCAGCGGTGAGACGGGACTTCCTCCCTGCTTTCTGAGCTGTAACCATTAGCATCACTACACTATATAGCGCCTGAAGAAGGCTGTACAAGACTCATGTATCTGAATAGGGTTCATATCTAGAAAGAAGGAAAAACTTGAGGCTGAGGGAATTCCATGAGAGAGAATTGTTTAGGTTTAGACTGGAGAATGAAAAAGGTGTGGACAGAGACACTGTTTGGAGTAAGGATTAAGCAGATAATGAAGTTGGGGGGGGGCGCGATGACGTGAAGTGGGATGTGGTGAACAGTGGTTCCAGTTCCAGTGAGTGTGGCTGCTTGGGGCTAAGGAGGATGGTACATCTTGTGTGAGATAATTTGCAGGTTTCTGGACATCTGCCTGTTGCAAACCTTTTAAAAGGAAGACTAAAGTGTACTTGTTAAGAATGTGAATAAAAATTTTATAGTTTTGTAATGTGATTGTAGGAAATAGTGTGTGTGACTATAGCCTGGTATATGACACGACTATTGGCCTGCTTAACAAATGAACAAAGGAATGAGAAATGTGCCAGAAATTCTCCGGACTCCTTTTTCTACTCAGAATGCTCTGTGTGCATTTTTCCCACACAGTCTGCAGCGTAATTCACATCAACTGAAAGGTAATTCCAGCACCATATTTATCAAGGTGGTGAAGGATAGCCCAGAGATCAAAAGGGAATAAAATTGACCTTGATGGCAGAGGGAGGGAAACCATCAGGCAGGTTCTGCATAGTCACAAACAGTTGTTATGAACATAGTAAGCAATTGTATTTTAAACATGTGCCCTTTGGAGAGTGCTGCCTTTGGTTCGGTGACTACAGCATGCAGTGCAGTTGATTAGTACTTTCTTGACTCTTCAGCCTCATGTACCGTATTTACATGAACAGAAGATGACTCTGAATTTAAGATGATCCCCTTAAAAATACATGTTAAATACAGGCTATATCTGAATTACTTGAAAGGAAGAAAACTTTGATTTTAAGATCTCCCCCTCATTTGCCACCCCAATTTCTACCATCAAAGAACTGGGGGGGGGGGCACACCTAGTATTGGATTCAGGTAAATACAGCACTTTCTGCCCTTAGCAGATTCATGGCAGCTTAGTGGCTTTCCTCACTTAGCACTGAGTACTATACAGCAAGCACAAAAGTGGAACAAATGTTCCACACAGCTTTGAAGCCTAACATATACTCCTTATGCCTGTTTTTAATTGCTCCCTGCTCTGAGCCCTAGGGAAGGGGTGAACCGGACATGCAAATAAATACTGTGGCAATGAAACATTAAATCAAGAGCCCTCTATGCAGAAGAAAGAACTCTTATGTCTATAGGAGAATGATGAAAATCAAATAACTAAATCTCAGATAACCCCTTTTCAGAATCCGAAGGCAAACATGCCTCTCCAAGTCAAAAACAAAAAATGTCCATAGGCCAGAAACTGAATGTTTCTCCAGCTGTTGCTTGCAGTATTCCTTTTCATGGTCTCTGAGAAAGTGTGGACCCTCAGCTGCTGCTTGTCTTCCAGCAGTGGATCATTCCTAGAATCCATCATTTGCCACCCTTCAGGGGGCCCCCAACACCATCTGAGAAACTTAGGTACTACATTCCACTGGGAGGAACTATACCAAAAATAAATAGGCTGGTGATTTAACAATGTGTTTCATCCCTCAAAGCAGTGAGGCTCTTTTGCAGTACAGGTGTGCATATTTTTGTGAACATATTATTCATTGCAGAATTTTGAAGCCTGATTCACACGATCAGTTAATAGCCTAGGCATGTGCCAATGTTCTCTAATGGCCCCACCACAAACTTTTTTTAAAAAGCAAGTTCTTGTGTGCTCTGTTTGGGTGTCTATTCATAAAGGTGAATCCAGTGAGGATTTCCCCTTTATGAGTAAAGGGGCAGGGGGGCTTCCAAGAGCTAAAGGGTATGGGAGGGGAGTCAGGTCTACTTACTTTAATCTGTGGCAGTCAAGTTGAGGGCGGTGGCATCAGCGTTGGCAGCGGTGGTGGTTCCCCCCACCCTGCCGGCCTCCTCCAGAGTAGCACAGGCCAGCTGCGCCTGGTTCGGGCCCCCGCACATGCATGGAGGCCTGAACTGTGCTGGAGAAACTGTGCTCTTCTTAGAAGAGTCTTGCTGGATCAAGCCCAAAGTCTATCCAGAATCCTGTTTCACACAGTGGCCAACCAGATGACTCTGGGGAGCCCACTGGCAAGAAGTGAGGACACGCCCTCTCCTGCTGTTGCTCCCCTGCCACTGGTATTTAGAGGCATCTTGCCTCTGAGGCTGGAGGTGGCCTATAGCCCTCAGACTAGTAGCCATTGATAGACCTGTCCTCCACGAATTTGTCTAAGCCCCTTTTAAAGCCATTCAAGCTAATGGCCATCACCATATCCTGTGGCAGAAAATTCCATAGGTTAATTATGCGCTGTGTGAAAAAGTACTTCCTTTTGTGGGTTATAAATTTCCCAACCTTTAGTTTCATGGGACTGAAGGCCTGAGAAGGCCTGAATTGGGCCACAGCTGACCAGGGCTACTCTGGAGGAGGCATGGGGAGGAGGAACTGCCACTACTGCCGCCGTGGATTAAAGTAAGTAGCCCTGACTGACTCACCTCCCACATCCTCTAGCTCTAGGAATGCCCCTTGCCCCTTTCCTCATAAAGGGGAATCCTCACCAGATCCCCCTTTATGAGTAGACCCCCAAACCACTCCATGAACCAGTTCAAACTGGTCCAGCAGTTCGACTGGAACCGGCCTAGCCAGTTCTGTGCACATCCCTACCTTAGGAAATATGAACTGAAGTGATTGTTAACAGATAGCCATTTCCCATCTCTGAAAGACCCCTGACACAGGGGAGAGGAACTGGTTTTGTGGTAGAAAGCATAAATTGTCCCCTTTGCTAAGCAGGGTCCTCCCTTGTTTGCATTTGGATGGGTGACTATATGTGAGTGCAGTAAGATATTCCCCTTAGGGGATGGAGCCATAGCTCAGTGGAAGAGCATCTGCATGCTTGCATATGCATGTTTGCATGCAGAAGGTCCCAGGTTCACTCCTTGGCATCTCCAGATAGGGCTGGGAGAGACTCCTGCCTGAAACCTTGGAGACCTGTTGCCAGTCAGTGTAGCCAATACAGAGCTAGATGGACCAATGGTCTGACTCCATATAAGGCAACTTCATCTGCTCTTCCAAATATTTCTCCCTGATTTTGAGCCAATGGTGCCCTACATCCAAATGAAGAGTTCCACACAGGGAATGCTTCCATGCAGGGCTGGCCATAGGGGTGGGCGAACCGGGCAGTCACCCAGGGCATCTTCCTGAAGAGGGCACTAAGCTGAACTTGGTAGCTCACTGTTTGTTGTGTGTAGTGTCTGCAATGAGCTAGAGAGAGAAAGGGAAGAAAACTGAAAAAGAAGCTGCAGAAGGCCTGTGAGTCTTCACTGTGATCCTGGAACTGGAACAGGAGAGCACAGTCAGGCAGCAAATTACTGAGAAGTTAATGGCCATTGCTGGGAAACCCTGGGAATAGTTGGGCTTGTTGGACTACTTGGTTTTACACTAGCAACACAACTCAACTAATTAACCCTGATTAATTAGCCAGGGTGGGGCACCAAAGGCACCCCTTGCTCAGAGAGTATTACACTGGCACAATAATGCCAGTACAGTTAAGATGAGTTGTTTTACCATTCTGCCATTATAAGCCCTGGACATTCTATTTTATTCTAAGGTTGGCCCTGCTTTTGCTTGTGCACGAAAGGCCGACTCTATTTTCTTCCCTTCTCTCCGCAGTCACTTGTCACAGTTGCCTTCCAAAAATATGTCTTTGAGGAATTCACAACCCTCAGGAACATATTTTTTTGGGGAAGCATCAGTGGCTGCAGAGGGAAGGGAGAATCACCACAAATTTTCCTTTCCTTCTGTGTATGTTCCCCAGTTCTTAGTCTGGATGTAGGCCAGTGTGCCTATTATTTATTATTATTATTATTATTATTATTTTTACATTTATATCCCGCTCTTCCTCCAAGGAGCCCAGAGCGGTGTACTACATACTTGAGTTTCTCTTTCACAACAACCCTGTGAAGTAGGTTAGGCTGAGAGAGAAGTGACTGGCCCAGAGTCACCCAGCAAGTCTCATGGCTGAATGGGGATTTGAACTCGGGTCTCCCCGGTCCTAGTCCAGCACTCTAACCACTACACCACGCTGGCCTAGAGCATATTAACACACACACATCCTATCATATGGAGTTTTCACAGACAACAGGCTTTACTGTGGGTTTTCTGCGAGGCTTTACTATGAGTTCAAAGTTTCAAAAAAAAACTTGACACAAAAAGTGGATTTTTTTGACTCCAAATATAAATCGGGCTACAATCTAATGCACAATGAAAAATCCGAATTGTGTGTGAAGTGCTCCCTGATAGCTTGCAGGGATTTGGGGGTAAATTTGGCCAATATGTGAACACATACTTCCATTCCAGAGAAGATGCAAACTAAAACTGGGTGTGAAAAACTTCCTGCAGAATGCAATGTCTCCACTAATCCTGCAACACCAGCCATACTAATGTAAATTTTACACCAACTATGGACACCTCTTTGACTCATAATTCATCACAAATGCTGTCATAAATTCTGTATGAATGGTAGCCCCTTGTCACAGATTTTAAATGAAAGACCAGAAGGTCTGGTCTTGGAACTCATTGAACTACTCTTGGTAACTTGGTCGTTGGGGAGGAGAGCTGGTCTTGTGGTAGCAAGCATGAATTGTCCCCTTTGCTAAGCAGGGTCCACCATGCTTTGCATTTGGATAGGTGACTTCATGTGAGCACTGCAAGATATTCCCCTTAGGGGAATGGACCATAGCTCAGTAGAAGACCACTTGCTTGCATGCAGAAGATCCCAGATTCAATCCCTGGCATCTACAGGTGGGACTGGGAAAGACTCCTGCCTGAAACCTTGGACTGCTGCTACCAGTCTGTGTAGGCAATACTGAGCTAGATGGACCAATGGACTGAATGGTATAAGGCAGCTTCCTATGTTCCTATATACCAATCATCAGTTCATTGCTTACCCTGCATAGTTTTGCTTTTCAGCAATAGAGAATGAATGATGGAGCTGGTCTCTGAGTTGGTATTGGAGTCACCCAGACTCTTTGTGCTGGGGGACTTCACTATCCATTGTGAGGCTGACTTGTCTGGTGCAGCTCAGGAGTTCATTTTGGCCATGACAACTATGGGCCTATCCCAATTAGTTTCTCAACCAACTCATGTTGCCAGCCACACACTCGATTTGGTCTTTTGTTTGGATCAGGAGGGTGTTAAGTGGGTAGGGGATCCAGTGGTTTTCCCATTATCATGGATGAACCACTACCTGGTTAAGGTGGCTTCACAGCCACAATCCACCCCTGCAGGGATGGTGGACCTATTAAGATGGTCCACCCGAGATGGCTCCTGGATCCTGTAGGATTTTAAAAAACCTTGGAGGGTTTTAATGTTGGTGCTACCAGTGATTCTGTCGATGCCTTGGTGGGAACCTGGAACGGAGAACTCAATACAGTGGTGGTAGACACAGTTGCTCCTAGGTGTCCCTTCCGGCCAGCTTCAAAAATGGCCCCTTGGTATACAGAGAAGTTGTGGGGGCTGAAGCAGCAGGGTAGGCAACTGGAATGCAAGTGGAGGAGAACTTGGCTAGAATTTGACAGGATACAGAATAGGATCCATTTGAAGGTTTATGCGGCAACGGTGTATGCAACAAAACCCCCAATTTTGCTCTGCACACATTGCACCTGCAGGTTCACTTTCAGCAGAGCTATCCTGAGTTCTGAGTTGTGAGTTTAATTTCTGCTCCTCCTTATTTAGACCAGTTTCTGGAGACTTTGTTCTGCTGTAACACTTTTAATGGTTCTTTGTGGATAAAATTTCCTGTATTTGGGCTGACTTGAACTCCACTATTTCTGCAAAGTCTGTGGAGGGTGTGTGTAGCAATTCCTCTTGCAGTATTAGATTGGATCAGTTCAATCTGTGATTCCTGAGGATATGGACAGACTGCTTGGGGTGGTACGGCCTACCACTTTTTCTCTGGATCCTTGCCTTTCTTGGCTGTGTCTATCTAGCCTAGTTAATATCACAAATGCATCACTGAGGGAGGGTAGGGTGCCTCCTTGTTTGAAGAATGCAATGGTTAGACCGCTTCTTAAGATGCCTTCCCTGGATCCCTTAGCACTGGATAGTTATAGGCCAGTCTCCATTCTCCCATGGTTGGGCAAGGTGGTTGGGAGAGCAGTGACCGACCAGCTCCAGGCATTTTGGGGAGGAAACTGATTATATAGACCCTTTTCAAACTGGCTTTAGAGCTGGCTATGTGATTGAGACAGCCTTGGTTGGCCTGATGGATGACCTTTACCAGAGAATCGACAGAGGGAGTGTGACTCTGCTGGTTCTTCTGGATCTCTCAACAGCGTTCAGTACCATTGAGTATAGTACCCTTCTGGATTGCCTGGAGGAGCTGGGGATAGGGGGGCACTGCTTTGCAGTGGTTCTGCTCCTATCTCTCAGGTAGATTCCAGATGGTAGAGTTTGGTGAAAGTTGCTCCTCAAAACAGGAGCTGTTATATGGTATCCCTCAGGGCTCCATTCTCTCACCAATGCTTTTTACTATCTACATGAAACCACTGGGAGAGTTCAGCAGCAGATTTGGTGCAGGGTATTATTGGTATGCTGATGACACCCAAATTTACTTCTCCTTATCATCATCATCATCATCATCATCATCATCATCATCATCATCATCATGATGAAATGGCATTCATTCCCTAAATGCCTGTCTACAGGCAGTAATGGGCTGGATGAGAGATAACAAATTGAAGCTGAATCCAAGCAAGATAGAGGTGCTCATTGTAGGAGATTGGAATTTGAGGGATGAGTTAGATCTTCCCGTGCTGGATGTGGTTACATTCCCCCAGAAGGAACTGGTACGCAGCTTGGGAGTACTCTTGGATCCAGGCCTCACCCTGGTACTTCAGGTGGAGGCTATGGCTAGGAGTGCTTTTTATCAGCTTCGGCTGATCCGACAGCTGCGTCCATTCCTTGAAGAGAATGACATCAAAACAGTGGTGCATCAGCTGGTAACCTCCAAGCTTGACTACTGCAATATGCTCTATGTGAGGCTGCCTTTGTACATAGTTCAGAAACTTCAGTTAGTTCAAAATGTGGCAGCCGGATTGGTCTCTGGGGTAACCCAGAGGGACTATATTGATTGATTGGTTGATTAAGTGCCATCAAGTTGGTGTCGACTCTTAGCGACCACATAGATAGATTATCTCCAAGAGACACTATATTAGGCCTGTTTTAAAACAGTTGTACTGGCTGCCAATATGTTTCCAGGCAAAATGCAATGTGCTGGTTATTACCTTTAAAGCCCTGAATAGCTTAGGTCCAGGTTACCTTAGAGAGTGCCTTTTTCTGCATAATCCCCAATGAATGTTAAGGTCATCTGAGGAGATCCGTCTCCTATTACCATCAGTATGTCTGGTGGTGACTCAGAGGCGGGCCTTCTCTGTAGCTGCTCCTGGGCTGTGGACTGCACGCCCAGCAGAAATCCATAGTTTGAGTTCATTGCTGGCCTTCAAGAGAGCCCTTAAAACCTATCTGTTTGGCTTGGCCTTCCAGGGTTTTCAAATTGTTTAAAATGTTCTAATTGTTATTGGTTTTTAACTGTTTTAAAGATTCGTTTGTATTGATTGTTTATAAAATGACTGCTTTGCGGGTTTTGTTTTTGTTGCTATGCACAATTCAGAGCCATTTGGAGGGGGCGGTATATAAAAGTAAATGATGATGATGATGATGATGTCAGGTGTTAAGCATAAAAATGAAGCCCTGTGGATGTCTCTGTTGGACAAGGGCACCAAGGCCCTGTTAGTTATCCACATCTGTGTGTATCGATAGTGCCTTGAACACAAAACACCAGTACTGAGCTGCGATTTAAATGCTTAAACAGAATGTTTAATGAAAAACACGCTATACCAACAGAGTCTCTTTTAATGGATAATCCTGTTATGATTTGCAGTGAACCAACATTGGCAGTTGTTTCAGATGATTATTTCTCTTGTGTCACAGTGTATTAAGAAAGTAATGCTTCACAGCTACGTGGGGACAATTTCACTCTCAAGGACACTAGGCATGCCTTTGGCACAGCACAAGAGGGATGATAATGCAATCTCACTGAGTATTTTGAAATGAAGCCAGTTAATAACTTCAGTGCTGATCATATTACCTGCTCCCCCTCCCTTCAAGCTCTGGTGGAAATGGATAGGCTTCATTGATCACACACACACACACACACACACACACACACACACACACACACACACAGCATCTATCGTTGCAGTACCATTGGTCCATATCGAATCCTCTTGCAAAGTAACGTACAGTATATCAAAAGAGTCAGTTCATGGTATAGAATTCCCAACACATTTTCTAGTCCTAATGCAGACAATTGCAATCAAGAGGGTGTTTAATTTACTACTGATGCTGCCAAAGAGAGTTATTAAGAGATCTTACTAGAGCAGATATTGTTTTTCTGTAGTAGTGCAAATTAATTATTTTGGAAAGCAATTCAGATATTGGCTTAAAAGGAGCCTCTCTGGAGAGTCAAACAGGTGCAGAGGCAGTAACATCTGACCCAATATGCTCACAAATACAGCTGCCACTTCCTGGCACTGAAGTAAGTGAATGTGATGGTATCATATATTTGTGCTGGAATATTTCTGACCAATGTCCAATATTAGTTTTTTGGGCAAGATTCTCAAGTGTGTGGTGACAACCAAACTCCTGGTGGTTCCAGATGAAGCTAATTGTTGAGATCTATTTCATTCTGGTTTTCAGATCAGCTGTGGGACTGAAATTACAACATATTACTCCATTATGCCAGTCCATTTCTAAAGGCAATTACTGATTATCACCTTTAAAGCCCTACCTAGCTTGGGAGTAGGATATCTAAAGGACTGTCTCCTCCAATATACAGGAGTCCTGCCCATCCACTGATATCATATTCTGCCACTATCCAAAGTACAATTGGTGGGCATGTGAGAGAGGATCTTCTTTGTAGTAGTGACCAGGCTTTGGAATTCCCTACCCAAGCAATCTCTGTGCCCACCTCCCCTATGATCTTCTGTCATAAGGTTAAGATCTTCCTCTTTCGCTAAACCTATGATCTGTCTGAGTTGCCTTCCTCCTCTTCTCTTCAGCCCTGAGAGTGTTTTTTAACCTGCATTGTATTTTTTTTTAATTGGCTCACATCCATAGCAGAATTCCTAGGATGTGCAGGAGAGGCTGCTCTTAGCCAGAGTGTTCACAGCAGAGTGTGCTTGTGTGGGAAGGTGGAGAGGAGCAACAAGCAATATTTGCAGATCTCTCCTGCCTTCAGAAGTACTCTTTGCCTTCCAGGAATATGTCCCTGAGGGCTGCTCAGTTGCATAGGAAGACTGCCTGCAAGTATGCAGCCTCTTGTTGTGTTCTCAGAATGCTGCTCTACATGTCAGCCATTGTGTTCTGTCAATTTGCGATGTTAAGTTTTCTTGTGTGCTAGCTGCCATGGATATCTATTTAAGGCTGAAGGGTGGGATAGAAACTATTTCATATCATCATCATCATCATCATCACCACCCACCCACATGTTCCACTGCATTAGGGAAGTGGAGCAAGAACTACACTCTCTCAGAGAGGCTGCTATAGAGCTCGGCCAAAGGCTTGTCCTGCAGCCGAGCATGCACAGAGCATTTTCATTGCTCTCCCCTCCTTCCAAATGCATTTTCTGGCTTCCAGAAATATGCCCCTGAAGGACATGCAGGCCAGGGAACAATTTTATTATTCCTTTTGCTCTGTAATCTGCTTTGAGAACTTTTGTTTCATTTCGTTTCATTAACAGGTGATATATTAATGTCAAACAGGATCCAGACTAAGTTAGTCATGATTAAGTACCACTGAAATGAATGAGACAAGTTAGTCATAACTAACTTAAGTCCCATTAATTCAATGTGACTTAATTATAACTAACTTAACCTGGATCCTGTCCATTCTGCCTTGCTAACTGAGCTGTCCCCTGCTAACTAAGCAAAGAGGCGTCTTTTAAAAATGGTGATTCTCTTTATTTAGCAAGGGGAGAGCAACTGACCTTATCCATCCCCAGCACAGCATCCCTTCAGTGGCTGTTGCTGGTGTCTATCTTATGTTTCTTTGTTAAATTGTGAGCCCTTTGGAGACAGGGAGCTATCTATCTATATAATTCTCCTAAATGTACATGTCACTAATCCCATGCATGGCAGCTCTCGTGAGAGTTTGCGAGCAGCTGCCTGGGGAACAGCGACGGGGAGAAAATGGCAGCAGCGGCCAGCTGGCGGGGAGGGAAAGCACTGCTGGAGGGTGGGAAGGGAAAGCTCCTGCAGCCCAGCCTGGCCACCAGGAAAGGAAAACGCTGGTCATGCTGGCGGACGAGGCAAACCGCCGCCTGCGGGTAGGGAGGGAAGCCAAGTACAGCATGGACTGGGGCTGAAGGGGTGGGGGAGGGTGGATAACAGACTGGGGCTGAAGGGAGGGGGTGGGAAATGACCCCTAGGGAAAACTAGGGGCACAGATGGTCTGCGCCAGATCAGCTAGTTTATTTTATTTATTTATATCTATGTAAACGGCTTTGGGAATTTTTGTTGAAAAGCAGTATGTAGCTATTCATCATATTCATATTCGTATTCTAAATAATAATAATACATCTTGATATAAGATTTTGACTTCATATGTTAGAAGTTCTACCATCTCATTTAATGTAGCCTCTATTGGCTACATAACGTATCACTTGCAGTAGGATGTACTAACTGTTTTCACTCAGCTGATTTGTTTCATTTTCATGAAGCCAGGGTAAACAAAATCAAGGGGAATTACACGAGTCTGAATTAAATGAGAGTAAATTTAATTACAGCGTTAAACCAATCTAAATTGAAAGTACAGCTTTCCGAGGATAGCAGGCATAATTAGGATTGCAGTAAAGGCTCAGATGTGTGACATGCAGTCCATAGACAGAATTATTTTCTCTGGCTCCAAACCCATTATGGAAGTGCCACATTGTCCCACATACTTACCTCTAGAACCACTGAGGCACAATTTACTGGGAGATAACATAATATCATTAAATTATAATGAGCTCTGGTGTGGAGAGCCACAGGAAAGCCTTTCTGATCTCCAAGTTCCTTCTGTAATATTTACTGAGGTCCTTTCTGAGTTCCTGCCACATGTCCTAGTTTGTTTCTCATGACAATATCAGGTAGTGACAGTTCTATAGAGACAAAGCATCAGCTCATTGCATACTAGACAGCAACCCAGGAACATAGGAAGCTGCCATATACTGAGTCAGACCGTAGGTCCATCTAGCCCAGTATTGTCTACACAGACTGGCAGTGGCTTCTCCAAGGTTGCAGGCAGCAATCTCTCCCAGCCCTATCTTGGAGATGCCAGAGAGGGAACTTGGAACCTTCTGCTCTTCCCAGAGTGGCTCCATCCCCTAAAGGGAATATCTTACACATCAAGTCTCCCATTCATATGCAACCAGGGTAGACCCTGCTTAGCTAAGGGGACAAGTCATGCTTGCTACCACAAGACCAGCTCTCCTCTCCATATGGCTCAGCTTATTGCCAAGTTCCCCTCTCCCCGAAGGGAGAACATTGGGCTGGTTTGGATGAGATTTCCACTAGCACATGTGATAAAGATGGGGTCGTACCAAGAGTGTGCCTGCTGTGTCACAGAAGATATCTTGGGCATCCCTTAATTGTGTGAGAGGGATATTCATCTGAATCATCCCTCTACTCACTTTAAACAAGTATTGGGGATGCATGTATAGGGACCCCTGTTTGGGATAAAGGGATGCTCAAGAACATAAGACTCGGGATGTCCTCCCGTGACATCAGGGCAGCCGTGCTCTCAGTGTGACCCCATCCTTATCGCATGTGCTGGCAGACATCGCATCTGAAGCAGCCCAATATTCTGATTTAGATTTGTGAATTTAGAACTCTCTATTCTTCTATGCTCTAATGAGTAACTTCAGGATGGAATACATTGCAGAAACTATAGAGATCAAAGGATCAGTGCACAATTCCAGTTTTGACATCACACTAGTATTTCTTTAGGGTAAATGTCTTTAGAGTCAAACTGAACTTGGAATTGAACAGAAAATTGTGGGGGAAACAGTTAACAGCAGGCTAGAGAGAACAATAACATAGTTAGAAAAACCATAGAACCTGCCTGATGGCTATTTAAGAATATTACATGGGAGGCGCAGATGGTGCATAGCTGTCTGAGAGGGGAACGTGATGTAAAAGAAGCAGAACAGTATTGTGAGTACATGAAGGAGAAGCTGAAAGTTGAAAAGAAGCATAGATTTGTGCACCCAGAGTGCCAGATGGCTGCTTTTTTTGTGTAGTGTCCCGTAACACTGAATGGTGGCTGAACCTTAGCAATATACTTACAAAACACTGAGGTTATTTATTTATTTGTTTGCTTATTTGTTTGTTTGTTTGTTTGTTTATGTGATTTCTATACCGCCCTTCCAAGGGCGGTCTAGCCAGGAACGTGTATCTCTGCCTTTACAAGCAGGGAAAGGTGCTCCCCACAGCACTGCAGATACAGAGCTGGCCATACTTTACTCACAAATTGATGCGGACACCCACCCACCCTGCGCACACGTGATGTCAGATGCAAGGGTGTGGCTGGTGTGCCAGGTGGGGCACTTTTAAAATGAATGCAGGTATAGTCCTTCACACAAAACCCCATATGTGTGTACAGACATCTGAATTTAACATCTGGGCTCAGATAAAAGCTGTACAAATAATTCTCAAAGTGTGAGGTGAACATCACTGAGGAAGGGGAGGCAGTTGTAAGTTGAGTTTCCCCAGCTAATATTTCTCCCAGCTTGCGTTTGGGGAACCTCAGAGGGCGGCTAATGACTTTCTTGGTACCAGCAGTATTGGCAGGCTCAGATAGGTCCTGTCTTGATTTATAGGATCAAGCTCCTAACTGCTGGCAAACTTTCCTTCTTCCCAGCCTCTGCACCACTTTCAAAACTTGCAAGAGTCAGTTTTGAAAGGGAGCTGGCCTCCACCAGAGTTGTGGGGCAAGGCAGCATTTGGTGCCTTGCCTTAGGCATAGCAGTACTTTGGGCCACCCCTGCTGGTGCTACTTTGTAGGCCCTCTAGGAAGCCTACACACAATATCTATAGCTGCTGCCCAGAGGTGTAGTGCTGCCACCAGCGGCTTGTGTTCAGCCGCCACTAGTGGCCCACAGCCCCTAGCCACACCTCTGCATCTGATGTCATGTGGCTCCATTTTTGAGCAGCTTCAGCCAGAGATGGGTTCCTGGCCTAGCCGGGAACGTGCCTCTCTGCCTTTACAAGCAGGGAAAGGTGCTCCCCGCAGCACTGCAGATGCAGAGCTGGCCGTACTTTACTCGCAAATGGGGCGCGTGGCCATGTTTGTGATGTGGACACCCACCCAACCCGCACGCACATGATGTCAGATGCAGGGGTGTGGCTGGGGTGCCAGGTGGGGCCCCTGGGGCATGCCCTCCGGGTTATTTTAACCTGTTCGTGCAATTGACACTATGCCCTTGCTGGTATCTTACTACCACCACAAGCTGAGGACTTTACTGACCAAATGTGGGGAGGAAGAGAAAAGATGCAGACCAACTGGGTGAAGTGCTGCAGTAACCTAGACTTTTCACCTTGGCTAAGATGATCTCTGCACACCTAGAGCACTCCAATCTTCTTCAACTTTGGATTTAGTTGGATTTAATTCACGACCAGTAGTATGGCGAGCAAGTCCTGTCTTTTTGCTTAGCACTTGCTCACCATATTACTGGTCATGAATTAATCAGAAAAGTTTCCTTTTCTGATGTCTGGAAATGCTCCCAAATAATGGAGTATTACACATGAAAGTCATTTTTGAAACACTTATGTAGCCAGACAAGCAAGTAGAAAACACCACTTCTCTACATAAGAAAAAGACAGTTATATGTGGGACAAATTTTGATCCATTGCTTTAAAACAGGTGTTTTAAAGGCTGATTAAAATGTGATACAAGTATTTCTTGTAACTAACTTGGCAACAGTTACCTCTGCTAACTTGGCAAAGAGGCACCTTTTAATGTGGTGATTCTCTTTATTTAGCAGGGGGAGAGTAACTGGCCCTATCCACCCCCAGCACAGTACCTCCAGTGACTGTTGCTGGTGTCTATCTTATGTTTCTTTTTAGGTTGTGAGCCCTTTGGGGACAGGGATCCATCTTATCTTATTTATTTATTATTTCTCTGTGTGTAACCACCCTGAGCCATGTTTGGAAGGGTTGTATAGAAATCAATCAATCAAATAAATAAATAATAAACTAGTTCTTTATAGTGTTGAAAACTCCCCATTTCACTTTATGCAACTTAGAACCAAACGCTGCAGAACCAATAAGGGCTTGGAGCCCCTTTACATAGATCGTAAACACTGCCCAGGACATCTTTGTAAGTGTAAATAAATTGGAAGAGAATCTGTTCTATTTTATGCTGCCTAATAAAATCAAAGCAAAGATCTACTCTGCTGCCAGTTCTTATGCTTTCTTCCATGACATGCCAACTGTCTATAAAGAAGAGCTTACACATAATCATAATCATGCCAGTTGTATATTATGAGATTACATCAATTTATGGAGTCGTATGAAAAACATAGATCATTTTTTATCATTGTAATAAATAACTGCTGACAGGCGATATTTGGGTGGCAAGTTTGTGTGCTTAAGTTGTTTATCAAAAGTGATCACTCCAACAAATATTTCAGAAATTCCACCCTAAGTTCATAAGTTGGAGAATCAGCCAACTTATCAAGAGCTATTCACCATGTTCTGGGTGGTTGACAAGAACAAATTGATCCTCCCTTCTGTACCTGCAGATAAAAGTAACAGAAGGAGAAGTCTGTAATATTAATTGAAGGAACCTTGGCTCTAGGATGTTACAGAGAAAATAATGTGTGTTAAGAGCACCCCAAATCAACATAGCTTTTTTGTCCTTCCTTTTATGCACACGATCAAGGTCATTACTGAGAAAACTGAGTGAATGTTCCACATTTTAAGTTTATTAAGTTTATTTTTACATGCAAGAGTAATGCTTTAATTTCTGTTAGTGATTGTTGTCCCAGTCCAAAGAGAGTCAAGCCTTTTGTAATCAACTTAGCATAAGTTAGCTGTGACTAACTTGCCCAATTTATTTCAACAGGAGAGAGAAATGACTAATTTACTTCAGATCGAGGCTGTGAATCCAGAAGCAGGAGTTATTTCTTATATTCAAATCTTACACATACATGAAGACAAGATGACAACCTAAGAGCTCAGTCCAAAGCTCTGCAGAGCACTTATGCTCGAACAAAGGCTTCCCGGTTCACTGAAATAAGGACAGTTCTATGCATCCAGCAGGAGATGTATATACAGAGCTGACTATGAAATGGCAATAATCTGGGATGTTCTGTGCATTTTCACATATGCAAACACTGGAACTTGTCTCCATGCCAAGAGTCTCTGGACTGGGGGATTTGTGCTGTGTAATTGAAAACATCAATTTTAGACAATAGTAGTTGGCCCAATAAAATAAAAAAAGAGGTTGATTTATTCAGTGGTAAACAACCACGCCAAGAAAAACGCAGATGTGAGAGCAGCATTCTCGTTTTATTTATGACTTGCTCATTCTTATATAGCGATCAGTTTGACTCCACAAATGTTCATTTCTTTTAAACTGCTATTATGACTCCATCTTCTAACATTTGCCAGCAACTATGTGAAAATATGGGGCTATCTTCCCCAACATTCAATATCATGTAGTAGAGGCAACTCGGTATTATAACCAAACAGGAAAACAGCACACACACACAAAAATGTCAATGAAATCTTGCTATGCCACACACAAATCCAAATGCAATAAGAAAACCATGGGCAGTGTAATATGGAACTTCTTCCTGAGGGCTGACAGAAAAACCAGGTGTTATATGTTAACCAAACTGACAATTTTTTTTAACTGTAATGCTGATCTTAAAATCGTATCTATCTATCTGTCTATCTATCTATCTATCTATCTATCTATAGGACCAGCTCTAAAGTTACATATTTCAGATTTTTTGTGTGTTGTTGTTGTTGTTTATTTACGATCTTAGATCAAATATCAATATACACAGAATATACACAATAAAAAGAGAAAACAATAATGGAAACAAAGTCTAAAATGTCATCAAATATATAAAATCAGGAATCTTTGACAGTAACCGATTGCTGTGCTCTAGCTTCTCTTAGTTTGGTCAATGTATAACAAAATTTAGCAACCGCCAGGGATATTGTTGGGTCCCTGTCTTCTAATAAGCATATAAGAATTGTCTCCACTGAGTGGCTTTGGAGATCTTTCAGATACTGAGATAAAAATAAATCTCTTTCATCAGTATAAAGTGGACAATGTAGCAGTGAGTGCGTCAATGTTTCGGGAGCAGCTCCGCAAAGGCATAGTCTCTCCTCATAGGGTTTTCTCTCAAATTTCCCTACTAGCATCGCTGAGGGTGAAAAGTGCATATCCACAGATATCTCCAAACCCAAACTCTGCAATAGCCAACTCTCTGGCAGTATGTAGGATCAGTTCTTCGTAGGACACTTTCATGTCTGAACAACATTCAGTGAAACTGGATCTTGTCGCCCAGGGGCAATGCTTATTTATTAATTATATATTTAAAATATTTATATCCCTCCCCTCTGATACAATACTACTTGGGGCAGCACACAGAGATAATGGCCCACGTGCCGTGCAGTGTTAGGTGGGGTGGTAATGCTACTGCCCGCACTGTTGCATGGGTCAGAAACAACACTGACACAGTTGCACAAGAGTGCTCTTGCTCAACTGCTGAAAAACTGCATGAATGCAGTTGCATGACGGTATGGTCATTCTTTCCAATGGCTGTGCCATCATGAAACTGTGTTCATGCAATTTTTGACAGTTGCACAAGATTGTTCTTGCACAACTGCACTGACATTGTTTCTGATCCCGCCCCGCCAACAGCACAGGTGGTAGTTGGGTGGACATCCAACTGCACACCCAACACTGCACTGTTTGTGGGCCAATAAACAAATAAAATTACTAAACTTTTACTTGCAAAATTCAATTACGAACAGGACCCAGCTAAAACCAAATTTACAAAAGTTAAATACCTTGGAATACCAGAGCAGCTGATGTCCTCCTAGGGATGAATGATATAAATGAAGGAAGAATACGGCACCATAGCTAGGGGAGCTGGGGGCCCCTCTGGAGCTGGGGTCCCTGGGTTCTTTGAACCCATCTGCTCAATTATAGCTACGGCCTGGAAGAATACTACACCACATAGAGTTTGGAAGCTCTATCTCAATATAGAACCCTGCAGAAAGTACGTGGAAGGCATGCCGTTTCAGAATTGTACTGAAAATATTTATTGTTGACAGGTTTCAGAGCTGAGATGGGGAAATGTCAACTTCTAGGAGCAGGGTTAAAACACATGCCTCCCAAGGCAGTGCCGGACAACATAACCAGGGTTGACAGGAGCTGTAGCTCAGTGTTCGGGCATTTGCTTTACATGCAAAAGGCCTCAGGTCCAGTCCTTGACAAATGAGGGCTAGGAAAAACCCTTGTCTGAAAATCTGCAGAACTGTTTCCAATGTGACAATACTGAGCTAGATGGACCAATGGTATGGGTTGGCAGAAAGCAGCTTCCTAGGTTGCCTATGGTTAGTGGAAGCTCACAAGGGAAGGCAAGTAATTCCACAACTTTGCAAGCCCAGCCAACTATGGTGTTGATGGAATGAGGGTGAGGAACAAGTCATAATTATATTTACTGATAAGAAAACGTGGTGCCAGAATGCCAGAGTGGAGGACCATGAAGCCCGGAGTTCAAATCCCTGCTCAGTCATGAAGACTATTCAGTGACCTTGCCCAGTCAGTCATTATGTCTCAGCCTAACCTACTTCACACTATTGTGGTGAAGGTAAAATACAGAAAAGCCCTTCTAAGCCTTTGATCCTTTGAGAAAGGATGGGACACAAATATGATAGAGAGAAGGGGAGAGAGAGGACGGGTGGGTGGGTGGGTGGGATTTGGAGCTAAATAGGACCCTTAACTCAGAATGGCATTCTTATTTTGTCTTATCTAGCATTCAGGGTTGCAGACAGAGGGAAAGCTTGAAGAGCAATTCCTCAGTTTTTCAGGGTGGGGAGAAAGGCACTTGTTAGGTTGGGGGGTGTTGGTAAAATGAGGGGGGACTCTTTAAATGCTAGGGGGGGATCTGCACTCCTGCACAGCAGCACTTGGTGATGATATAAATGAGCATGAAATTAGGTTTAACTAGAAGCAGCCCTAAAAAGGCAGCATAATGAAGCCCATCTTAATATTTTCAATGGAATCAAAATTATTTAAAGTCCATCATAAAACGGTATCATTTAAAAAAAATGAATGCTTTAAAAAAATGTTTTTATCATTCATATACATTACACAAGAAATACTGAAACTTCAAATGTTACAACCACATTCCTGAAGTTAGAAGAGTCATCTGCCTTCTTCTGGCTCTCTTCATAGAAAATGCCATGTGATCAAGGAGGAAGAAGCCAATGCTAACGAGTGCTTCTTTTTATTAGCAGCTTTAATTAAAAATTTTTGTTTACAAGCAACAACAGTACAAAACAAAATATAATGATGACAGGGATTGGGAAATGGATTTGGCTACAGACACTCTAACATTGCCCTTGTTCTATATTGTCTTTGTTGGTCCATTTTGCTTTTGTTATTTAAAGGTATATTATTTATTACTCATTATAATAATATTAGGCACAACCCAGCAAGAGCTAAATAGTTTTGGGTCCAATTGATTTGAATGAGAAAGTTTCCCCAAATAAATCAACAGAACACCCAAGTGCTTTAGCTGAATTCTGCCATAATTGCAATAACAACAACAACAACAACAACAACGATAATAAAATTCAGCCATCCCAGGTCCTTGGGAAGGACTTGATGTCTGGATAAAACAAACCAGTCAATAACACCTGTCTGACTGTGTAAACAAGAAATGATGATGATGATGATGTGTGGACCATATCTCCTGGAATCTTGCTAGAACTCCAAAAATATGTTACCACCCACACCTATTTTTGAGCAAACATTTGAATCCAGGGGTTGAGATCCAGACTAACCCCTGCATCAATGTGTCAGTTTTTCCATTGCATGATGAGAAAGGGTTTTCAGTGATCTCCCCTTCCCTCTGTAGCTCTCTGTGCTTCTCAAACTATGTCCCTCAGGCTGAGGCCTGGGGGACCCTCAGGAAGATAATTGCTGGAGGCACGGATGACTGCAGAGGGAAGGGGAGTTTACTAAAAAATAATTCCTCTCCCCTGGTGCAATTGACAAGGGTGGTTCTAGAGGGGGGCAAGGAGGGGGGGCTTCAAAGGGGGGACAAAGAGGCAAGTGCCCTCTTAGGGAAAAGTAGTTGACCTCTCACCTGCCCATCCATTTTTGTTTCAGAAATCTAATAACACAAGCCCTGCGGGATCAGGTCCAAGGCCTATTTTATTTAGTGTTAAATTTGTATACCACCTTTCATTAAAACAATCCCAAGGCAGTTCACACAGAAAAATTAAAAACTATAACTATCACACAATTAAAACATTAAGCTAGAATATAAAAACATGGATCTGATGAAAAAGATTTAAAATACAAGCACAATATAACCATACAAAACACAAAAAAGCAGCGATTGTGACAATCATATAAAAGCCTGGGTAAAAAGCCAAGATTTCACATGCTTTATAAAAACTGTGATGGAGGCTGAGGAGCTGATAGCCACCGGGAGAGCATCCCAGTCTGGGGGCAGCAACAGAGAAGGCCCTGTCCCGCGTACATGACAGCCGAGGCTCCCAAATTGTCAGCACCCGGCGCAGAGGCCCCTCAGATGACCTTGTCAAGTGGGCAGCAACCCTTAAGAACAGGCAGTCCAGCATCCTGCTTCTCACAGTGGCCCACCTGCTGCCATGTGGGACACAGCTTGCCCACATTGCCCACATTGAAATGCACATTGCCCCTTCTGTGCCTTTCCATTTGTTTCTGGTGCCACCACTGGTGGAGGGTTAGTCTGAACGTTGGCAAGGAATTATTCCTTTCCACTTTATGCTCTCTTAAAATTATCAATAAGTATGCTATAATGGAGTGACAACTACAACAACTGCCCAGAGACGTAAGTTTGGGGTGATATAGAAATTTGTCAAGCAAGCAAGCAAGCAAGCAAGCAAGCAAGCAAGCAAGCAAGCAGATCCATTTAAGTACAATAAAATGCAACCAAATTCTCTGCCATGTATGTTGATACATTGACTCCTTGGGAGTGCTAGACTGGAATCTGGGCTGCTTTGTGTTAATCTAGTGGGTTCCCCCCCTCCTTGTTTCCTGAAGTGACACTAATGTTTTGTACCTTTGTAGATAGATACTTTATTTATGGCCAGTGGCCAAAACAAAACAACAACACAAACAATAAACATTATTCCAGCATTCAACATTAACTTAATCATTAACTTTAGCATCAGTCAATGAACTACGAATTCTAATTGCTATGTAAAAAAAAAATTGCTACGACATAAGACACGCAGAGTGCATTATCTTCAAGTAAAAATTTTACCAGCAAATCATCCAATTGATGTTGAAACCTAGAAAGAAGCGGCAGAATCAAATGACATCTAATATTACTGTAAAATCTACAGCGTAATAAAATGTGAGCAATTGATTCAGGTTCACCTGAACCACAAGTACCTTTGTAGAAAATGCCAGTGTATAATTTTCAGAATTGAAATTTTAATCTGCAAAAATATTTATACAATTAAAATTTGTTTTAATGGGAAATGGGAGGCAAAAAGAAAGGATATCATGGATCTTCTAAAAGCATTCAGAGAGTCAAGGCCACTTGTAAAGAGTGAAGAGGCAGGAAAAGAGCTACAGTCTGGAAGGGTTACACACTGAGAAGAATGTACCAGCAAAGACCCAATCACCTGCTGGCTTCAGGCGCGACAGTGGGATTCCCAAATAGCAGGTGGTGTCTCAGTGTGTCTGTGCCATCAGGTCAAGATTCCAGGAGAAGGCCTTGAATACAGACAGTCCCTGTTTAGGGTCCAAAATACAAACAGTGCTATCTTACATTCAAGCTCTTGCTCTAAAAGCAACCGTCAAGAACATAGGGTGGGTGTAATGTGATCAGGGCTGCCTAGACCAACAAGCAACTGTGTGGATGCTTTCTGAATAAGCAGCAAGAAACAGAGAAGCCCGGCTGGAAGCCTGTATAAATAGAAATTACAAAAATCAAGCCTCGTAGTAGCTTGCTGTGGTGTGATCAGTACGAGACCATGAAGCTGGGAAAATGAATATTTGTGAGCTATAGATTGGACACACACTAATAGGAGATTGTGTATATCTGGGCACAAATGAAGGACACCTATTAAAGTCACACTAATCTTGCATGAAGGCAGTGTAAATTAGAGTAATTTATATATCGAGGGCACAAAAGGAGAATGAATGGTCTAAAGCAATGGGAGATGTTCTGATAAAACCAACAGAAGCACGTTTTCTTCTGCCACTGGGATTTTACTTTGCACATATGGAAGTCAGTTCCTCTATCAGTGTTATACCAATTTGCTGAATTTGACCTAGAGGTCTCAAGGAGAATGATCTTCTCTTTGAACAAGGCTCAGGTTTGCTTCAAAGCATGTCCAAGTTAAGTTAGAACAGAATGTGTCACTTCTTCCATTTCAGCCAATTGCCTCTTCAGTTCAGTTGATCAAACAAGATTTATGTGGTGATGGACGAGACACACACAGCCCACTGTATGGATTGCCTCATATTTCAGTATCCACATTTATCACTGCAAACTTGTCTACAGTTTTCTGGAAGGACAATATAAATTACCAGCAACAGAAGGCTGAGATGAAACTTGGTTTCACATCTCTCTTGACGATGTGGAGAAAAGAGGACCGCTGGACCATATCTGATAGGAACTGCATGTTACTTTCCTTTCATGCATATAAATGCACATCTGAATGTGCATGCCATGGATTAGTGTGAATGCCAGTCACACAAATGTATCTACACATTAACCTGTGGATACATCTGCATTTTCTCCCTGTTGCAGATTCCCCATTACCATGCTTTAAGTCAGTGTGGGCCATGGGAGAAAATATTGGCAAGAAAATATAAGCAGCTGGGGCGGAACATTTAGAATTGCATGCAGAGTCTATGTCCCTGGGTATCTGCCAAAGAACCTCCTCAGACACAATTGCACAAAGTGCTTTAACAACTATCCTGTGGCATAAGGAAAGGATTCCTCCTGTTGCATCTCCTACTGCTACCCCTGCCGTGATTTGTAGAGCAGATGCTGGATTGGTGTTTGCCTTTATGTAAAATAGCCTAGCATATGCCATTAGCTGAAAACTAAATGGTGCACACAGGGGAGGGGGAAAGATGTTGTAACAAAGATAAGTTTGCCAGACAAATGTTCACATTTTTGTGTATTCAACAAGTGACAACATTCTATGAGATTCCAAAACTAAAACCCTGTGGCAGCTCTAGCTAGCTATATCTGATTTATTCTGTGGCTAGGCTAGAGTTTAAGTGTCAGCATCTGAATGTACTGCAGTTCCACTCTGCACACCAGCTCAAGGTGTGATTGATTTGTAAAGAGAAAATTAGATTTGGATCCCACTGTCCCTGCTATCTGACCCTTCCGCTGACACTATTTCTCATTTAAATATTATCTGTTAATTTTAGCATGGCTGCTTCCTTTCTAACATTTTCCCCATTTTATGTATGCATGATTGTAAGTATGTGTGTATTTAACACATTTTTATACCACCCCATACTCGTCCCTGGGCAGTTCACAATCGCAAAAAACAACCATTAAAACATTAACACAATTAAAACAGTTTAAAATATAGATAAAAACTCGAAGACTTAAAACTTTAAAACTATAAACTAAAAGCCTGATGAAACAGGTATGTTTTCAGGTCCTTAAAAACATCCAGAGAAGGGGAGGCTCTAATTTCATTAGGAAGCACATTCCAATGTCCTGGGGCAACCCTAGAAAAGGCCCAGTTTCAAGTTGCCACCAACCAAGCTGGTGGCAACCACAACTGGACCTCCTCTTATTTGTTTGTTTGTTTGTTTGTTTAATAAATTTATATACCACTCACTACTGTAGTCTCTAGGCGGTTAACAGCAACAAACCAAGAATT
Organism: Hemicordylus capensis; assembly: GCF_027244095.1. Lineage (NCBI taxonomy): Eukaryota > Metazoa > Chordata > Lepidosauria > Squamata > Cordylidae > Hemicordylus > Hemicordylus capensis. The sequence continues at coordinate 98,614,938 of NC_069662.1, read as the reverse complement.
TAACAGCTAAAACATATAAAAATCTGATTTAAAATATCCAAAAAACCACAGCTGATCTTAATAGACAGTGGAGTTCATGAAGAAGAAGGCGTACTCTTAAATATCTTGGACCCAAGCCATTCAGGGCTTTATAGGTAATAACTAGTACTGGAAACTATTGGCAGCCACTGTAGTTCTTTTGGAGAGGGTGTAATAGGATATCTTTGGGTAACCCCAGAGACCTACTTGACTGCTGCATTCTGTACCAACTGCAGTTTCCAGACTATGTACAAAGACAGCCCCAAATAGAGTGCATTGCAATAGTCAAGTCTGGATAGTGGCATTCACACCCCCGGACCTTGGTGTCCTGGTCCATAGCCTCCAAGGTCCGGGAGCCCTCCAAATGGCTGGGGGGGCCTCCTTCCACCACCCCACACCCACCCTGCCACTGCCCTGCTGCGCTGAACCTCCAATTATGTTTTCATAACTTCAGCCACCATGTGTGTGGCTGAGGGATGGTGGCTGGGGTGTGTGTGAGCTGAGCAGGCCTCCCCATCTGTGGCAGTGGCGGGTGGCGGCGGGCACAGCGACCGCTGGGCCTGTCCGTCCAGCCCCGCAGCTCTTGAGAACTATGAGGCGCTCCAGCGTGCCCATGCAGTTGAAATAGATTGTTGCAAGCCTGCTTGGCTCACCCCATGGCCACCACCTCGCACATGGAGGCTGAAATTATGCGGGGGGGGGGGGAAATTGGAGGTTCAGTGCAGCGAGGCAGTGGTGAGGTGGTGCAGTGTGATGGCAGAAGGCCCCCAAAAGCAGGTTTCGGGGGTCTTTGTGGCAGGGGGGGCCTTGCGGTGGGAGCGGTCTGGGTGCCAAAATTACCTAGGTGCACCAGTGAGTCTGGATGTTACCAGCATATGCACTACTATTTTAAGGTCATTTCTCTCCAGAAATTGATGTAGCTGGCATATCAGCCGAAACCAATAGAAAGCCCTCCTAGCCACTGTCTCAACCTGAGCGACCAGGGAGAGGTTTGGGTCTACTCTACAAGAACTCCCAGATTACAAACCTGTTCTTTCTGTGGGAGTGTAGCCCCATCCAGAACAGGCAGATCTAACCCACTTCCTAAGTTCTGACCTCCCACAATGAGTACCTCTGTCTTGCTTGGATTCAGCCTCAGTTTGTTCTCCCTCATCCATTTTAAAGAGACTTGTGCATTTGCCTTGTGGCTTAGAATATTAAAAGCATGAACAGCCATAAGTGGATGTTATGACTGAGAAAAATCACCTATACATAAAACATTAAGGTGACAAGATTATCTGTTTATAATGGAAAGGCCTTTCTTTTAAGGTTCAGTTTTATTTATTTATTGTTTACTTACTTACTTACTTATTTATTTAGTGCAGTAAATTCTAGTACATTAGAGACCAAGTGTGGAAAATATAGAAAATGAAATTTACTCAAGTAAATTACGCTTTCTGAAAGAAGAGCAGCAAACCTTTGTTTTGTATAGTTTGACCCACATGCACACCTTTCTCCAATGAGCTCATGGCAGCCGACAAGGCTCCAACCCACCAATCTGATCCCCACAACGGTCCTGTGAGACAGGCCAGCTGAGAGACAGTGATCGACCCAAGGTCACTCCATGAGCTTAATAATGGGTATTATAAATCCAGGTCTAGATTCCAGTTTAATAATTTAACAACAATATCATGTTGCCTCTTTATTATTATTATGCAATATGTTCGACTCCCTACCTATTCACTCATATATGTATGACTTTCACATACCTGAATAGCATGTTAATGTGAGGATACTTATTCAACACGATGCAGCCTAAGGCTGCAATTCTATGCATACTTACTTGGGAGTATGCCCCACTGAACACAGTGGGACTTACTCCATGTAAACAAGCAGAGTTTTGTGCTGTAAGACATGTAAACCTGAAGGGGTCAGGATCAGTGTTCCCTGTAAGAGGGATTCCCAGATGCTGTTAACTACAGCTCCCATAATCCTCAGCAAAAGGCCATTGCAGCTGGGAATGCTGGAAGTTGTAGTCAACAATATTTGGGAATCCCTCTTACAAGGAACACTGGTCAGGATGGTAGTGTTTGCAGATTCTCATGTGAATGGGGCCCCATTTTCATGAACCTGAGCCAGGTGGGAAGTCTGACCCTCCTCACCCCATCTCCCTTCACCTCACTGGCCCATCCACACCTGCCACAATGATGATCTGATATGTCCTACTTTCTCCCTGACATGTTGTGTTCTATGGTCCAGACAGTAATTGAAGGTGGAGACCCACCTTCTGCTCAGTTCAAGAGCTGCTCCTACGACACGGCTTATGGGCAGGGTTTAGAATCTAGTAACGAGGGGTAGCCCTTCCATGTGGCAAGGTGAGGCGGTCACCTCAGGCAGCGGATTATTTGGGTACCTGCCGGGTAGCAAGATGCCCTCTGCTGTTGCCATTGAAGCAGCTTTTTAGGACTGATCTGACTCTTGCAAGCTTTGCAAGAAGCACGGGGAGAAAAGAGGAGGTTGCCCTCTTCTCCTCACATCCCTTGCAAAGCTTGCAAGAAGCACAAGAAGAGGTTTCTCACAACCTTTCTTCCTTGCCACCACATTCAAGTTTGCAAGGATCAAGTTTGAAAGGGGGATGTCTCCCATCAGGGGTACGGGGCAAGGCAATATTTGGCACCTCATCTTAGGCACCACAATACCTTGGGCTACCCTGCTAGTAACTACATCAGCTGTTAATAGTGCGTGTCGATGACCAATGCTGTGTAGTGGTTTAGAGTGTCAGACTAGAAACATGGAGACTCAGGGTTGCAATCCACTTAGGGTTGCAATCTGCCATGACATTCACCGGGTGACCCTGAGCCAGTCACTGTCTCCCAGCCTTCAGAGGGTTGTTGTGAAGATAAACTAGATGGAGAGAACCTTGAGTTCCTTGGAGGAAGGGTGGAATAGAAATGTGACTAACATTTAAGACTAATGTGACTAATAACGATTTCATGGACAGGGGATGTCCCTACCCATCCCCGGCACAGTATCCCGCCAGTGGCTGTTGCTGGTGTCTATCTTATGTTTCTTTTCTTTTTTTTCTGATTGTGAGCCCATTGGGGACAAGGAGCCATTTCATTCATTCATTCATTCATTCATTCATATCTGTGTAAACTGCTTGGAAACTTTAATTGAAAAGTGGTATATAAATATTTGTTGTATTGTTGTATTGTATTTCAACAGGGACAGATGGATTTAAAAAAACCAAAAACCAAAGAGTTCACAAGGTGGAAGTTAATATGATGGACAGATGTTGCATATGCATTTAATGTGTTATCCTCCAATTTCAGTCTATGAGGTCCACCATTCTTTTCCTGTCACCTGCCCTGGAACTCCCTGCAAATGAAAGTGAATGCAGCATTTTGAAGGGTGGATAGTTTCTGGGCAGGCAATATGCCGCTAGTCAGTACCACTGTCATGTGTTTGGTAATCACAGCAGCCTTATTCACACAATATGTTCAACACAATCTGTGTACAGTGTATGCACATACAAATCTGTATGCACATACCGTTATTCACACATTATATTTAATGCATGTACACTTCTTTGCTGTACCTGCACTTTAAGGGGATCTGTATCCAGGTTTACATAGGAACAGTCTATCGAGTCAGACTGTTAGTCATCTAGCTCGTTACTGTCTACACAGACTGGCATCAGCTTCTCCAAGATTACAGGCAGGAATCTCTCTCAGCCCTATCGTGGAGATGCCAGAGAGAGGACTTGGAACCTTCTGCAATCACATGTAGTATCCCATTCAAATGCAACTAGGTTGGACCCTGCTTAGCAAAGGGGACAATTCATGCTTGCTACCACAAGCCCAGCTCTCCTCTCATAGATCAGCTCTCCTCCAATGACCAGTTCTTAGAATGAACACATGTACAGTCATTCACACAAGAACACGTAGAAATGTACAGACACCTGTACACACACACAATGTGTGCCTTAATACTAGGACTAGTTGGGGGGTTCTGATTTTCACAGCAAGAGCCCTGACTGCATTTTTTCTTCTCTTCTCTTCGCTTCTTGCAGTGAAACTGAGAAACTGCAGGGGGCAGCAATATGTCATCAGAGGACTGAGCACTCTTGTTACCGCCCCTCCCATTTCCACTCAAAGTGAATCTACTACACTGCAAAGCTTCCAAAACTTCTCCTTGGCAGCTAGGGAAATCTATCTGGGCTCTATTTGTTTTTAAATGGATTATATCTGGGCTTCTTTTATGAAAGCGCCTAACATCTGGCATTCAAAGAATATAATCACTCCGGACTATCAGTGCCGGTATTGGCTTGTATTAAATTTTCGTTTGTCTTCCCAGTCAAATACCTTTTCTCTCTCGCTCGCTTTCTTTTCTTGACCTTTCATCTTAGCAGGGGGTCTGACAAGAAAGAGGCTTCTGGAAACACTGTGTGTTTTTCATTTGGTTTTTCAGCCCAAGAGTTGCATGGTACGTAATTTTTGTTTCCCTCCCCACATATCTAGTGAAGCACCTGCTGCTTAGGTTTTTTATTAAATTTGAGAGGCACAGGGAATAAAGTACTGAGAGTGGCAAGATAAAAATGTCAGCTTTATGTGAATGTTTTTATTAGTATTTTCTCCCATTCAGATTTGACAAAATGGAATTTCTTGAACTGCCAAGAATTCATGCTGTGTTTCTCCCCCCATCAGATTGTTCTTAAAACATCAACATATGTTAGAGCAAGTTGCAGGACATGTGTGTGTGTGTGTGTGTGTGTGTGTCGGGGGGTAAATATACCTGCTCCTTTTCTGTAAAGAGAGACAAGAATTTGAGAGAAGAAACCTGCTAGGCAATGATCTGCTCTTTTCTGACAATGGGGTAGCTTCCAAAAACAGACAACACATGGCTTTGCTGTAGCTTGGTCACTGCCCTGGTGTCATTGAGTGAGCACGATGCAATATTAGAACTGCTTAATTGATTCTCACCCTGAGCTAGGCAGCTTGATGCTTCTGAGTTAATTGAGGGCCTCTAGTTTATTAAACACAGGCAGGATGGAGAGAAAGGATAAGCAGGAAAGTGCTCAGCAAGACAATGCTGGCGATATTGTCAAAGAATACAGAGGATACCAACAATGGCTTTCATGAAACCCCAATAACAAATCTTAGGACACAACGGTCCATTATGAAAGACATGGGCCTCTCCCCCCCCCCATGGCATCCCTATGTTGACTCTCCCCCTCAATAATATGTAGTATTGTGTTGCTACATCACTGTGTGTCCCCCTTCCCCCTTCTCCATAATTGTAACTGGTAGAGATGCAGACATACACAATGGCCCCGTTTGGACAGTGCGTGACACCTTGGGTTGACAAAGCTGTGGTTAATCTGTGAAGCCAGGAGACAGGCTGCAAATGATCAACTAACTGTGGTCTGGCAACCTCCAGCTTCTGAGCAGAGGAACCCCTTTCTCCTCTTTCCTAGTCCACTCAGGTTGCATTCCAGAACGCTCTGTCCCACTCGCATCGCCAGAGTGTGGGCAAAGAAGGCATCAGCACACTAGTGAACTGCAACCATTGACCATGATTTTAGGGGGGACGTGCTCAGCACAATTGTGCCTTTTCGGCAGTGTTTGCCCACTGTTGGCAAGCCAAAGGCATTTTAACCCTTTCCTAGCACCATTCACAGCACTATCTTCCTTAGTTGGGGAGGAAGGGTCTTGTGGCCCCCTCCCCTGGGAAAAGAAGATAGGGCCTCACTTGTACTTTAGGGAAGTGTGAACTGAGCCAGAAGAACATAGAAAGTCAGACCCTTGGTCTATCTAGCTCAGTATTGTCTTCCCTGGCAGCGGCTTCTCCAAGGTTGCAGGCAGGAGTCTCTCTCAGCCCTGTCTTGGAGAAGCCAGGGAGGGAACTTGAAATCTTCTTCCCAGAGCGGCAGCTCCATCCCGAGGGGAATATCTTACAGTGCTCACACTTCTAGTCTCCCATTCATATGCAATATCATGATGGACAGGCAGGCTTAGCTAAGGGGACAAGTCATGCTTGCTACCACAAGACCAGCTCTTGCTACCACAAGACCAGAGAGGAGATCACCATTGAACCAGTCCAACTTGAGCCGGACTGGGCAAGGATTGGTTTGAGATCAAGCTGAACCCCCCAGCCCAACTTAGGGACAGTTCAGGGTTTCTAAAGTAAAAAAAATTTTTTTGAACACTCACAGCTGGATCCAGTGCGGAGGTGGGGTATCCAGTGTTTCCCTCTCCCCCGCTATCCTCCCCCCGATCTTCTAAGGGCTATTTTGCAAACGGTCAGGGCGCATGTGTGGTGGCCTCCAAAATCGCCACTGCTACTGGAGAAATGGCCGGAATGGACCCAAAATGGGCCAAAATGACCCTTAGAAGACCAGGGGAGGCCAGTGGGGGCAGAGAGAAACAGTGGAGGCCTCCCTATGGCCATGGCAGCACCTGCCAAGGCCACCAGACCTAGTGGTGAGCATTATGAGTGCTTATACATAAGCATATATGAGTGCTTATGTATAGGATGGATGGATGGGTGGATGGATAGAATGAGACTACTAGGAATAGGTTGCAGGAACTGCAGGGATGTGGCATCCCTGTTGCCAAGCAGCGGCAGGAGGAGCAAGGAGATGGCAGAGGGTGGAGCATTAGCTCTGAAAGGCAGCCAGTGAGAAACGTGGCCCCCCTAGAACTGACACATCTATGGGCCACTGTGAGCTGGCTTCTCTATGGTGGGGGGAGGAGCTTGTGCACAAAACCGAGGTTACGGCAGTGGCAGAATTTGGACAATACCATGCTATCTTCTAACCTTACGTTTCAGCAGCAAGACTCACTACGAACCAAGGGTTCAAATTCAGGTTTGGGAGTGAAAATGGAGCCCCAGTTGGCTGACGAAACTACAGCTTCATGCTTTTGGACAATTACAAACTCAAAACTTCTGGCACGCTTACCTCTGGTTTGGTGTTAAGTCCAAATGAGGCCTTAGTTGTGATATCACACCATGAGGTAAATGATACTATACTTTTGTAGAGGAAGAAAACAAGGGAAAGTTTTTCAGCAGCAGCCCTGTGTTTTCAGTAATGTATTGTTCTGCTTTTAATTATTAACTTATCTGTATTGTATTATGCAGTAGGAGTGTACACGAATCGGTTTGGCGGTCTGGAGTTCGGCCGGTTCGGTGGTGATGGAGGTTACCTTTAAGGAGCAAGGAGGGTCCTCATCCCCCCTACTGTGTTTCCCCCACTGGTGCTGTCTGCAAAACCGCTGGTGCGGGGCACAAGCATACCTCCTTGCAGCCCCGGTCAGCGTCAGACTGGAAATGGCCAGTGCGTGTGCCTGACATGCACATGCGCAGTGCCACTTCCAGTCCGACACTGACCAGGGTGGCAAGGAGGTATGATGCTATCCCGCGCCAGCAGTTTTGCAGACAGCACTGGTGGGGAAAATGTTGTGGGAGGGGGGATGAGGAACCTGCCAGATCTTAAGGTAACACCACCTTAAAGGTAACACCCCCTGCTGAACCAGCTGGGTGCCAGTTCGTGCACATCCTTATTATGCAGTTGGATGCTGACTTATTCAAGAAAGCTTAGCTCTGTTCAGGCATTATGTGGTAACAGGAGTCTGTACTCCTGTACATGTTTCCGTATGAATGTATGTACATGCATTCATTTTAAAAATGAACCTGGGCACAAACTCCCTCAAACAAGGGTACAGATAAGAAGCTCACTATTGTTCGTATGTTGAACATAATGTGTGAATAGGCCTATTGGAATTAAGTAAAGAGATGGCAGACCTGCATCATGTTATCCAGGGGCAGGGTGGGGGGAGCGCTGTATTAGAAAGCTTTGCCATGTACTAAATTGCATGATTCTCTGATGTGACCTTGGAATTGTGGTATACATCTCACCCCTTATCACTGAAATCTGTAAGACTGACTGACTGTGCATGCTGCCCTGAAGTTGCAAATTGTATGTCAGGTCAGGACACAGAGGGTGCAAAGAGTAGCTGATATCCAGACTAAGTTTCTCAATAGAACTACTCAGAACTTACTCTAAACGTTTTATTTCAATAGGACTTCTGTTGAGCAATTTAGTCACAATGTCAGTCAGTGTGGTGCTATGAGACTCTTCCTATCTTCCTAATCTGCCAAAACTCTTCTTCAGGTGGCTACCAGTGGGAATGAGCCACTAGGCTACCAGGAAGAGAATTATTCTGGTTGCAGTGCCCCACTTGGGAATTCCCTCCCTAGGGAGGCTTAGCTGGCTTTGCTTTCTTTTGGATGCTGGTCCAAGACCTTCTGTTCTCCCAGGCCTTTAAATGTCTCCTTGTAGTTTTTATCCTCAGAATTGGTTTTAGCTGTAGTGAATGGTTTTTATATTAATAAATGCTGCTGATTTTCTTGATGTTTGAATTGCCACTGTTTTGTTTTATTGTGATTTTACTGCTGTTTTTATTATTGATTTATATTTATATTTTAAGCTTTCTATTTGTACACCACTTATTATCCTTGGATGGATATTTTTATAGAGATGTGTTATCTATCTATCTATCTATCACTACTTCATGAAAGAAATAGAAAACCTTCCTTAGAACACTCCTATCTGGGTCTTAAACACATTGAATATTCAACTTGGATTATTAGATAGGTTACATTTGTGGTACAGACATGATCATGACTGAGTATTTTTTAAGATCAGCAACAGCAACGAGTTAAATATTTAAAACATTGGCAGGAGGGTTCTTAGTAATGCAAAAGGCAAACACCTTATAAAATGTGATGCCTAGTATATATCAAAAAGAGCTCTGGAGTTTAGATCAATTAATCAATATCTATAAAATTACAAAGTTAAAGTGCTAACCACCAGACATTTGATAAAAAGATATTTGATTATTACACTTTAGAATGCTTACAGGAAAAAACCCTACTGGATGAACATATCAGAATTACAATGTTTTACTATCCTGGTCCAAAGTGATGGAGATGATAGTATGGGATGTAACTGAACTCCAGATTTCCCCCCTATGATATATATGAGAAATGAAAATATACAAAAAGGGAGAGTATTTGGGAATTACAGCCACCTGAGGTGACTGTCTTGTGGTACCACCTGGTCTTGTGGTAGCAAGCATGACTTGTCCCCTTAGCTAAGCAGGATCTACCCTGGCTGCATATAAAAGGGAGACTAGAAGTGTGAGCACTGTAAGATATTCCCCTTAGGGGATGGAGCTGCTCTGGGAAGAGCATCTAGGTTCCAAGTTTCCTCCCTGGCATCTCCAAGATAGAACTGAGATTCCTGCCTGCAACCTTGGAGGAGCTGCTGCCAGTCTGTGAAGACAATACTGAGCTAGATAGACCAATGATCTGACTCAGTATATGGCAGCTTCCTATGTTTCTATGTCAGAGAGTGTTTGGGATGGGATGACACAAAGTTAGGGCATCCTGTCCTCAGAGCTGTTTGACAATGAAACAGAACTTATTATTTTACAAATTAAAAATTAAGATTTCAGAATTTAATTGTTTACGTATTACCAAGAACTATTAACAAGGAATGGGGATGCCCTGGACAAAAGTTAGAGAAGCCAATCCGTCCAAAGACTGTGAGTGTTGTCCTGTGGTGACTTGCTGATCTTCTCTGATGTCACAATGGGATTCTGTATGTGAAGGGGTTGCACCTCTGATATCACAGAAAGGCTGATAGCTTGGGCCAGGCTGCTGAGAGCTTAGGAAAGCAAGGGAGACATTTAGTAAATTAATACAAGAATTGCCCACAAACTTTCAAATAAGATGTTGTGGGTGCATTGTTATGGAACATAGCTGGAACTTGTAAATACAGATGGAGGCAGGGCCATCCTTAGGGCGGGGCTACCGGGGCAATTGCCCCGAGCCCCGCACTGGCACAGGCCCTGCTCTGGGCACACTGCAGTGCAGCCTGCCCTCCTCTCTCCCCCAGTCCCAGCCACTTATCTTTCCCCTCAGCCAATCTTTGGTGTCTGTGTGCAGCTTGAAAGGCTCCCAGGCAAACTGCTAGAGCTCTGTCTCTCCCTGCCTCTTAGCTCAGCTGTTCGGTCGTTGGGTAGGGCTTCTAGAGAGGCCTCCATGCAGGCTTCGCAGAAGCCTGAAGCTGAGGAAGGAAGGAAGCAGGCAGGCAGGCAGAGAGTGTCCAGCACTAGAGCTCTCTGCAGACCCTCTGCAAAGCCCAGCCTTAGTAATGAAGGTATGATGTGATTTCCTTTTGTGGTTATTCCCCCTCCCCTTGAATATTTAGGATTGGCTTGCCATAGGGCTTTGGCATTGAGCAGAGATGTAGGGCAGGGTGGGAGGAATATGTATCTTTAAATTGAAGTGGATTGGATAAATTGTTGGTTTTTAATTTTTTTCTTTAATTAAAAAACCACATCCAAAAAGTCCTATAAGTGGCTTGTTTCATGGCAGAAAATTACAAAAACTTCTGGAACAAACAATATATAATATTTATTTATTTGTGAATGCACTATGCTCAAGCTGATTTGCAACCCAGAAGGTCTGAGAACTGTGAAGCATGTGTTGTGCTTTTTATTTTTATTTCTTTAGCAATGCATTATATATCCAAGCTGGTTGGACATGTCCAGAAACCTCACTCACACTATTTGCACTGTATGTCATCAATCAGTATGATTCTGTAATGAAATGAAATGTTAAGGAGGCCCCACACATGCTGATTCGCCCCCAGCCCTGCACCCCACTAAGGATGGCCCTGGATGGAGAACCCTTGTTTGTGTTTCTGATTCTTCTTGATGAGGAAAGCTGAAGTAGAGGTGTCAACAGAAACTTCAAATCCATGGTTCCTGTCCCTCCTGCCTAATGCAACACATCCCAAGATGGAAGCAAGAAAAGCAGAGCCAGAGTGGTACAAGAAGAACGCTCTCAGAAGCTAGCCAGCAAGCATGTGACACAAGGCCCAGCAATTGGGTTTGCCACACACTTATAACATCTCCCATATTTGGCTTTGTACTGAAAAAATAGAAAGTGAGGGGTGGAAATGGGGAGCAGACATTGAGATGGATTTTAAAAAGTACCCAATTTCCAGAACTGTGGGGTAGCAAGGTTGGAGGTAGCAAGGTTTAAGCTTCTGCTAGCAGCCCAAATTAGCTAGTTGCCTGGGTCCATGTGAATGCATGCACAGGTACAATGGCAAACAATGCAAGAAAGACAATGTAGGATTAAGAACCAACCTAGATGCTGCATTAAATACATTACTGTCAGCTTGGGGTTTACTTTCACTTACAAATAGCAGTTACGCAAGGGTTTCATCCAGCATGCAGACGGAAGATGATTAACCTTTTTCTATGCCATTTCCCTGCCAAAAAATCCCCTCTCCCAAAGCTGCTGCTATAGCCACCTAATGGCGCAGCGGAGAAATGCTTGGCTAACAAGCAGAAGGTTGCCGGTTTGAATCCCCGCTGGTACTATATTAGGCAGCCGTGATGTAGAAAGATGCTGCAAGGCATCATCTCATACTGCGCGGGAGAAGGCAATGGTAAAACCCCTCCTGTATTCTACCAAAGAAAACCACAGGGCTCTGTGGGCGCCAGGAGTCGAAATTGATTTGATGGCACACTTTGATTTACTTTAAAGCTGCTATGGGCCCCTCAAGGTGCCACTGCAGATAATGGCACCTTCAGGGAACCATGGCAGGTTGCGGAGTTCTGCCTCCATGTTAGGATCCCAATCGGGACTGGATCTCTTCATGGCTGCTGTTTGAAAGTAACACATTTAACTTCATATCTAATTTGGCTGCTAATCTGCACCAATCGCACTGTGTTTATAAACGGCATGATTTTGCATGACTCACCAGGAAATGGAGTCTGTAAACAGTGATAAGATAAGCTGCAGACTGGACCTCCTCCTTCTTGGAACGTCAGCAGCTGGTTCTGTGAACAACTTCCAGTGTGCACACAGTCTAAATAATTGTGTCATGAAGAATTTGCCTAGGAAAAGTGTTTTTATGGAAAGCCACAGTTCCGTTCTAGCTCATTTCTCACCGAACTCCATATTTTCTGAAAAATGTACAGAAGAAAGCCCTCAGCGAATATGGCTCAGACCCAACGAATTTGCAGCTTCCCAAGCAGAACCATTTGTCACAATCTAATTATTCAAGGCAAGATTTTAACTCGGTACTTTCTTTCTCCCCTAGTCCTTCCCCCACCTTCTTCTCAAGGCAGCATTGTCTTGCATTGTGAAAATAAATTGTTCCATGTGACCCAACTAAACAGAGTTGTTTAGACGTAATTAATTTAAGGGTCTGTTCTGTTGCTGATTCACTTGCAAAACTTCGATTAACATTAATAAGGACTATGCATGCATGTCCAGAATGAAGCAACCCCTTTAATAATGTTTCATGGAATGTTATTATATTACTGCTGTAATTACATTCTGCATGTGCATCACTTTTACTTTGCTTCACAACATGCCCTTTAAATGCAGTTGGTAAACATCTATTTTGGCCTACACCCCGATGTGAAAGTTGCAATAAGCACACCCGCTTGGTTGTTTGCCTCTTATTTATTTAATATATTTCCGTATCACTTTTCTAAAACAATTTTATGCAGAGAGGCTTACCAAATTAAATCATACAGCAAGAAATCCAGATAAAAGAAAAACAGATAACAAACAAGACACCATAAATAGCAGGAGAAAAGCCAGCCATTTCAAATCAGTTATCACATCAGCCAATGTATTTGTTGCAAATATATATTAAACAAAAGCCAGCCAAAGATCTCAAGGGCCTGCTTATGACAGCAAGTGTGGGGGCCTTCCAGACCTCCTCAGGTAGGGAATCTGGCACAGCACCACCACAGATCAGAGAGCAGGGTCTGAGATGATGATCTCATGGCTTGGGTAGGCTCATGTGGGCATTTTTGTCTTTATGTCCAAACCCATGAGAAGACACAATATAGATACATTATTTAACAATCTATCAGTTGGCAATTTACAAAGTCTAGACATAGAGGTCATTCAGACAATCAAAAACTGAGTGCTACCCAAGCATAGCGGGGAAATGCTTGACTAACAAGCAGAAGGTTGCCAGTTTGAACCTCCGCTGGTACTATATCAGGCAGCAACAATATAGGAAGATGCTGAAAGGCATCATCTCACACTGTGTGGGAGGAGGCAATGGCAAACTCCTCCTGTATTCTACCAGAGAAAACCACAAGGCTCTGTGGGCATCAGGAGTTGAAATCAACTTGACAGCACACTTTACCTTACCCAGGCTTGGGAGCTCTGTGTGCTCCCAATTTTCGATTGTGTGGAAGCAAGGTAGGAGGAAAACCTGGGTAGAAGTGATTGTGTGGACACAAGGTAGGACCATAAGATAACCAGGTTTTCCTCCTACCTTGCTTCCATACAATTACTTTTACTTAGGTTTTCCTCTTACCTTGCTTCCACACAACCAAAAATTGGGAGCACACACAGCTCCCAAATCTGGGTGGAACACAGTTTTTGATTGCATGAATGGCCTCATGTTCTGTTTGATATTTTTTGCTTCCCCCTTCCCTTTATTGATTTGTTCATTGTGAAAGACTATAAGTAATTTTGCGGCTAAGATCTGCCATTTGTCATTCATATTATATGGATTAAAAGAATTCGGGTTTGTTCACATATGAGTTTCCTGTGATTTAGCCCCAAACTGGTAGTGTAGGATGGAAGCAGTACTCCACCAAAAACAGAACTCAAATGAAAGTATCATGCCTGCCACCTTAAGTATTACAAATGAAATTAGGTATGCAGTTACAAATACATACATATGAACATACAAGATGGTTCCCTGTCCCAAAAGGATTCACCATCTAAAAGGAAATACAAAGTAGACACTAGGAACAACTACCACTGGACGGATGCTGTGCTGGGTTTGGATAGGGGCAATGAGTTGGATCGGGTTAATGAGGGCCCTTTTTGTAGCCTGCAAATAGGGTGGCAAAGTTGCAGGGCCATCTCAGTTCAGCCCTATATCTGAGACCCGTAATCTGATCCATGTAGCCATATAGTGGCAGGCAAAAATAATTACTTACCTTGCTTAGGAACATAGGAAGCTGCCATATACTGAGTCAGACCATAGGTCCATATAGCTCAGAATTGTCTACACCAGGCCTGCTCAACTTTGCCTCCCCCCCAGCTGTTTTTGGACTACAACTCCCATAATCCCCATCCACAGTGGCCAATAGCAAGTGATTATGGGAGTTGTAGGCCAACATCTGCAGGAGGGCCAAAGCTGAGCAGCCCTGGTCTACACCGACTGGCAGCGGCTTCTCCAAGGTTGCAGGCAGGAATCTCTCTCAGCTCTATCTTGGAGATGCTGCCAGGGAGGGAACTTAGAACCTTCTGCTCTTCCCAGAGTGGCTCCATCCCCTGAAGGGAATATCTTACAGTGCTCACACTTCTAGTCTCCCATTCATATCCAACCAGGGCAGACCCTGCTTTGCTAAGGGGACAAAACATGCTTACTACTACAAGACCAGCTCTCCTCTCCCATGCTTGTATGCAGCATCTCCTTCATCTGCATTATTTCAGCGATATGGTACAAATCAGCATGGTAATTATCTAGGTTTTAAAATATATTTGTTAATATCCTAGGAAGCAGAATACAAATACCTTTTGGCTTCTGATCAAAAGCCAATTGATGGATATATGCCACTTGTTTATAAGATGGTTAAGAAAGAGATGCTGTAAAAGTTTTTATTGTAACTGTGATACTTATACATGAAGAAAAAGTAATACCTTTTATAAGGCATGAAAGTGCCATTAAAAACAGCAACCACACAAAATATATTTGTACTCACCAACTATAATGCTCACTGAACTTTGTCAATTAAATGTCAGCTCAAATAAGAAAATGTTCAGGCTTTGGTCCACCTCCAGGGAAAAGGAGGTCAATAAGTGTGGAGCAGCCAAACAGAATTCTCCGACATGACCTTGCCATTTGAACTTACGCATACATCAAGAAGATGCTCCTGGCCAATTTTAATGCTCTTGGCCAGTTTTAATGATTGAAGTGGGACCTGCAGGAACTGGCAGCTTTTCAGTATGGCAGTGATAAGGACATAATGGAAATATAGCCCTGGTTTCTGATCCAAGCTTCTGAAAATGTTTCTTATGTGTAGGGCCGCAGACAGAGGCATAGGTGAACCTGTTGTGGGGAGCTCCAGAGATATAATGGATTGTCATGAGGATGAGGACTGTACTCCCTTCAAAGGCAGTCTGAATACAAATAATGTACCAGGCCAGAAGATTCTGCTGGCAGTCCTGCTGATGTGGTCAGAATGAAATACCTCAAGGGAGCATGTAATCATCACCAATAGTAAGAAGGGCAAGAGTTTGCTTTTTCTTTTCTTTTAAAAATGTATATTCTGCCTTGTAAACTGTGTTGCCCTAGGTGGTTCCTAGAGTGGGTCCATACATATGAATGGCGGAAAGCAAGATAACATCAACTACCACTTCCGAGAGAGCATGTGCTCCTGGTGCGAGCTGCAGGTTCCACACATTTCGGGATGTGTGAACCTGGAAAGGTTGGGTTGCTGAGTTGCATTTCCCTTTGCTACCTGACATCTGCCACCTAACGTCAAGTCTTGGTTACAGAGGTCGGGTGATAGAGGGAAGTGCTGCTTAGCAACCCAACACTTCTAGATTCCTAGGTTACAAAACACATGGAACTTGCAGCTTGTGCTGGAAGTGTGTACTCACTGGGAGCTGGCAGCTAGAGATGTGCATGAATCGTGATTCGGGCGATCGTAACACCCCGCCCCCCCAAGGGGACCTTTAAAACAGAGGAGAGCTGGTACATGCCTGCTCCCTCACCGCTCGCTGCCACTTCCTGAATTGGTGGCACTCCTCCCAGCTATCTTGGCATGCCCGGGCTACTCTTCCCCAGCTGCCCCTATGCGAGGTCATATCCATGCTGGTGTCGCATGGGGGTAGCAGGGGGATAACGCCACCAGTGCACCAAGATAGCTGGGAGGAGCGCCACTGATTAAGGAAATTGCAGTGAGCAGCATGGAAGCAGGTATGCACCTGCTCTCCTCCATTTTAAAGGTGCAGGGGATGGGTTACAAATCGCCCTTCAGATAGTGATTCATGCACATCCCCACTGGCAGCATCTTGTTTGCCATTGTTCCATGTGAACCAATCCCTAGTAATAAAAAGCAAAATATAAGAGTGAAAGTAAGAAAATAAAAATACATACAACTATTTAACAACATAGAAAGAATCAAGAGGTATACAGTCCTCTCTGCCCAAGAGACTTTGTGGTACAATCAGTGCTGCAAACAAGCCAGTAAACAAAGCTGTGTGTTTAAAAGCTAAGGGAAGAAAAACCACCAAACCCTCGAACAAATTAATAATAAAAGTGTGGTGCTACCACAGTAAAGGCCTTGCTCTTTGCACTTTGCTGGGGAGCAGATCATTTTTACCTCCCATGGGCACTGGAGTTGGAGAAAAGTCTTTCCAGATTATCTTAAGGCACAGTTCCCTAAGTTCTTAGAGAATAAGTTCTCTAAGGCATGCTGGGCCTAAACTGTTTACGATTTTAAAGGTTAAAAGACCCTGTACATGAAATCATGTTCAAAAGCTAACTGGTGATGCATACTGATACGCAGCCATCCCGTATAAAAACAGTGGCGTGGACCATCTTTAACAGATTAGTGGCAATTCAAGCATTTAAAATATGTGTGGTTATTTTCCCCTCTCATACTGATTTCTCCTATTCCTACTCATTTGGAAGGTTTGCCCTCCATTAAAGGTAGCTGTGATACTCTCTTCGCTTCATTTCTGCATTGGTGTCTGGCCTATATTCGAAAGAGAGTTTCCTCTAAATCGTCTTTGATTCTGTAGCTTCATGTTGGCACTCTGTCAACAGGCGACTGCAGGGGGAAAGTGACGGGTACACAGTGAAGTTGATATCTTAAATACGCACAAATCCCACATGCTGTGGCAACAGCAAAATGAATAACAAATATCCTCCATGAAAATCCTCTTAAGTTGCTTTTTTATTTTCATTTTCAGCCTTATGTACAACAGAGGAATATCTTAAAAATAATTCCCTAATATTCCTGGAATTCACAGCATCTGTTCGCTTCTTTCCTATATCTTCAGACAAACACAGCTACTGCTAGTAACTCCAATGCTGGATGGAAGGAAAAACTTAAAGAAAGCAGGCGGGAGAGGAGTGTAGGTGGCTTCCTCTCCATTCAAACAGTACATGCTCACTGGAGTTTGCTCCTCTTCAATGATTGACAGCTAGATAAGGTCATATAGAGAGGCTGATGAAAGCGTTTCTATTAGGCACACATTTTTTTATTTATAGCACAATCCTATGCAGGTTGACCCAGAAGTCCCTTTGGGCCCAACAGGGCATACTTTCGAGTAAGAAAGAAAGAAAGAAAGAAAGAAAGAAAGAAAGAAAGAAAGAAAGAAAGAAAGAGAAAGAAAGATGGCTCCTTGTCCACAAAGGGCTCACAATCTAAAAAAAAAACATAAATTACACACCAGCAATAGCCACTGGAGGGATGCTGTGCTGGGGATGGATAGGGTCAGTTGCTCTCCCTCTGCTAAATAAAGAGAATCATCACTTTTAAAAGGTGTCTCTTTTTTCCCTGTTAGCAGGGGATGAATGTGGATAGGGTTGCAATCACAGTGTTCCATAATTCAGCTATGTTGCAACTATGGGTGTGGTCATTTTAATGCTGTTTTTAATATGGTTTTAATGTGCACTGATTATCTGTGTCTTCTTTGATATTTAGGGCAGGTTCGCACAACATGGAGAATCCGGAACCACCAGTTTCTGGAGTGCAACCATGAGCCTGACTTCCAGTGTTGGGACAGTTATGCAGATATTGGACATTTTGTCTGAACCTGCCGATGTCATAATAATCATATAACAAGTGATGGCCCAATACCATCCTTAATAGTCAGAATTCCGCAGAATTTGAGGACATTATTCCACTTCCATGCATCATCGTCGTCATTATCAACAACAGATGGAAATGGCTGCTTTGGCTACTTTTTAAAGTTAGTTGAAAGTGTTGCAAGAAAGGCTTCTCTTCCTATGGTCAGGGGTTAGCAAGGTTGGAATGGGCCCAGAGACAAAATGGCCCCCCACCTCACTGAAGCTCAGCTGAATAGTGGTAACAAAAAGCATGTGTGTGTGTGTGTGTATACACACACACACACTAGAGAAAGACATGCTGTTCTGGTAGCTCCAGGTCTTAACACTCACATCAGTTTTGGAGGATGACTGCAACTTAAGGAAGCCTGGGCGGGTGCTTGGCTGGGGGAGTCAGTCATGTGACTTGCCTCTGGGGGGTCCCCAAGGCAGTGGGCCCCCAGACAACTGTCGCCCCTTGCCCTATTATAGTTATGCCCCTGCCTATGTTGTACAGGTGTAATTTGTTTGTCCTACTGTTATCTCTGATCAAACAGGCTTTTGAAAATGCTGTACATCTGCTGATCACCTCCAGACTTGATTACTGCAATGCACTCTATGTGAGGCTGCCTTTGTATGTAGTCCGGAAACTGCAGTTAGTCCAGAATGTGGCAACCAGTTTGGTCTCCGGGTCATCTTGGAGAGACCATATAACTCCTATCTTAAAAGATCTACACTGGCTGCCGATATGTTTCTGGGCAAAATACTTGGTTATAACCTATAAAGCCCTAAACAGATTTGGTCCTGGGTTTTAAGAGAAAGTCTTCTTTGCTATGAACCACACCACCCATTGATATCATCTGGAGAGGTTCATCTGTAGTTGCCACCGGCTCGTCTGGTGGCTACTCAGGGATGGGCCTTCTCCATTGCTGCCCCAGGGCTTTGGAACACATTTCCTGCTGAAATAAGAGCCTCCCCATCTCTTACAACTTTTAAAAAGGCAGTTGAGCCACATTTGTTCACCCAGACTTTTAATTAGCTATTGTTTTAATTGTGTTTTAATAGTTTGAATGTTTTAAATTTTAATTGTTGAAATGTTTTAATATTTTTATTGGTTGTTTTTATTGTTTTGTTGTAAACCACCCAGAGAACTTGCGTTTTGGGTGGTATAAAAATGTGTTAAGTAAATAAATAAAGGTAGGGGTTGCCAACCTTGGTGTGATGACTCCCATGAAGGTCGTGGAGGATGATTCCTCAGATGAAGACCCAGAGCAGGGGGAGCAGGTTGGCTTCCAGTCGCCTCAGCAGAGTCAGAGCTGACAGGCCTGTAGGCCCCTCTGCCTCCTTCCCTCTCTCCTCCTGATGAAGCCTCCAAGGCCACTGAAGTCGAGGTGCCTGCCCCAGATCCTCGATAGCGATATTTGGCCAGGCTCAGAGGGAGGAACGCCGTAGGTCGGAGAGGCTGGCCAGAAGGAACAGGTGTTGCAGCTCTGACCTGGTTGCACCTCCCTGACAAGGCCCAGCTACAGTGATGGGTGGGTCCCTCAGCACTCTGCCTATTTAGAGTAGTCTGAAAGCTGGTTCTGTTCTGGAAACAACGTCCATGTTGACCAGCCCTACCGTGAGCAACCTTGACCTAGAAATCTGCACCTTTTAGTTGTCTGACCATGATCTGTGTTTACCCCTGATCCTGTGGAATTCATGGTGTTGACTTCTGGCAATGTTTTTGACTACTCTCCATCTCTGTTCCTGTCTGTTGGCTCTCCCTTCCCCTCTGAAAAGGGTGGTTTTTGCAGCTGCTGGGCAGTCAGTCAATGCAGGTCATTACACTTGGGCCCCAGATGTTGGACTACAACCCCATTATCCCCAGTCACAATGGCCTACTCTCATCTCTGGTCGAACTGGCCTTTGACAAGGTAGGGGTTTCCAACTTAGTAGTGGTTCCCAGATGTTGTTGGATGATGGGGCAAAGATCGTTCATGGATGGAAAGATCCTTGAAGAGGTGATAACTTAGATGATGTGTCATGATGATGGCTATCATGCAGAGATGATGACACAGCAAATCTCTCGGCCAAGTAAGTCACTTGGCTGAGCAACTTGCTCTGCTATCATTGCTTCTAGGCATCTTCCCCATCCATGAAAGAGCTTAGTCCAGAGGACCCTGTATAATGTCATCATGCAGATGCATTGTTGGGTGCATTGCGCAGTTATAAAAGAAAGATGTCTGCCACTGGAGCAGCTGTCACAAAGTGCTCCAAGTTGCTGCCATCCCACCACCCAGGTAAGCCTTTTCCAAAACTTTGTGGGGTCATACTTGGATGCTGGGGTAGTTAGTAGTAACAGTCCAGAACATTTCGCAGTAGCTGCACTGTAAAGTGCATCGCACCTATTGCTACATGTGTGTCCAGCAAGCACAACAGTGAGTATACCTCATTGTTCTAGAAAAAAAAGATGGTGATCATAGTGTGGCTACCATGAAACACTTCTGACTTGCTTGCTACCCTGCCACCAAGCTTCCAGGACCCAGTTAAACCACCATTAGGCGTTGGGGGGCCCATCAAGGTCCTTGGCTGAGGTCTCTCCATAAGCTGGAGCCAATACTATCTGTCTGCTTTGACTGTAGTAGCTTTCTAAGACCATAGCCAGCTTTGCTAACTGAGACCCACTTTTAACTGGAGATGCTAGGAACTACTACGACTATGACTACTACTGCTACTAGTATTACTCATTTATTTATATAGCACCATTCATATACATGGTGCTTTACAACAGATAAGAGGACAGGTCCATTCCCTGAGAGCTCACAATCTAGAAACAGGCACAAGGGAAACCATAGAGCAGGCCTGTTGAACTTTGGCCCTCCTGCAGATGTTGGCCTACAACTCCCATAATCCCTGGTTACTGGCCACTGTGGATGGGGATTATGGAAGTTGTATGCCAAAAGCAGCTGGGGGGGGGCAAAGTTCAGCAGGCCTGCCATAGAGGAGGGGGACAGGAATGGAGGCAGGGCAAAAGGATTGAACCTGGGATCTTCTGCAGGCAGGTCATGTGCTTCTCTCCTAAACTGTGGACCTTATGCCAAACAAATATAATACTAGACTATTGAAGAGTTACATATTATAACCTTATGTTATGAGTTGGACTCCACTCTTGGATTTTTCTTGCTTGTTCTCTTCAGTTTCTGAGGTGATTCTCATGATTGCCAGGGTGCTGAGGCGGGCAGGGGTGGGGAAGGCAGGGTAAACCTTCCCTTCTCCACAGGTGAAGGTGGTGGGAGTGCACTCCATGCTCCCACACTAGCAGCCCCGCTCCATTAAGCTCTGTGAAGCATGGAGCAGGGCGGAGGGATCCATGGCTGGAACTTGATGTTCCGGCCTCCAGGCATCCCACAATGCACTGTGCAGCACATACGTTGCATTGGGGGGTGGGGATTCCCCATCAGACGGGTGCTCTGTGCACCCGTCTCTGTGTCTCCTCGAGCTGAACTCAGCCCAAGGAGACACACGGTAGCTGGCTTATTTAGGAGTGTTAAGTGGGCGGGAAGCGGAGGGATCCATGAGGATCCCACCGCTTCTCACGACCAGCCCAGCCTAGGCTGGCCTGCCCCAGGCTGGGTTAGGCTGGTCATGAGAACAGCCTCTCTAAGTTAGTGTGTTTTGCCCAGCACTAAATCAGTACATTTGTTTGACATGTGAATAACAAAAAATGAATAAGAGTTAATTTCTTCTTGAGTACAGATGGCCCCCATGCAAAAATATTCATGAGTCATGCTGCATAGAAACATTAAAGAACAATGTATGTGATAAGAAACAAAATACTAAGGTGCATCAGTGTGGGCAAAGCCTATCCGTTTACTGATAGCATCAGAGATGTAAGGATTTGCAAGACAGAAGGAGGCAGCCAGTGGAGTAATCCAAGCTCCTCTAGACTTGCAACTGCACATTTCCAACTAGGAATGGAAAAACTTTACTTGGGATTTGATACACAAGTATGCCTACCCATTTTGCCTTTTTTTTTTTTTTAAAAGCATGTGCATCAATGAAATATGAGTTAAGAAAAACAGTGGGAGAAACTGTACAAGGTACTGAGTCCTTGTGTCAGAGGAAGGAGACATCCAGATTAATGTTGCGTACATAAAAAAAAGTTCTGCATGTGCAACAGGTGAGGGCAATTTTTGCTGATCTCCCCTCCCACTGCAGCCCACTGTGCCTCCCAAAAACATGTCTCTGAGGGTTGTAGGGCAATCAGTGACATATTGGGGGGGGGCACAGGCAGCTTTAGGGGGAAGGAGAGATCAGCAAAATTGCTCCTCACCCATTGCACATAAGGGACACTTTTCGGCGCATGTGTTAGTCTGGATGTCAGCCTGTTACATTACAAACAGGTTTGCACAGTCAAATTCTCACAAGTTTAGGACAGGGAGCAGGCCTAATGCTCACAAACAGCAAATCGGGTGGTAAACCTGCTTGTGGACCAGTGCAGGTAGGGAATCGTGCAACTGAATTCTCCATACAAACAAGTCTCTGCATATAACAATGTAAGGATCAGGAAGAAGGGTTTTTAGTCTCACTCTCTGACATAAAAATGTTCCTTCCACATTGGAAACTGTTAAGTGGAGGAGCAGTCAGTCATGTGAGCCTTCACTTACTGTCCAAAGTGGTACAATCCAGAAACAGGTCAACCACTTTATCTGTTGTTTATAAGTATTAAGCCATATTTTAAGTGCTAGAAGACTATTTACTACTCTGGGTACATACACAGCCTATGCATATTTATTATTCATATATAGTGAACACCTGAAAGGGGCTTCTACAGCATCTTGGGCAGAAATTTGTTTAGGCCCTGAGATCATTTTAAATGAAGATCCAGGAAGTGAATACTTGCAAAATGTTGGAGGCGAGGGGTTTAACTAACCTCAATTATACAGAGCCAGCATGAGCTGTAAAAGCTGAGCACATTGAAGAGTAGCTTTAGACAAGTGTTTAAGATCCAAAAGCAAGTAAGCTTTATGGGAGAAGCTACATTCTTGGATCAAAAGCTTTGAGGAAAGGGGGCCCATGTTCACCCCTTTCCTTGGCAGCCCCTCGGAGGGAGGGAAATCATGAAGAAACTAGGGAGGGGTGGAGCTGGGGTGCCCTCAGGAGCTTGGGGGCCCTGGTTCTTTGAACTCATCTGCTCAATTATAGCCATGCCCCTGGTCTTCATAGTATAGAGGAGAGAGAGAGAGAGAAGCCACATGGCTAATGGAGTCTGCAGCAGAGCAGAGAGCAATAAGCAGACTGGGAGTAAGAAGGGTAGAGGGAGAGGCCCTGGAAATATCAGTCTACCAATCAGAAAAAGCCAGATCAGAGAGAGAGAGAAGAAGAAGAAGAAGAAGAAGAAGAAGAAGAAGAAGAAGAAGAAGAAGAAGAAGAAGAAGAAGAAGAAGAAGAAGAAGAGTGAAATAAAGAGGAAGACTTTTCCTCACGGTCACTACTCCTAATGCCCCTAGAGATCACTAGGATAAAAGGTGCCAAAAAGTCTGCACTTTCTTCTCTAAAGTACAGAAGGTCCCCTTCCTCTCAGTTCAGGGTGAGAACAAATTACAAGCAAGGCTCTCAGCCAACCAATCAATCAACCAACCAACCAACCAACCATTCTGCCTCATTGGCAGTTAGGCTACATGTAACAAAACATTTGGTCTGGGGAAGTGTGGCAACACGTCGGTTCCTATGGAGATAACATTTACATTAATTACATCTTGAATGCTGTGTGGTTGTTACTGAATGACCACCCAAAGCCTTAGCTACACCACTTATGGTTTGCTTAGTAATACCATTACTTGGTATTAACCATACTTGATGCACTGGATTCTCTTTGCTCTGTGGCTAAACAGATATCCAAAGCACACCATTTATCAACCAGATTCAACACTCTGACTAATCATATTGCTGAATTAAAGTTCTTCAGGAATTTGCTTTAGATTTTATCTATTTATATGAATATGTAGTTTCACCTATTAGAGATGAGCTGCAGAATTGCAGCTTTTTGGAATAAATGCTGTTTGAAATGGGAATAAATCTCTACTTGGGTGTTAAAACTTTGAGTGACTCATATATATGTGTGACTCAATTTAATTTCCGTTGTGTGACTCAGTTTGATTTCCAGCTAGCCATAAGGGTGTGGCTTCCAAACATTTGCTGTATTAGGATATGTTGCATTCAAGCACAGTGACCACCTTACCACATAATGCCAAACCGGATGTGAATGAGCCAGAGGTTCCACTCTGTGGTTGTCTGAATGTGTGAAACCATGGTTTCGTCACAAAAATGACCCAAGATTTTCAAGCTAAAACTGTAGTCTGAACCTTTGGTGTGTACTGAGTTTTGCTTCTCCAACCTGAGGCTTGAAGGCGGCACCGTGTCGTCTGGATTCTGCCACCTCTGTAATCTGGGTTTTGTGCTGTGGCTGGTGCCAAAACTATAGAGAGGGCAGCTCAGACCAGCCCAGAAATGAACCAGCAAGGACGGCAGTGCAAGTGGTATGAAGAAAAAGGTTTACATGCAATTTAAAAGGGTTTAAATGCCCTTTCCTTGCTAAGGGTGAACGGACAATGCCGAAAAGGCACAATTGCATTGGCCACACCCTCTTGAAGATTGGGGCCAATGGCTGTGCCCTGCTGATGTGCTGATGCCTTTCCTGCAGTCTGCCGACACGAGCACTACAGAGCTGGCTGGGATGTGGCCTTGGTGAACTAGGAAAAGGGAGGAGCTCTTCTGCCCTGAAACCGGAGGTTGCCCAACCAAGGTTGGAAGATCATTTGCAGGACGATTCCTTGGTTCAAGAATTAACCTCAGGTTTGTCAACCCATGGTTTCACGCTATGTCCAAAAGCAACCAGTGAATTAACTGTCTATTGCCCCCTTAAACCCAGCCTTCAGATTTCCCCATTCTTTCTTTCCTTTACCAGGAGAGACCCTGTTGCAGTCCTGTGTTTCTACGAGTAGATCCCTGCCAGGGAGCTCTATATAACTTCAATAAACCAGTTATATTACTGACACCTGTGTGGAACCTGAATCAGTAGTCAAGATTCAACAGATGAGGCATAAGTTAAGTTAATTATTTTGAGATAAGCAACATTCAAGGAATAGAAGAGGCAGAGATACAACCTGAAACTAGATCCATGAGTTCCACTTTAAACATTACTCGCGCCAGAATCAAAAGCACAAAATCTGCAATCTGCACATTTAAAGGAATGTATGAACTGGCTGTCTAAAGGTTGTCAGCTCTGGGCTATAGGCAGTTGAGCAGATAGAGGTGTGAGCACTGTAAGATATTCCCCTTAGGGGATGAAGCCATTCTGGGAGGAGCAGAAGGTTCCAAGTTCCCTCCCTGGCATCTCCAAGATAGGGCTGAGAGAGATTCCTGCCTGCTGCCAGTCTGTATAGACAATATTGAGCTAGAGGGACCAATGGTCTGACTCAGTATATGGCAGCTTTGTATGTTCCTATGGTCCTAAAAAGCTGAAAGTATGAAGTCCCCAGGCAGAGCTGAGGCCACAGCCTGGATGAAGCACTGGGGGAGGGGTGTAACAAGTTTGGTGTGGGCCATGGGACAAAAAGTAAAGATGGTCCCTGCCCCCTCATCTTCTTCTTCAAAGAAGTGGGAGTGGAAGAGTAAAGAGCAAGCTGTCACACAGCTGGTGGGCCTCCCTACCTCAGAAGCCCAGAGACATTTGTCCCCACTTGTTTAGTTATAGCTACGCTCCTGCACTGGGTAAATTCCACAGGAGGGCTCCACAAATATAGGTGCCAGTGGTGCTCATCTGCCAGTGGTGCACCTAGGTCCAAAATCAACCCAGACCTAGAGGGCTTCAGAAGGCCACCCCGCCGTGAAGTCCCCCACCATGAGGCCCCCTGCCATGAGGCCCACTTTAATCCCCCCTCAAGATACCTCACCCCACCACTGCTCCTGCCTCCTGGGGGGCCTCCAAATGATCTGGGGGTGCCTCACCACTGTGCCATCACTGTGCTGCACTGCTGCTGCCCCACACCCGCTGCTGCCCTGCCCCACTGATATTTCCTATCTTCACCGCCGGGGTGGGGGTAGGGTGAGTCGAGCAGAACAAGCCACCTCCTGTGGCAGCAGCTGTGATGGGCGGTCTTCTCCCTGGCCAGTGCGCAGAATTCTCTCCACTCCCCGGCCATCACAACATGTGATGCTCTCCATACTCAAACTGTGCCAGTGTGCCAGCTGAAGAGAAGCTGGTGCGCCAGCCGGGGAGTGGGGAGAAGCCCCCATGCTGGCCAGGGAGACGCCCGCCAGCCCCCACCACCATGGGGGGTGGCCTGCTCTGCTTGGCTCATCCCCACCCACGACTGTGAAGATGAGAAATGGTGTGGTGGGGCAGTGGTGGGTGCAGGGCAGCAGTGACACAGTGGTGGGACTCTGGCAAGTAGGGGGTGTGCACGGAACCTGCTGGCCCAGTTTGGTTCAGGTGCGAACTGCATCTGAACCTGACCGGGTCAGTTCGGTCTGGCACATCCCGAACCATCCTGGTTCGGTTCGGTCCAGGGGGGGATTCGCGATTCTCTTTAAAAAATTATTTTTTCCTGTAGCCCCTTGAGGGGCTTCCTAAAGGTTGCAGGGGGTCCACAAAAGTTCACCCTCCCTCCATCGGCCTCTTAATTCACCACCGCAGCCCGTCCTGGGACGATTTTCTGGCCTGTTCAGGCCTGCAAAGATTGGCGTGGTGGCCATTTTTATTATTAATTAATTATTATTATTATTTTAAAATTTGCAAACTGGGGATGGGGGTTTGGTCCAGTCTGGCTGCACTGGGGGGGGGGGGTTGGTTCTAACCCAAACCCCCACACTAAACTCCCGAACCCCCCGAGCCAGTTCGCACATCTCTACTGGCAAGGCTCCTGAGATCGTTTGGAGGCCCCCCAGGAGACCACAGACCTGGTCCCCAAGGTCCATGGCTAAGTGTGCCTCTGGCATCTGCACAAGGGGAAAAAATGCTGCAACTTAAGCTAATCCACATAGTACCCCCCACCGCACCGAACAGCTGGAGGAGGTTCAGTCTGGGGTCAAGCCAAACAGGAGCGGTGGTGATTCGGCTCGACTTCAAACTGTCAAACCGATCCAGCTTGAAGTTGAACCAGTTCGGTTCCAAACCTTTTTACACATCCCTAGTGTCTGAATGTGGGTTCTGAGTAGCTCATTTGTTATAAAGTAACCCTCTTCCAGTTGGTTATGCCATTTTTAGTGTTTTAATTTAGCACTGTAATTTAGTGATGGGCACGGACCGGTCAGGAGGCCATGCTGCAGGCCTCCGGACCGGTCTGATCATGAAGTGTCCTGGCGGTTCAAAAGCCGGGGTGGTGGTTCCTTTAAGGGTGGGGGGAGGGTGTACTTACCTTCTCGCTGCTTTTCCCCTGCCGGCGCGCCTTTTTTTGTAAGCAGTTGGGGGGGGCAGGATACCTCCCTGCCGCCCCTTCCCCCTCTCGGCAGCAAAAGGCTTCAGAAAGCCTTTTGTTCGTGCACATGTCGCGCGGGTAACATCTCCATGATGTGCACGCGCACATCACGTCTCCACATCACGCGCGCATGTCATGGAGACGTGATGTGTGCGCAACGTGTGCCGAGCAAAAGGCTTTCTGAAGCCTTTTGCTGCCGAGAGGGGGAAGGGACGGCAGGGAGGTATCCTGCCACCCCAATTGCTTAAAAAAAAAGGCGTGCCGGCAGGCGAAAAGCAGTGGGAGGGGTAAGTACACCCTCCCCCCGCTCTTAAAGGAACCCCCACCCCAGTGCCGGACCACAGATCCGCGGTTCCGTGCACATCCCTACTGTAATTTAGGATAATGCTCCATTCATATATTGCAGTTGTACTCCAGGAATCAAAATATGTTTTCTGTTCCGTTTACTTTCTATTCTTCCCTTGTTAGCTGTAGTTTATGCTCCTCTGTACTTCCACTCATATGGATATATACCAATCACTTTTCCAGTCCATTTCATACCCTTGATGCTGATGCTTACAAAAGCTCGTGCCAAATACACTTGCCGAGGTGGCCCACAAATGGCTTTGCTGCACTGATGGCACAGTCAGTGCGAGCACCAGTGTAAGCACAGGTATGCAGACTCTGGTAGACCCGTGAGCTGGAATATTGCATGGCCCTGCAGCTGGGAAATGGGGTGATCTGACTTTGTGCCAGCTAATGGGAGCTGTCGTGAATGCTTGGGCCAGCAACAGCAGCGGCAGTGGAAGTGCATTGTCAATTTGAGCTGTGTGCTGTATTGGAAATTACGTGCACTTTGAGCTCGCGAGACCCAGCTGCCTCCAAACAGTGCTATTACCATTGCAGAAATGGCAGCAGTTGATGCTACTCTTACATGTGGTGTTCTTGGTTTATCTGTTCCTTGATCCAGGCCAGCTTTTGAATGGGGCTTAAGTTACTTTTATCCCAGGCCTGGAGTAGAGGCAGGGCTAACAAACAGCCAGCAGCAAGAGCATGGAAGAGCAGTCTGCACTTGTCTCTCTGTACATAATATCTATCTCATTAAACTATTAATATTCCTGATTCCACTTCATGGCCTTGTCCTTGCATACCACAACCTTCCCCCTTTGATTCTATACTATGGAGATACTGGTTCACAGAAACAGAATCTCCATGCAGAGATGGTTTGCAAGCCAAGGGGACTACTGAAGTATGGGGACTACTGAAGAGTAAACCTTTCAACACACAACACACAACCAAAAACTGACACTGCACCTTCCAATTCAGCTTTGTGCACACTTTCCAGGGCAAATAATAATTGAAATGAGATGGCAGATCTGGACTGGATCTTTACTAGGGACAGGACTAAACCTGCCTTTCCCTGTGCTGTGGTCTGAATCCATGGGAGACACTACACTAGCCCTCTTCAGACATTAGTTCAGGGCTGCTCAGCTTTGGCCCTTCTGCAGATGCTGGCCTACAACTCCCATAACACCTGGCTATTGACCACTGTGGTTGGGGATTATGGGAGTTGTAGTCCAAAAACAGCTGGGGGGGGCTAAATTGAGCAGGCCTGTGTTAGTGGAAACAGCATGGCACATGCTTAAATGCACCAAAAGCAGGTCAGAAGTCCCTTACCAGCATGTCACTCACCCCATCCACTATGCCACTCACAGATACACCACTATTCATCTGAAGAGGCAAACACCATATCTGTAATGGCAGGCATTTCCATGATTGGGAGGCTAAGACACCCATGTGCTTAATGCAATGTCTATTTTGACTCTTATTTCCAGCATTCATAAATATGGTTTTATTTCTCCTTCCTATGCCACATCTTTCCAATCAATGAATAAGATGTTCAGGGGAAACTTTCCAGGCTCAGAACTTTTCACCAGAGTTTTAGGGTGTGTTTCTTAACATCTGCTAATTTACACATTTGCAGATTGAGGTGGTTTGGAAAGCACTGAAGTTGAAAGGCTGTGAGACTGTTCCTTTCATAGTGCTTGACACTGTTCTTCCCTCTAGAAGACTATTAGTCTGAGGCCATGCCCTGCAGGCACATGATTCTTTTGGCCACTTTTGGACAGAATGCCAAACCAGAGGCAACTGTGCCAGAGCTTTGATTTTGTGGCCGTCCAAATGTGTGAAACCACCGTTTTGTTATGCAACCGTTCCGAGGTTTTTGACCCCAAAGCGTAATCTGAACCTCTGGTTTGTAGAGTTTTGTTGCTGGAACCTCAGGTTTAAAGGTGGTATCATGTTGTCTGAATTATTCTGTCATCATGACCTGGTTTTGTGCTGTGTCTGCTCCTGAAACCATAGAGAGGGAGGCTCAGACCATCCCAGAAATGTGTCAGCTCTATGCTTGCTGCACTTCGTGCCGGCCGCCTCTCTGATCAGTTCGCAGTCTCTGCACTCCTCCTGCAATTGCCTTGCAACAGGGCTGTTGTGTTGCTCCGTTCCAATGCATATAACCACATTGGGGAAAGCCCGCTTTCCACTGCATCTTATGGCTCCCCTTTGCACAAAAGGGGGTGGGATGAAAAGACAGGCACAGTGGGAGAGGTCTCAAAAAATAAAGGGCTGTAGAAGTATGTGCAAAACCACCACTGGCGGAGGAAGCTAGCTGGCAGCCCATGTTCCTCCCGCTGGCAGCCCCCTGCCACACCTCCTGCATCTGATGTCAGACACAGTGGGTGTGGCTTCGCTCCCAAATGGGGCCGTGCAGCCCCATTTGGGAGCATATTCCGGCCAGTGCCGCATTCACAGCACAGCCAGGAATGCCCTGTCTGCCTTTAAAGGCAGGGAGAGCAGCTGCTGGCCATGCTGTGAATGCGGCACTGGCTGGTATTTGCTCTCAAATGGGGCCATGGGGCCCCATTTGGGAGCAAAGCCATGCCCCCTGTGTCTGATGTCAGATGCAGGGTGTGTGGCTGAGGTGCCAGGCTGTGTGATCAAGTGTGGCTGCCCAGCAAGGTATCCTTCCTAAGGGGTTGTGGGTGGAGTGTGGGTGGTCAGCAGGACATTGGTTTCCCTGGATGCCTGGACAGTGCTTGAATTATTAAGGTTCCCTGCTGGATGGTGCTGCTCCTGCCAACTGTATAGAGTGGTCCCCTAAACACTGCATAAATATGTATGTATATCCAGATGTTCAGCCTTGACCTCCTAGCTTGAAAGTGCTGAAAACTGGTGAAGTACCATGAGTGTCGCCAAAGGAAAGTCAACCTTCCAAGGGATAACCCAAAGTTTGGCTTAAATGTAGCCCCGATCATTCTCAAGTGGTTCTGTTCTGGGTTTTTTTGTACAAGTTTGTAGGGGAAGGGGGCCATTCTCTTCCCCTTGGTTGCAAACATGCAGTCTCGGTCATACCTCATCTGAAGAGCTGTCCTGGGTTACACCTACATATTGGTTACACGGACGGGCTTGAGAGCCCTGTGTGATGATAACATGTGCAATAGATGCACATACCTGTTCCCAAGGACTGCTCTCTCATGAGAGTGGCAGGCCATAGGGACACACATACAGGCCAGAGGGCTGTTGCCACCCACAGCAGTTGCTAGATCACTGTAAGCCCTGGGGAAGGGTAACCCATCAACACCTTTCCCCGTTCTGGCAAGTGCCATCCATGAAGCAGGAGTCCAAGCACTCCCTCTGGCAGTCTGGTCTCCCCGCAACACATACCCATGTTTCTCTCCCCCACACATGGCTACCTTGCATGATAGGGATTGCTCTAATCTGCAGGTGCCGTGCCCCAGTATACCTGGCTGCAGCTGATTTACATACAATGCAACATTGGTCCCAGCCAGGGGCAGAGCCACCATTGGGCCAATGGGTTCAAAGAACCCGGGCCACTGACCAATCAGGGGCCACGAGAGCGGCCCTGACACGCCCCCCCCCACCTGATGTCAGACGTGGGGTGGTGGTAGTTTAGCTCCCTTCGGGAGCTAAACTAAGGCTGGCACTGTATTTGCAGCACCAGCCAGGAGCAGCTCTTCCCTGCAAAGGCAGGGAACAGTCGCTCCTGGCTGTGTGGCCCCTTCAGGAGCTAAAAGACTGGTGCTGCCTTCACAACGCAGACCAGGAGTGGCTCTTCCCTGCGCTGCACCGCTTCTGGGCTGTGAAAGCAGTGCCAGCCTTGGTTTAACTGACGAAGGGGCCACACGGCCCTTCAGCAGTTAAACTGCAACTCCTGAACGGAGCCTCAAGGCTCCGTTCGGGAGCCAGACCACGCCCCCCGTCTGACGTCTGATGTGGGGGTGGGGCTAGCGGGGGTGCCCACCACGGCTGCACACGGGCCAGCGGCAGTCTCGCTATGCCTCTGGTCCCAGCCTGGGATGTTTGAATATGGACTATGATCTAACCCCAATGTTTCCCTACTCTGCTCATCTGAGACCACCCGAGACATGGGAGTCTGGAAGGGATGAGTGGAGATGGGAAGGTATGCAGTATGAGTTCTATTATTAAACAGAGATACCAGAGGGCCCATGTCAGTGGGGTCCCCTGGAGTTGGATGGCCTATCTCATGAGAGTGCAGTCCAATGGAGACCCAAAGCTCATGGGGCTTCTGGTCCTCCCCAGTGGACTGGCCCTCTCATGAGAGGGCTAATCCCCAGCTGGCAAGCCAACATGGGGGCAGGAGTATGTTGGGTCTTCCTGGACTGCTTGGCCTGGGTCTACCATTCCAAGAGCATCCTTTGTCCCAGTGGACCAAACCCCAGGATCCTTTGCCCACCCTCATATATATCAATCAATCTTTATTCTGGTCATCAACCAGAAGAGACGTACAACATACAAATGTATGCTGTATGTTCATTCAAACAGAAGCATCATATTCCTTCCAATTGTCGCACATGGTGAAAAGTGCAGTAATGTTTCTAGCACTACCACCTTCTACTGCTTCTGTTTCTGCAGCCATGGCTCCACAAACCCTACCCTCCACATACTACAAATATTTATATTCCACTTTTCAACAAAAGTTTCCAAAGTGGTTTACACAGAGAAATAAAGGGCTCACAATCTAAAAAGAAACATAAGATAGACACTAGCAACAGCCACTGGAGGGATGCTGTGCTGGGTATGGATAGGGCCGGTTGCTCTCCCTCTGCTAAATAAATAAAGAGAGCTACTTTTAAAATGTGCCTCTTTCAGTATAGGGCTTGTATATTATGTCAGCCAATGAGGCTGTTCTCACGACCAGCCTAACCAAGCCTGGGCAGCCCAGCTAGGGTTAGGCTGGTCGTGAGAAGCAGTGGGATTCTTGCGAATCCCTCCGCTCCCCGCTCGCCTAACACTCTTAAGAAACCTGGCTGCTAGCCGAGGTTAAGGGTGCGTTTGCACCCTTACCTTGGCTACCAGGTATCGCATGTCTCCTTGGGCTGAGTTAGTAGTACTTACTTAGTACTTACATTTATATACCGCTCTATAGCCGGAGCTCTCTAAGCGGTTTACAATGATTTAGCATATTGCCCCCAACATTCTGGGTACTCATTTTACCGACCTCGGAAGGATGGAAGGCTGAGTCAACCTTGAGCCCCTGGTCAGGATCGAACTTGTAACCTTCTGGTTACAGG
The DNA here is from genome assembly GCF_027244095.1 of Hemicordylus capensis. Classification (NCBI taxonomy): domain Eukaryota; kingdom Metazoa; phylum Chordata; class Lepidosauria; order Squamata; family Cordylidae; genus Hemicordylus; species Hemicordylus capensis. The sequence goes on along the minus strand of NC_069662.1, from coordinate 98,581,984 downwards.
GCGGCAGTTTTACCTCTGCGCCACCAGGCCCGAGGAGACACAGAAGTGTGCTCACAGAGTGCCTGTCTGGCGGGGGAATCCCCAATGCAACGTGCATGTCGTGCATTGCATTGTGGGATGTCCAGAGGCCGGAACATTAAGTTCTGGCTCAGGATCCCTCTGCCCTGCTCCGTGTCTCATGGAGCTGCAAGGAGCAGGGCTGCCTATGTGGGTCCGTGGGAGGCATGCCAAAGATGGACAGTTTGGCCGTCTGGGGGGAAGGTAGGTTATGACCAACTTCCCCCCACCCCTGCCTTCCCAGCCTGTGCCTGGCGACCATGAGAATCGCCTCATTATGTATTTCAGCCACTGTGCTGTAAAGCCAGTCCATGAGTACACAAAATAGAAATTTATGGCACATTTAGAGTCACAGCAGAAGCTGCAGGCCAAAAGCACATTACGTGTACTTCAATTCCACAGTAACAATGCAAAAGAAGTAGTTGCTACGAGCTCCAAGCAGCCATTGGGTCGCTTTACTGGCCTCCCTCATGCACAGTTTCACTTACCGTGTCTCATTGTGGAACTGGACAATGAACTGTTAATGTCCCCATTTGCAGACAGATGCCTTTTGGGTTACATCAGTGTTGTCAGGTTATGCCAATAGCATCTGCTCTCACATAAGTGGCCTGTCTGGATGAAACGCAAGCTTGAGATTTCACAGGGAGTTCTTGAGTCCACGATAAAATGGCACAGTTGACGTTTCCTTTCAACACAAACTGCAGCAGAGGGTGACTAAAGTGCAGCCAACAGGCCACATGCAGCTCTCCAGTGATATTGATACAGCCCGGCACAGATCTCTGTCAAATCTGTCACATGTGCAACCCAGCCAGACCAAAGGATGGCAGCCAAATGTGCTGTCACCTGCTTCCTGTTGTTGCCACAACTTAACAGACTGAGCGGCTGGAGCATAAAATGGAGTGTTTCTTTACAGCACTAGAAAAGAGCAGGAACAAGTAAATGCCACCGGTCTAAGGCAACATAGCAACATAGCAGTGTGGGATATGGAAGCTGTCTTGGACAGCTGCAGATCAAGATTCCAGAGCAAGGAAATCCCATCTGTTTTATGATTTTCCCGGCTGACATATTACCTGTGTCGAAACATAACAGGAGTTCCTCATCTCATTCATTCCCGCAAACTCATTCTGGACAGAATTTCAATATTACTTCTCAGGAGGGATGAGCAGAAGAGATAATTTGCTCAGCGGAAGTCTGATCTACATCTTCATGTACTACTTCAAATGGTAGGTGAGGGAAATCACGTGACTGAATATTTTCTCACATAAAAATCTTCATACACATGAAAAATTAGTACACCAGGAAGAAAGCTAAGCTAAAATGCTGCTCCCTGATATTCTTGCTTTCTACATAGGCTGCTCCAGGTGTTATAAATCCGCTCTGTTGTTAGCTGTGTGCAGGAGAATGAAGCGGGAGCAAGTCCCACCCCCGCTGTGTCACTCACCTGTGTGCCCTGCTGCTTATACTTACAGTGGGTCTTGTCTGAAGAGGGAAAAGCCCTACCCATGATGGCAAGTGCTTCCATGATTGTGAGGGTGGATCAATCAACTTCCTCTTCTCCAGGCATGTGCATGGTTTGAAATCCCTGAGAAAGACATCAGTTTGATGGTGTTCTTCAAAGACTCATTGGATCATAATATGCAACCTATGAACATACCTGACTGAACAGAGAGGTGCAAGAGTGCAAATTTTCTCAGCATTTTCCACTTATTTTACTGAATTCCCTCCTTCACCAAGCCAAATAACCCTTATCATAAATTCTGATGACCTAGTTTTTCATTGATGAAATAATATTCTTAAATGGGCCTACAGAGCAAATGGGACTACATTTCCCACCAATAATTGGTAGTATATATTTCCCTTGCTGTTTTAATTATTGGTTGTAAGAAGCCTTACATTCTATCCCTGCTGAGCAAAGAGATGCTTTTAAAAGTGGCAATTCTCTTGTATTTAGCAAGGGGAGAGCAACTGGCCCTATCCAGCCCCAGCACAGCATCCCTGCAGTGGCTGTTGCTGGTATCTGCCCTATGTTTCTTTTAGATTGTGAACCCTTTGGGGACAGGAGACCATTTTATTTATGTATTTTTCTTTGTAAACCACGTTGTGAACTTTGGCTGAAGAGTGGTATATAAATATTCATCATCGTCGTAGTCATAGTAGTAGTAGCAACAGCATGCTCCAGAGATCTTATCTGGCAGCAGCCAGTTCTACCCCCCCCCCGCATTTAAATGCAAAACTTTAAAACAAATTTCCCCCAAAAATCTTTTCACCTCCCTCCCAAGTGTTTTCCTCTTCCACAACCTAGACCATAGGTTCCCAACCTCTTTTAACAAGTGTACCCCTTCAGCCAAAAACTGTCAGCTCAGGTATCCCAGAGAGATTTTGTGTATGTGTTTATAACATATATAAATGTTACTGTTACGAGACAGGCTACTTAAGCCATTGGCTGACATCCAGACTAAGTTTACTTGTCCCATTAATTTCAATAAACCTCCTTATGAGTAATTTAAAAGGACTTAGTGTCCTATTAATTTCAATGGGAGTCTGAAGTCTGTCAGTTAGGCTGAGGGAAGGGGTACACTGAGCTTCAGCACATAGCCAGCTAATTAGGAGAAGAATCTTCACTCTCCACGCTCCCCTTTTGCTCAGACACACATTGCTGAGGACGTGTGAACTTCAATGTGGCACTCCTCAGATGGGGAACAAATAGCGTGGCTCCAGTGTGGGGAGACGAGAGGGCTCTGAGAACACCCTGAAAGCCAAGGGTGGGGCTAGGGGAGAGGGGGCCCATGTTCACCCCTCTCCCTGGCGGCTCCTCAGAGTGAGGGAGATAATGAAGAAGAAAATAGGGAGGGGTGGAGCTGGGGGCCCTTCAGGAGCTCAGGGGCCCAGGTTCTTTGAACCCATCTGCTCAATTATAGTGACACCGACCCATTCTGAAAGCCCTTCAAGAACCCCTAGGGCAGGGCTGCCCAACTTCGGCCCTCCTGCAGATGTTGGCCTACAACTTCCATAATCCCTGGCTATTGGCCACTGTGCCCGGGGATTATGGGAGTTGTAGTCCAAAAACACCTGGGGGGCCTATGATGAACAGGCCTGCCCTAAGGTACTAGTAGCCCCTGTTGGGAACCCCTGACTTAGATCATGGTTTTCTCTCCCCCTGTTAAATACTGTTTTTCTGCCACCCCAAAACATATTTCCCTCCCCCCTAAAGTGTATTTCCTTTTCCCCGGGGGGAAAAAAATTAAGAAATTAAGTGAATAGTTGCTCCTTAAGCTTTCTGTTTGTCTGTATCCTTGAAAGGGCGAGTATCTTCTTTGAGAAGTGACCTAGTCTAGTCTACATTTCTTTGGGGGGAAAGATAACATATTCTGAGCTCATGATAACACTTCTGAAAAAGTGTTTCCAAAATGATGAAATAAAAAGATTGGATGCAGTTTAGAGAAGATTAAATGTGCTGAAAGTCCCATCGATTTCACTGGATTCTATTGTTTGCAAGCAGACAACTGTGTATTGAATATGTGTGGCAAAATGGACTGACAACAGGCCAGCTCCATCCCCATTACTATTCAGCTAATCTCCTGTAGTTCAACAGATGCTCTTTGATTTGGAGTTCATTCATGCTTTGCAAAAAGGCCATTTTGGTTGTTTCATAATGGAATAGCCATCTGCAATTAAATGAATCTATCTAAACACACTATCTCTCCAATGAATAGTGAGCCTAAATATTCTTTTGATAATGTGATTAATGTTATTGAACTGTAGTGGGTTTCCTAGGTTTATTCTACTACATACGTTGAACTGATTATTTTTCTAGAATCCTAATCTACAGCATTGTAGGCGTTATTACAAGGTCCCTTAAGGCTATTTCACCAAGAGTGTCCTATTTTTAGGAAAGAAATCAGCTGCCTTCTCACACTCTCGTATTTATTGTATATTCCTGATAGACTTGTCCTAAGTTGTTGCATGTATCCAGTAGGGATGTGCAAACAGGTTCAACATCAAACGTGTTTGACGTTGAACTGGCTCAGTTCGACTGTTTGGGGTCAAACCCAAACACTCCCTGTTTGGTCTGACCCTGGACTGAACTCCCCTGGGGGTTCGTGAGGTTTTATATATATATATATATATATATATATATATATATATATATATATATATATATATATTTGTCCAAGGCGACAGGGTGTGTGTGTATGTCCATGGAGGTTCCCTCTCCCTCACTGGCCATTCAGCCATTGGGCTAGTTTTCAGCTGTTCCTCCTGGCACGGTGGCCATTTTGGAGGCCGCTGTGCCTGAGCAATGGCCCTCTGCCTGGCTACTAAGGGTGTACTAAGGGAGGCCAGCGGGGGGAGTGGTAACCTCTGTGGGGCCCCATGCTGCCTTGGGAAACTCCCCCGGAGGGGGTGAGTTTATATATATATATATAGAGAGAGAGAGAGAGAGAGAGAGAGAGAGAGAGAGAGAGAGAGAGAGCGCGAGCGCTTGCAACACCCCTCCCCGACCTAGACTGGGGGGGTTCAAGGGGCTGCTGGATCGAACTGACCCAGTCTGGACTCGAACTGATCCAGACCAGCCAGTTCCATGCACACCCCTGGAATCCAGCCACTGGACACATAATGTGATACAACAGGAGGAATCAATGAAATGTACCAAAGAGACCTCTATCCAGATAAATTTAAACCCCATTCACACATTATGTTCAACACACATATAATCTGTGTACAATGTATACATGTGCACTAATAATCTGTATGCATGTACAGTTATTCATAGTCACAAGTTATGTTCAATGCATGTACAGTAGTATACTCCCGATCTGTACCATGCATTTGAAGGACATGTACCCAGGTTCACTTTAAAAGTGATTGCGTGCACAGTCGTTCACACATAAACAAGTACTTGTGTACAGACACCTGTACACACGTACAGCATAATGTTTGAATATGGCTTTAGTTTTACTGAAATTCTGTGGAGTTCAGGAGATTCTATTGAAATCCATGGAGCATGTTAGTGAAGACCAGGGGTGTAGTGGAGTGGGGACGCACAGGGATGGAGCACTGAGACTTCTCGGCTTCTCTGGCTGTTGCGGTGGGCCTGGCCATGGGGGCTGTCATGGAGGGCGGCTGCACTTCTGGATTTGCAACTACATCACTGGTTACAAATAACTGGTTGCAGCAGAAGGAGAGATCAGAGAGCTGCCCCCTCCATCGTCCTGGCTGAGACCAGCTGTCACCTGGCTCCTCCCCTTGGAAACAGGATGGTCCCTTAATAGCAGCCACTCCACCACTGGCTGAAGAAGGGGGAGAGGTCAGAGAGGCTTAGGCCAACTGTCCTAAGCCAATTCTCCCTTCCAAGAATTCTATGGATTCTATCCTCCCCTCTAAGAACTGGATTGAGTTGTAGGCATTTCCTCTTTGCTTTTTTATGGATATTGTAACTCACGTTGGAAACTCTGGTTGAAAGGAGGATTTTTAAAAAGTCTAAGCGGCAAACAAATTTAAATCCCACTGATTTCAAAGGTTTTTAAGTACTAATTACTACTTCTGAACAGGGCCAGAATATTTTGTATTAGGTATTGTGTTCCCTACCTCTCTTCCTTGATTTCCTCTCACTCAACATGTTTTGTTATGTTTTATTATTTTAACTCTGGTGCATGTCACTTTGAAGAGTAAACAAGTTGAAAAGCCAGCTCTGCATGTTTGAAATATATACTTTTGTGAGCACCTCAAGGTGAGGGCCACATACAATTCAAGGGTTAGGGTTCAACACAGACATGTCGAATCCATTCTTAAGGCTGCTTTTGGCATGGATCATGGGGAGGAGCAGAGGGGGGCCCAGTCCCTGTAGCTTTTGTGCTAGCCCCCTTAGCTACTGTTTTTAGAAGCCATCTAATGGACTAAAATTGGGGGGAGTCAGAAATTGGGTTCATCGATTTCAAGGACCCTCCTTTCTCTTCCATAATTCAAGCACTGGTAGGAGCATTCTTATTTACTAATCCTTTGGGATATTTGTAAGAGGTTCGAAGGAACTGGAGGGAAATGTGGTATGCAATGCTGAACGCAGCTGATTTTGCCTTAAACCAACACAAGGGACATTTAGCTTCTCTGTGACTGATGAAGTGATGACCTGTGGCTCTGCTATGTTTGAGTTGCCACCAGGGCCAGATTGAAAATCCCGGCATTAAGGTCAGCATATGTCATGATCACTTGGGAGGACTGAGCTCAGAGACCCTGGTAATTGGCAGATCTCATCACGCTGGTCAAAGGAATTCTCTTTCAAAGAAATCATTGCCTGAAGGGAAGCTGGTGGAGGCGGGAACCCCTGGAGGCAGGAGAATAAGAGTCAGTCCTGATGAACTGGCAGATGCTTGTCGGATGAATGGCGCTATCGTGGAAAGGAAGCCTGTAACAGTACTCTCCATGCAATCAGGGGTTGTTTGCTTGGGTTTGCAACAGCAAGCCCGGGCTGAACAAAGACAAATAGGGTGAAGGAGGGTAGGGTAGGGCAGGCAGGTACATCTTCTAATTGGTTTAGGTCATATCAGACAGAGAGCTGCACACAGTGACAGAATTTGTTTTTGATTAGAAGTAGCACACATGAGCCCAGTTCACGCAATCAAGAATTTAGTAGGACAAGTGTCCTGCCCAAGTTCAAGAGCTGTGCGCGCTCCCAATTTGTGATCATGTGCAAGTAAAAAACTAGGTAGGAAGCAGGGGGAGTGATTGTGTGTGAGGCTCCCACTGGGTAGGAGGGCTCAGTCTTACCCAGCAGCTCTGAACAGCTGTTTCATGAGATCGGAGGAAAAGATCTCCTGCCCAGCAGGAGCCTTGCAGATTATCACTTTGCTCCCACCTATCTTGCCTTTTACTGGCACACATGTACACACAGTGTATGTGTACAGCTCCCAAATCTGGGGAAGGATGTATGTCTTACCCAATTACTGCTCATGTGAATTAGCCGTGTGTGTGTGTGTGTGTGTGTGTGTGTGTGTGTGTGTGTGTGTGTGTGTGTATGTGTGTGTGTGTGTGCAGAGTTCTCACTGCAAGATTTCAAAACTGCTTGTGGTCACTTTTAGACATCAATTTACTCCAGGTGTCATGGTGGGTGATCATCAATCAACCACAAATAAGATTTTCAGATGGAGGGGGGGGGAAGACCCATGCTGAACATTAGCAAGATCTATATATGGAGGAGGGGAGGGGAGCTATCGTCACATCTAAACAGCTCCTCTGCCTTCTTTCTTTTCCCAGGCCTCCTTCAGTCCTTTACTTCTTGCTTCTTCCACATGCAACTTTTGGATTCCTTTGATTGTCTATGCTGCTCTTACCTTGGCTAACTCTGACCTTAGTTCTGGTTCTTGTTTGGCCACTTCAGCTGGGCCACCTTCCTGGTTTCTGACCTTGCTCTTCATTAACTATGCAATTGTCTGTTCTTGTCCCCCCCACCTCAGAATGTGGCCCATTAAACAACTTTGGCTTGTAGAACTTGAACTTTTGGGGTATCATACCTGCCAGTCATCTTCCTAAAACATATCTGCTGAACTCATATTTCAGATTTACATCTGGCCAGCGGTGGCCAGTGAGGACGGCATTGCGGGGGGGGGGGGCGGGGGGGAGAGGTACCTTTAAAAGATATTACCATTCATATCTTTGGCACTGGGAAGCTGCTGAGAGCAGCAGCACCCCACACGGTGGCTCTCCTGCCTATGACACTCATCTGGCTTCAGCTTATGCGTGACGGCCATTTGCATAGTCAGCAACACCATGCTGACCACACAAAAGGCTGTTGCACATGTACAGAGGCCAGATGAATTATGTAGGTTGGGCAGCCGCTGCGTGGGATTCCGGCCAGGGCACCACTGATCCCGACGGTGTGGCCTGTCATAGCATATGAAATCGATTGCATGAAATACATAGCATTGTATTTTAAACAATGAGCCCTTTCTCACGATCTGTGAGAAGGGCTTGGTGGGCAGGCAGGGAGAAAGGTTTCATTGCCTTACCTTCCCCACGGACAATCCATGGAGGGCACTGGGTGCGCGATTTGTGCAGCCAGAGAAATCGCCACTACTTCTGGCAATGCGGAAGTTCGGGGACTGGAACGCGTTGTTCTGCCCACCCGCCCCTGAACTCCCATAATGCACTGTGTGAGTCCAAACTCCTGCTAACTGGGCAAAGAGGCACCTTTTACCGTGGTGATTCTCTTTATTTAGCAGGGGGAGAGTAACTGGCCCTATCCACCCCCAGCACAGTACTTCCAGTGACTGTTGCTGGTGTGTGTCTTATGTTTCTTTTTAGAATGTGAGCCCTTTGGGGACAGGGAGCCATCTTATTTGTTATTTCTCTTTGTAAACCACCCTGAGCTATTTTTGGAAGGGCGGTATAGAAATCGAAATAATAATAATAATAATAATAATAATAAATAATAATTGTGGGTATCCCCCAGTGCCGGTCAGGAGCCCCGCAGTCTGCAAGCAGCTGGGACTGGCAGATGATCACAAAGATGGGGCTAAGGGAGTGATTGCTCCCTTAACCCCATTTAAGCTGTGGGCTCCACAGGCAGGTTTGCCACGGCACCGGTAGCCACTTGCTTGCCATTGCTTCTCACAAGCAGAAAAGAGCGGGCTTGGCTGCCTTAGCCCGCTCTTGGCTGCTCATGAGAACAGCTTCAATATGTCATTCATACATGCATGTATAAGATGGTTGTATATTCTTTAAAATCCATAAACCTTTGATTAAAAACATCTCCAGGCTACATTTTTAGGTTAAAATGCGTATTTGTGTGCTATTTTTATCTTGCTTATGAGTCTTTAGAAATCCTAAAAACAAATAAAACATGAAATAAATGACACACTTAATTGTAATTTGAAAAACGCATTGTAAATTGCCTTCGGTTTTCATGAAAAGCTGTATATAAATGAAATTAATGTTTCATTAATTAATGAAACCAAGAGAACGTTAGTAGCAGTGTTCCTTCTAGCAGGGATTCCCAGATGTTATTGACTACAACTCCCATAATCCCCAAGCAAAAGCCACTGAAGCTGTGGATTCTGGGAGTTGTAGTCAACAACATCTGGGAATCCCTGTTAGAGGGAACACTGGTTAGTAGTCCAACACTAAGGATTACTGCACACTTACCTGGAAGCAAGTTCCATTTACTTCAGTTGTAAATATAGCAGATATAGCAGCTGCTGCAGATGAGGGCACAGAGCTAAGTGCCATTACATAAAGTCTACCTTTCCATTTTCCTAGTTTTGAACAGAATAGTATGCCTGCCTTAATAATCAACATAGGTACTGTGCATCTTCTGCAGTTACCAGACATTCAGAATACAACCTCCTCAAAGAGATGGAAGGGGGCAGAATCTTTCCTAAAGATTCCAACTTGGGCATGGCTGAGTACATAGAGAAGCCACCATTAGGTATCCAGAGGTCTAAACAGAGCACTATCTGCAGCTGATTTACTAGAAAGGCAGCAACTAAAAGAAATAAAGACAAGAATGAATGCTTTTATTTATACCAACAACATTTATATACCGTTTTTCAACAAAGGTTTCCAAAGCAGTTTATATGGATAAAGAATAAAAAAAAAAAAATAGAACCCTGTCCCTAGGGCTCACGACCAAAAAAGAAACATAAGATAGACACCAGCAACAGTCACTGGAAGTACTATGCTGGGGGGTGGCTAGGGCCACTTACTCTCCCCTTGCTAAATAAAGAAAATCACCACATTAAAAAAGTGTCTCTTTGCCCAGTTAGCAGGGGCAACAATTTACGAATCAAGGTAAATTGTTCTTTTTCAGAATCAAGAAGGAAGGAGGTCTTACTATGTCAGAGAACTGGGCCCCCTCAACATCTGAAGTCCACCACCACTTAGGAAAGAGGAAAATGAAAACAAACAAACAACAACAACAAAAACCCCACCCAAAACAAAGGAATCAACAACTCTCTCTTAATTGAAAAGATTTTTAAATTATTATTTAGCTTGGACACTGATCAAGGCATTATTAGAAGTGATTTCTTTTTTGCTCCAGATCCAGATTTCCCATTAGGGAGCCATGCAAGTAAGTACAGCAAACACTGCCATGGTATACACATACAATTTTAACTTGTACACCCAAAGAGACTTGGGAAATTTGAGTAAAAATTCTACCTTCCTTTGAAAATGAGTGACTGTATGTAACATGCAATATATTGCTAATAATTAGCAATATATTGCTAATTATTGCTAAGGACTTGCTCCTATGACCTGCACAATCACCATTAATTAGGATTTCAATACCATTGACCATGGTAACCTTCTGGGTTGTCTCTCACTGGGACTTGGGGGGGGGCATGGTTATACGGTGCCTCCACTCCTACCTGGAGGACTGTTCTCAGGTGGTGTTGGGGGATGCCTGCTCTACCACTTGGCCTTTGGTATATGAGGTGCCACAGGGATCTATTCTGTCCCCTATGCTGTTTAACATCTACATGAAACCTCTGGGGGAGGTCATTAATGGGTGTGGGCTGTAGTGTCATCAACATGCTGGTGACACCCAGATCTACCTATTTTTTAAAAATTGGCAGACACCAAGGAGGTAGTGGATGTTCTGAACTGGATGGGGGCTGTTCTGGACTGGATGGGGGCAAACAAGCTGAAATGTAATCCAGATCAGTGCTCTGAGTTGATAAAACTGATCATCCAAGTAGTGAGGTAAATCTGGTCTTGGGCGGGGTCACACTCCCTCTGAAAGACAAAGTCTGCAGCTTGGGGGTGCTTCTGGACTCAGTGCTGTCCTTGGAGGCACAGGTGGCGGCGGGGTGCAGAAGAGGTGTTTTTTTACCAGCTATGACTAGTACACAGTTAGTATACAGCTGCAACCCTACCTGGAGAAATCGGACCTGACCTCAGTCACTCATGCTTTGGTAACATCCAGATTGGACTACTGCCATGCACTCTAAGTGGGTCTGCCCTTGAAGATGGTTGAGGAGCTTCAGCTGGTCCAGAATGCTGCTGCAAGGATGCTGGTGAGTGTCACACCCATCCTGCAGCAGCTTCATTGGTTACTGATCTGCTTCCGGGCTAGATTGAAGGTACTGGTTTTGATCTTTAAAGCTCTACATGGCTTGGGTACCTGTTGGATTGTATTCATCCATATGAACCTGCCAGGGCCCTCTGCTTGTCATTTCAGGCTCTACTCATGGCCCTGCCACTAACAGAGATCTGGTTGGTGGGGACCAGAGACAGGGTCTTTTCTGTCGTGAGAGCGGCTTTGGAACGCTCTCCCTGAAAAGCTCCACCATGCTCCCTCTCTCAGAGTTAAAAAAACAAAAACAAATGAAAACACATCTTTTTAGAGAGCCTTTTTAATGTTTGATCTACTGCTTCTATCTGGTAGGTACTTTAGTTTTTAAATAACTTTTAATTTGAAACTTTAAAAAAATTGTAATTTTAAATGTGGTTTTAGCCTGGTATTTTAACTTAACTTGTTTTATTAGTCTTATTTTACATTGTATCTGTTTTATTAACGTTGTGAGCTGCCCCGAACAGTAGTGTCCCGGAGGAGCAGGGTGTACCTTTTAAATAAACAAATTAAAGAGTTAACTAGGATCGCCGAGCCAGGTGTGCTCTTGTGGAGTGTGATGGTAAAACCCCTGCTGTACCAGTAATTTAAGTCCCACCATTGCAGTTAACTAGCATTAAACTACAATTGGCAACTATGATCTGATGGTAAACTACAATTTAATGTTAACTGAGTGGGTGGGACTATGGTTTCTGGTACAGTGTGGGTTTTCATGTCACACTCCATGAAAGCACACCCAGCTTGGCAATCATAGTTAACTCTTTTACTACAATTACACTGGTTGTAAGAACAGGCACCAAATGTCTGAGCATGCATTGCCATCATTGCTTAGAGCAGGGCTCCCACATGCATAGTTGTTGTTGGACTGTAACTTCCAACATCCCTGACCATTGGCCACTGTTGCTAGGGATGATGGGAATTGTATCCAACAACAAAGTTGTGCAGCCCTGACTCAGAGCCTGACATTCTGCAAAAAGAAGTTTTCATGCAAAACCCACGCAGCCACAAGCTTTGTGAATCTCCATCCATTCCATTTGCACACTTAATCTCTTTAGCATCCAGGACAAGTTTACTGCTCTCTTTTAAAACTTGGGCTGAAGACAGAAAATAGCCTTTAAGACAGTTGATGGTAACATGATACAAGCATTAATTAATTTCCTGTAGTACACACACACATTCATTTTATCCTACTTTGGTTCAGCAGGGTTTTGAAGCACTTGCAAAATGTGTAGTACAAAACCATAATGGGATGAGTGTGCACTTCATGGGAGTGATGGCTCTATCATGGCACCTTCAACTCTTTGAAAAAAGATATATGTGTTCTGCCTCCACCCTTCATCTAGTTTCCCCCCCTCCATTTTTTGATTGTGGCCAGTATTATGCCTGGAGCCAGTTTTTGTTATGTTTCAGAGACACAGTGATTTGACACAGTTCCTGAAAATGATATGGGAATTCACTTGTCCACATGTCATAAAAGGCCTTATTACGCACACACTGGTTGACATGTTGACTAACACCAGTGCTTCTGAAGAGGTCTAGATTACTGCTGCACCAGTGCTTGTGTGTGTGTGTGTGTGTGTGTGTGTGTGTGTGTGAGAGAGAGAGAGAGAGAGAGAGAGAGAGAGAGAGAGAGAGAGAGAGAGAGAGACAACAACCTCCCCTTCACCCAAAAACCATCTATATCACCTGAAAATATCCCTGAGGGCTGCACATCCGTCAGGAACATATTTTCTAGTGGCATATTTTTTCTAGGAGTGCTTCCTAGGAAAGAGGAAGTCATTGAAATTTGCCTCCACTACTGAGCTACCATGGGGCTGAGTCAGTTGAACTTTTCAGAAGCACTGGTGCTTCTCCCATTGCACCGATGCTTCATTATCAGGATGTCAGCTGGGAGCAATGGGATACCCCAACCTGCATCCCGTGTGGTTCTGGCACTCACCTGGCACTCTGCGAGTGCCGGAACCGCAGCTGCCGCCATGCAGGATGCCAGGTGGGGCATCGCTGCTTGTGGTGGCTTGAAGGTGCCAGTGGTGCTGCCAGTAATAACTTTTTAAAGGTACCTCTTGCGCCCCCCTCCCTGTGCCGCCCTCACCATCCGCCACTGCAGACGCCACACTTCCAGTATCATTCTAAAGGGCCCAATAGGCCACACAGGGGAGACTGTTCTTGGAGACTTGCCCTTAGGAAGAGAACGAAGGAAATCGCTTCCCTTCAGTCCCTCCAGCCTTAGACTGAAGCCTCACGTTTCCCTTAGTCTCAGAAAAGGGATATGTTGGCCATGCCAGGACTGAACGGGTTAAATGCAAGCAAAGAGCAGGCGCTCCAACACAGTTAATCCATATAAAGCTCATGGATTTCTCTGCAGTGATCTTTGTGTTGTCATTTGCATTTCCCCCCCTTTTTTGTAAAATCTTTTCTTCTTTCCCTTTTTTAACACTCGGTCTGCATGGAGAAATTAGCATATTGTACCGAGAGCAGGAGATGTAAGAAGCCGACCCCCTGCTGTTCAGCGGATTGTGCAATCTGCAGGCGGCATCAATTTTTCAGCAGTTTTCTCATTTCTCATTACAGTCAGGGCACCGCACAGCTCCCGATTCGACACAATCCCTAGTGGTCCTGCAGACAAGCATATGGGCTGTCAAAGAGCTATCCCAATACTTTCTGAGCATTAATACCCTTGTTTATGCCTTCCACCATAATTAATCAGGGTATTAATGCAGCCTGGGCTTAGCTCTGCTAATTATATAGGGTACAGTGGGATAATTATGTCAGCATGTTCCAACACTAATACTTGACAGCAATTTAGCAATCTTAGGAGAGACACATTAACCCTCTGGCCAATCTTGCCATGTAAACAAGAACAAAAAAGTGGGGGGCGGATGTGACAGCAAAACTAAGTCTATGAACTACAGCTTGGAACCATAAAGCCCCTAAGTCAGAATTCTTGACTTGAAGCCAATTCTTGTACTACTGACTACAAGGGGACCAAGTCCACTGAAATCCACAGGCATTGGCTTGAAGGTGCTGCCTCTCTCCTGTTCTGTACACCACATAATAAAGTTGTTCTGGGGTGTCAAATTCAGCAGATGTCATAGCAATGTGTGCACATTATTAAGAGATTGTTGTTCATTCTGCCAGCTAATCTTATAATGATGATGTCTCATTATCAAGCAGAGGCGTGGCCCCCATAACATCTCTCTGCCCCGGCTCTGCTCATCAACTCTCTTCTCTTTCATTTGATAGGGCTATATAGTTAGCTGCTATCCCTCTACTCCAAATAAACTTTTGAAGGTTAAATGCAGCAAAGGACATGCCTCACAGCCTGTCCAAAGCATTCCGGTTCGTTGTCGATCTGTTTCTGATCTCTGTGCGTGCCCTTTTTAAAAACAAAACAAAACTCACTGGCTCTCCCTGCCTATCTAGCACCCAAACTCATTAAACCTGCAGATGGAGGCTCTTAAAAACTGGTCCCTTGCTTTGCCTTTAATTCTGCACCTGTTTCTGCTGCTTGACCATTCCTGCTGAATATCTTTCTGGGGGTCAATAATTCCCTTCTGCATCAGGCACATGGCTTAATGGAATTTCCTTTTCTTATCATTAGCCACTTTGCATTTTTATATAACACTATTAACTAGGAGACTGACTCCCTTTTAATTCTATGCTGAGGTTTGCCTCCAATTGTTATTTTCCCCCCTTCCCAGACAATCCAATTATCACAGCTTGTCACACAAAGACGGATGGTCCACTTTAACAATTTGTACTGCTGGCTACACTTTAGAGACTGATTCTGCATTAGGTCAGTGAAGCTATAGCATTGCAGTCACGTGAATAAGGGTTTGTGGGAAAAGAGCCTCTAGGTTGGTTTTAATTTTTTTTTTTTAATTAAGCCCTTTGTTTTGTTCATTGCTTGGCAAACGGAATTAAGAAAATACTCAACAAGAAGAACAGTCAAGCAAACTTGAAATCAACTGTGAAATTATGTTGTTTGAAGGTCTGGAGTTTGAAAATGGCTTAAATGAGTTGGATTTGTTTTGTTTTGGAAATTAGATTAATATCTGGGCTGACACAGTATATAATAAGATACACAGACTACTGAAAAGCAAAATGACCAAAGAGTTGTAGTCCAATCTCAAGGTAGTCCCAAACTCTGCTTGCTGAAAGATGCATCACTCCATAAATGATTAGGGATGGGCAAGCTCCCTATTGCTCATCCTGAAAATAAATTGGGCTTTTCAAATGCTCACATTGAGCACTCAAAAAGCTGTGAGAGGATTTTTGAGTATTTGATATAAGCACTAGAAAAGCTCACTTTAGTCACCCTTCCCCCTTTCCTGTCAATCTCACTACCTCCCCCTAAAAAAAAAAAAAACTTACTTAAAGAGAGAGGAATAAGAGACATTGGAGGACCCCTATGAACGTAGAAGAGACGCTATGGGGCCTTTCCACCACTTGGAACAATGTAGTGTACCATTTCCAGCTGGAATCATGAGGCCTGAGTACACGAGCCTCAGCAGAAATGCCATTATTTGTTACCAACCAAGCCTCCCGGAGAGCCCTCTGCTTCCAATTACATGAAACTGTTCCACCTCCTCTGTGTTGTTTTTGGTTAATCCATTCCTTGATCCAGGCCAGCTTTTAAATGAGGCTTTAGTTACTAGCATCCAGTCCCCTGGGGTAGGGGAGGGGCTAACAAACAGTCAGTAAGAGCATGGAAAAGCAGTCTGCAATTGCCTCTCTGTACATCATATCTATTTTGTTAAAACTATTACAATTCCTGATTCCAGTCCAATGCCTTGTCCTTGCACACCACAACTCTTTCTCTTGGATTCTCCATCCTCCTCAAGAGAAGGCATTTTAAACCTTCTTTTAACCATTTTTAAGGCAAGGGGTGCATGGCATCAGTGCAGGCACAGCAGGAGCCCCAATTTGAATCCGCCCTGCTTGAAAAGGACTGTAGTCAGTTTGAACTGAAGTCAAGCAAGGAGCTTGCATTTCAGGTTCATTTGAATACTTGCCTCATTTGTGTACTTGCCTCATTCCTATAATGGTTAGTGAATCAATGGGCAGGAACCACAGGAGAAGACAACACGCTAACGTAGACTTCTGCTTATTGAGCTAGAGAAGAGACCTCTGTAAGGAGGTGTGGGCAGGACCAAACAAATTGCTTCCTGATTCCCTACCCCTTTCAGCCATCTTGTATGTAGATTGGGCCAGACAGATTGGACCTCTAATGTCTCCTTTGCATGTTAGGCAACACAGACGTCTCGAGTTGACAAATAATGCCAGTGGCTAATATGGCAGCTTCATGTACGTAATTGTTTCTTTCTTTCTTGGGGATCTAAAGCAGCTGTTCTCTTCTTCCTTTGAAGGACTAGTTCCTAAAAGAGGGTGGAGGATGAGGAGGTACAATTATTTGTGTACTGAAATATCGGCAGCCTTACTCATTTCCCAGGTTTTTCCCCACAGTTATGAAGGTTAGAAAATTTCATTTTTCTTTTTGAAAAAAGTACACCTGAAATCCAAGTGAGGTGCTACACTTCCCCCCCATGTCAGCACCCTGTTGCAAGGGGTATGGCCGGCAATGGGCATGAGACTTTGTCTGAAATGTGGCTTCTTGTCCTCTTTAGCTAGCAAAGTTCTTTCTTCACTGGCTGGATGGCTCCTTTTTCTCCCTCACGAGCAAACAAAGTGCTCGTCAACTGGAGAGGGTGAGGGTTTGCATGTATGTTTGCAGTGCCAACTGTGCCCCCTTCATCAGAGGGCAAGGGTGTGACCAGTGTGGGGTAGGGCACCCAGTCTCAGTGGTGGTGATGGCTGGGGGAAGAAGGAAATGAATCAGGAGGAAGGGATAGCAGAGCAGGGGAGATGATGAGGCACCTGGGGTGTGTTGCGGTGCATTGGCAGTGTCTTGGACGACTGCCCCCCTGTCTAGGGACATTTGTCCACTCCATTATTCTACACATCTGATTTGAGTCCTCTCTTACAGATGCTATTCTAAAGCAGGGGGCGGGGGAGAACACAAGAGATATGATGATGTATTTAACATCTGATGTGGTCTGACCCATCTACATAGACACGTATATGCAAGCTGTACACTGGTTCAGTCATCTCTGTCTTCTGCACCACTCATGCTTCCAGTCTTCTGTCCAATTTTAAAAAACATATTTTAAAGTCACATATAAGACATTCATATGTCCATCCTTCACCTTTTCAGTCTCAACCTGGCCAAATTCATGGTCCCAGAAGACCACAACTAGTCACTCTATTACTCTGGAGCCTACAAAAAGAACTCCTATAAAATTGACATCGTTATTGAACAAGGTTCAGTATTCCATCACATCACTGCCCCAGGTTACTATGTGAGAGACAGCGGGGAATGAAGACATAAATGGAACACAGGGATCCCCCACCCACACTTTTCTGTCCATAAGCACTGAAGCTATTACCCTTGTTATATGGTTCAGATCAGTGGAAATGTGGGCATGCCTGCTGCATATGTGCCAGCCATTTATTGGTACATCTGCCTGGAGACGAATTTAATTTGTACAGCTGACTTCTCTGACAGATTTTGACTCCATTATTTTTATGAAAGTGATTCTATATTTTGATTGTGCCTGCTTCACTGTGTTCTTGGCGTTTCTGAGCTCTGGCACTTCTTTAGGCATGTTTTCTTCTAATGATGATTTATTATACACATTTTTGGAAGTTATTATTATAATTAGATGATGTGCATTAAGTAATGAAGTCAGCAAAATATTACAGGTATCTTACTACAACAACCCAGGGAGGGGAAGGTTTATAGTTCCTTTAGGGCCCAAAATCAAAGATCTGAGTGTGTTGTTATTAGGTTTTAGGATTAGGATTTTATCACTGTTATAGGTAATCCATTAAAGGTACTGAAAACTAGCTAACTAACAACTGCATAGATAGATAGATAGATAGATAGATAGATAGATAGATAGATAGATTCTGATGAAAAATACTACATGGAAAATTAATAACATGACTTTCTATTATATCCATGCCATCTCAGTCCTATTCTTGTTTGCAATTAAAGTGCATCTTGTGAGAGCTCAAGTAATGCAGTACACTGAAAATGTAATCAGGCACTGCATGGCTTGTGCTGTATCTGACAAATTGCAGAAGACCTTTATCACCCCTGGACTCTAGTAGAGCATTCCAATGGTCCCTGGGAAAAACTTGCTCTGGATATAATAGGGCCTTTTGATACCCAACCCACAAACCAAAGATTTATTATTGTGATGGTGGATTACTATTCCAGGTGGCCAGAAGTTTCATTTGCTGACAACATTCCTACAAACAAGGTGATCCAGTTCATGGCTGCAGTTTTTGCAAGGGAAAGTCTTCCTAAAGGACTAGTGACTGACAATGGGACACAGTTTACCTCATTTGAAATGGAGCAATATTTGCATAACCATGGGATAATACACAAGACTATTTCCTTATACCATTCTCGAGGGAATGGCTTAATGGAAAGAATGAATAAGTTAGTGAAGGAAAGCTGACAACTGGCTACTACGCAACAACAACTCTGAATGGAGGCAATCCATAAAACTCTATTTGCTTATTGAACTACTCCTCATTCGACTACAGGAAAATCACCATTTGGACTGCTGAGATGTTGCAAAGCTACCACCAAACTTACACAATGGCAGCAACTAATAGGGCTTTCCATGCCATCTCACCCTGCGGATGCAGAGATTTGTGACAGGGTAAAAGAAAACCACAGGGCTCTGTGGGCACCAGGAGTCAAAATCGACTTTACAGCACACTTTACGTTTACCTGAGGGAGACGCAACAGTGGTTCCCTGGGGAATAAAGTCCAGGTCAAGCTGGTAGAAATCTGAGATGAGCTAATATGTTCTTTAGCTGCACTGTGTTGAGAAAGGTCTGATGTCCAGAGGAGGGTGAATGAAAGCTTCCTTACAGTGGACTGGGGAGTAATGGACCTCACTGGGTCTTGGAGTGATAAAGGATCATATGACACTGCTGTGGAGCAGATTTTCAGTGGCTCCAAATCCCATTAATGCATAAATTGGGCCAGCAATCCATTAAAATCAGTGGGTCTACAATGCACAGTTTCATGCTCTTCATGGCTTCAGATACTTAAATTTGGCACATGTACATGAATGATCAGATTCCTTTTACTGAGAGATGAATGACTATATACAATTTCCTTTTGCTATGCTAGATGAGGGGATAAAAGGAACAATGTTCAAAGAATTGTGGTAGGCATATTTTGCCTGAGAACTGGATGATTTTGCATGAGAACTGAATGATGTGAGCTACAGTGTTATTAATGGAGAGCCAACTGTGGCAAAGAGCTACCAGTTTTTGTTTAAAGCATGTATGCATTGCACATTTTCCCTCGATAGCAGTCCACTGTGGGCTGTGATATGCCCATAGCACTTTCTTGCTGCTAGGGTTTCCCTGTTCACTGGAGGGGACAGATCAGTTTTTCAGATCAGAGGAATGTTTCCTCCGCAGAACTGAATGGGAAGCATGCAAGTGCTCCCTATACACATTAGCAGTGCACAAGATACTCTGGATAAGGGCTGCAGGGTATAGGTGGGAGGCACCACACCTCAAATGCCTGGGTGAAGGCTGCAAACCTGATGCATTATAACCAATTTTCTCCTTGGGAGAACACAAATTCGTCATTTTAAACAATTATGAAGCTTTTAAAATCAGGATAGAGTACTTTTCAAAACTGGCTTGCCAGTTTCAGCTCTGCCAAACATCCAGAAGTACAAATGTAATCTTTTTAATCATGATAAATAACTTCTCATTTATAAAATCAGCTTCTTTGGAAATTGTTCCACTCCATGTAGTAATAATAATTTGCAGCCTTATCATCCTGTACATTCCAAAGGCAGTCAGTCAGCCATAGGCAGTAATTTAACAACTTATCAACTGCAGGCTCTTTTCAGCCAAAGGGGCATTTTATATTATTTAAGATACTTCACCACACATTGCCATCAATTTCAAACTTTATCATCCCTGGTTGTTAAAAGAACGTTGAATACAAAAGTTCTTTTCCTAACCTGGGGGCATTAGGGCTGAATTCCACTCATGTTCCTGCAGAATTATCTATTGCACACAGGTGATTGTGTTATTAGAAAAGAACTGAAGGACTGCCAAGATTGAAAACTCTTTTCCAGTACTGTGAGAGAATAAACAAGGGCTGAGGACTGATCCACACAATTTAAAAACTGACCATGTTTTCAGTCTGAGCTAATACCTTTTCACTCCAAGGCACAGAGCAAGAGCCGTGCTGCCTGATAGTCTGGTTAGGAGCATCCCACAGGCTTATGCAGTCCCCCTCAAGGAGCCTTCCCCTCTCACGCAGCTATTTTCTCATCCTTTTCAGTTTGGGAACTATTAGAGCTCTGTGAAGCTTCAGGAGTCTATAGAACTATGGCCCATTTCAGTCTCAACGGAACAGCTGCCTGGTTGGGGCCAAAGTGAAGCCAACTGGACCAGCCCTTCAGCCCCTCCCCTTACACCACCAGGCCCCAAAGTATTTCCAGAACTGTGCAGGAGACAGACCACTTCCACTATATCTTGGCTCCTGGCAGCAAGAGAGCAGGCTGCATATCCCATGACATGTATTTTAGAATCTTGTTTGAAAAATCCCTTGGAGTTCTGCAAATAGTGGAAATGCTCTTGGGAATTGTAGTCTTTTCTGAGGCTATAGGGATGGCTGCATTCTCAGGGAAAGCTACAGTCCAAAGGGACACCTGCACAATTCACAGGACTCCAGGAGAATCCAAGATCATTTTAAAATAGAAGCCACCAAATATGCTGCCTGCTCCTTTACTGCCAGAAGTAAAAATACAGGAAAGCAGCCCATCTCCTGCTCCTTGCTCAGCCTTATAAATATTTTTAGGGGTGAGCAGGAGGGTGGGAGGATGGGCTGAAGGGTTTGACCTGAAGCAAGGGGGTCCCCCTTGGGGGTTGCAAACCCTTCTGAAGAGCTGGGGCAGCCCCCAAATTGAATAGAATCTGCTTAGCGCAGCCTTGCCAACTATGGTTTGTGTTATTTTAGAAGCTAGTTATAGCCTACCTTCCTCACAAGTTTCAAGGCAGTTAAATTAAAAATTGCATAATACTAAAACCAATAACAAATAAAGCAGCAGATCAAAAGGCTACAGCGAGCTAATAACTGGGATCCATAAAAGCAGCCAATCCATTAAAAACGGGGTGGGGAAGTATGTCTGCAGGGCAGAAGGAGAGCTATGGATTGGGGTCAGTGTTCCCTGTAAGAGGGATTCCCAGATGTTGTTGACTACAACTTCCAGCATCCCCAGATGCAATGGACTCTGGCCAAGGATTATCGGAGTTGTAGTCAACAACAACATTTGGGAATCCTTCTTATAGGCAACACTGATTGGAGTAGCTGGGATCTACTACTGTTGGTAGTAGCTATCCCTATCCGTAGCTCTCCTTCTGTCCTGCACCACACTTCCCCACCTGATTTTTAATGGATTCGCTGCTTTTATGGATTCCAGTCATTATGGAACATTATGGATTCCAGTTGTTATGGGACAAAATAGATCACAAGCAGACAAAAATTAGTGCTTCTCCATGCCCATGGCTCCTTTAAAATGAAATAAAAAAACTAAAGAAACATCCAAAAATTCTATCACAGATCTCCAGTGTCTCATCTAGTTTGACCACTAGAAGGTGAATTCAGATACTTAGTTTTAGAAGAGGTTATATATTAGTTAATACAGGGGTGTAACTATGATAGGGCAGGGGGAGGCAGCTGTCTAGGGGCCCTGGCCTCATGTGCCTCTCCCCACCCAGCGCCTGCCGCAGCTCTTTCTTGATTGACTCATTTTATTTTATTTTATGTTTTAAAAATTCTCCTTGTTTGTGCAAGCGCCGTATTTCCTTATCCTCCCCCCTCCACCCTTTTGCCTTGTCGGCTCCTCCTCCTTCCCCATTCATTGGCTGGCGGCGCCCCACGTGATCAAGAAAGGGAAGGCACATGACTGGGTGGGTCGGGTCGGCAGCTGCCTGGAACATGCACCGCCGCCGAGCAAGGAAGGGGAGGTCATTGTAGCTTGCAGCCGCCAGGCTACCTAGCCTAGAAGAAGAGTCTTCTGAAAAATTCAGTTCTGTTCTTCTAAGTTACATAAAAAGACATGGAGATGGAGGAGCCATGGCAGGACTCGCAGGACTCAGAGGAGCCCTCAGCTTAGCTTTGAGGGTGTTCGCCGTTGCCTGTTGGGCATTGATCGGGGCATTGTGACCCACTTCCCCCCCTCCCCGCCCGCCAGCCGCATGTCTGGCAGTGGGCATGATGGCCCGCTTCCCCCCCGCCCCGCCTGCCCATGCGGCCGCCGTGCCTCATGTCTGAGCATGGCCCAGGTTGCTCACTTTATTTATTTTTAATCGCGACGCTCCCCCTTCCTCCTCCCATTAGGAAAACAGAAACCTGATGGCCTGCTTCCCCCCCCTCCCCGTCTGCCCGTGCAGCTGCCGCGCTGCACCTCATGTATGGGCATGGCCCGCCACAGGTCGCTTTATTTATTTTTAATCACTCTTTACCATAGAATGTAGTTTAAACCTAAGGCAGCATGCTAATAACGTGCTAGAAACCGCTTATGCAACAAGGACAAGCGGCGAGGGGAGAGAAAGGCAAAGGAGTGCACACCACCCCAAATCTCCCTGCCGAACCTTTGGCACGCTTGTGGGTTGCACCCTGCTAGGCTTGCAAACCCCAACCCCAGCCGCCCCTAGCTCCCCACAAAATCATGCACCCCCCCTCCTTTTTTTACAGCCCAAACAGATCTCCTTGCAACAACAAACAAAATTAACATCAAATACGGTTAGCAATTATTGCACAGTGCATTTGAAATCTTGGGGGGAAATTATAAAAGATCTGCTGCATTGCAATTGATCTCTCCCCACCATGTGGTTTCGCAGGTCTTAGAAGCAAGTGGAAGGCAGTGACGGGGTGGGGGTGGCATTTTGAAATCTTGTCTCTGGGCCCACGCCAACCTTGTTACACCCCTGAGTTAATAGCTGTCTGGCACTGGTGAGGATGCATTCATATGGGCTGATGCACATTCTTTATTTTCTTATTGTTCTGATTGTTTCATTTCTGTTTTTTATTGAATTCTGAATCTTTATTATTACAGTCAGTGACCTGAAGAAGTCAAGACACTCAGCAACGCACAAAAAGTGTATGCATAAGATATACATAAGAGAATATTGGATCTGTAGTTGTTGTTATGTGGGTTTTAACTTTGTAAGCCACCTTGGAAACCAATATGGAAAGGTGGGAGATAAATGTAAGAGGTAAAACTAAACTCAACAGCCTGTTCCAAATTGGGGATCACAACAGCCTGTGCATAAGAAGCTGGACCCGGCTGGAAGGCTCAGCTGTGTGCCTCATGGTAGTGGTGCTTTGGCAACACACATCTTGCAAGCCTGCTGTTGCATAAAAGCCCGTTCTGTTTGTGAAGTCAAAGCATGTGCTGTGTGATAAAGAGTATTTGACAAGCCAACAGAACAGAAATCACAAAATATGGAAGATTAGTTCCTGGAGGTGTTCCAAGATTGTAGTAGAATGAGGATATTGATACGAGCTTGTTGCTATTCACTACTGTTCTAGCTGCAGATGCCAAGATTGCCGTGACAATCTCTTTGAAGACATTTGGTGGTGTTTTTTCTTTCTTTGAAGAAGAAACTTTGTAAACAAAACTTTACTTTTTAAAAAGATGAAACATGAAATTTCTGTAAATCAGAATGAAGCAGAATAGAATTTTTATTTACACTACCCTTTACTTCTGTTCACATTACCCTGCTGTGGCAGTATTCCAAGGCCAGAGCAGGAACCAGACAGTAAAATCCCATTCTTCATAGCTTAGGCAGGAAAACAAAACACTGTGTGGATAAAGTAAAGTTAAGGTGTGCTGTCGAGTTGGTGTCAACTCCTGGCGACCACAAATCCCTGAGGTTGTGTGTGGTAGAATACAGGAGGGGTTTATTACCACTGCCATCTCCCATGCAGTATGAGATGATGCCTTTCAGCATCTTCCTATATCGCTGCTGCCCGATATAGGTGTACCAGTAGGAATTTGAACCGGCAACCTCTGGCTTTCTAGTCAAGTCATTTCCCTGCTGCGCCATAAGGTGGCTTACGTGGTTAGTAAGCAGTTAATATAAACTGCACAGTAATTTCATAGGGTTAGAAGTTAGCGGACTACCCACAAGTGATTGAGAGGGCTCAGAATATGTTACGCTGCCCTCCCCAAGCTATTTCATACTTGAAGATTTCCATACAGAGGTGTAAGAAAGCCTTTGTTTGCTGCCAGGTATGATGATCACACAAATGCTGTTCTGTTGGCTAATGCTCAATGGGAACGCACTGTTGGTCATGTCCTCCCACAAAGTTTATGGCAAAATTCATATATGATAAAATAACGGACTGCATGGGATCCCCCCCACCACACCACCACTACACCAGTGTGTGTGTGTGTGTGTGTGTGTGTGTGTGTGTGTGAGATATTAAATGGTTTTCCAATCTGCCATGCCCCCTTTCTCTATGACACACACGTAACCCATATTTTCCTGTTTCTACTGCCACAACCTCTTTGCCTCATAACTGTTCTTCCCTGAGTGGTGAGAAGTTCCCAGGACAGTGCTACCTGAAGCTGGTTTCCTTTGGATAAGGGGAAAGGGAGACTTAAGGTGTGTTTGTCATATTTCCTTCATTTAGAAATCTACACATGGAGCATAAGTGGCGGCAAACAGCAGGCTTTCTTATGAGGAGCACATCAGATCATTGGAGAAAGGCCTGGCACCACCAATCTTTCAGCCACATCACAGCTGTCTCTCTGCCTTTCCACAAATGCAGACGACTGTTACCTTTCTCTTATGTTCACACACCCACACCCACACACATACCTCCCTTCTCAACTGGGGTGTGTTTGTGTCTGTGTGTCACCTTTCCCAAGCTCTGCTGGATATATTATAAGCAGAGGCTGGAGGAGGCCAGTGGCAGAGGCAATGGAGACATCCTCCAAGCCCCCCACCAGCCTCCTGAATGACAGCCCGGGCTGGCTGTCATTCAGGAGGCCCAGGCTGTCATTCAGAAGGCTGGCAGGGGGCTTGGAGGAGTCCCTGCTGCCACCCCCAATGTCTCCACCACCTCCGCTGGCTTCCACTCACCTCTGCTAAGGTATGGAGGACCCTTCTCTTCCCCACTCCTGGCCTTTAGGATAAGGAATGCCGCCTTTAGTTATAATGCAGAATCCTCACTGGAACCAGCCCCCAAACCAGTTCTTGGAACTGGGGCTGGGCCGGTTCAAACTGAGACCACCACTTTGGGCATAGTGCATTGTGAGAGTTCTGGGGGCCAGGACAATGCATCCCTACAGCCAAACCTCCATGCTGCCAGGGGCAGATGGCAGTCATCTGGGTGCACAATCAGTGTGCCCAGGAAGAACAGAGGAATCAGGTGTGGGGATGGTAAGTTTGAACAGCTTTTCCTGCCTCCCGCCAGGGGCGTAACTATAATCGGGCAAGGGGAGACAGTTGTCTGGGGGCCCACTGCCTTGGGACCCCCCCAGAGGCAAGTCACATGACTGACTCCCCCAGCCACGCACCCGCCCGGGCTTCCTTCAGTTGTATTCATCCTCCGAAATTGATGTGAGTGTTAAGACCTGGAGCTACCAGGTGGGGGCCCATTTTAAAATCGTGCCTCTGGGCCCACTCCAACCTTGTTACGCTCCTGCCTCCCGCCCTCAAGCTCTTCTCACTGATCATGAGAAAGGGCTCAGTGTGTGGCAGATGTACCCCAGGGGGTATGTAAGACACATCCTAAAGGCCAAAGGTGGGGGAGAGAAGGGTCCTACATACTTTAGCGGAGGCGATTGGAATGAGGGGAGGGAGAAAAGGAGCCCAGTGAGAAAAATGGAGAGAAGAGTGTCTGCTTGTCTTTACTACTTGGTCTTCACTGCTGGTTACTGCCTAGAATTAATCTTGCTCTCTCCCTCTCCCTCTCTTGCTCTCCTTTCCTTTCTCTCTCTCTCTTGCCCCTTCCTTCTCTCAAAATGATGGCAACAATTTTGTCTGGCACTTTATATTTCCCAGCAATACTTTGGCATGCCATACTTTGCATGGTACTGGGTTCTTCCATGCTAGCTTTAAATAATATCACCTCTAGTTCAGATACTTTATCAAACTGTGAGCCCTTGGTGTAAAAGGTGGCAACCCTATCCACACTAGATCTGACATCTGTCATATCACAGCCCTATATACACATATATGTCTTCCAACATATGGCATGTATTATTGTCAATATAAAATCCACTGAAAAATTGCGGTACTTCTTGGTTTTTTCAGAAGTTAGGGGGTACTTGCTACATAAAAGGTTGAAAAACGCAGAACTTGGTTTCCAGATCCCTCACTACCTTCATTGTTCTCCTCTGAATCTGTTCCAATTTACCAATCGCATTCTTAAAAATACGAGTAGACACAGAAGTCATTCACACAATCCAAAACTGTGTTCTACTCGGGCTTGGGAGCTGGGTGTGCTTCCAATATTTGGCTGTGTAGAAGCAAAGTAAGAGGAAAACCTGTGTAGAAGTGGTTGTGTGGAAGCAAGGTAGGAGGAAAAGCTACTCAGGTACCTTTCCTTCCACACAATCACTTCCATCCAGGTTTTCCTCTTACCTTGCCTCCACACAATCAAAAATTGGGAGCACACAGAGCTTCCAAACCTGGGTAAAACACAGTTTTTGAGTGCGTGAATGACCTCAGTTTTTGAGTGTGTGAATGGCCTCACAGTATTAGAAGTGAGGTCTGATTAATGCAGAAGAGGGTGGAGCGATTACATCTCATGATGGACACCATGCCTCTATTAATGCAGCCCAGGATTGTTTTATCTTTTTGAGCAACTGCATCACACTGCTGACTTGTGTTCAACCTGCGACACATTACAGCACCTAGATCCTTTCCACATGTACTGTTGCCAGCCAGCACAGCAATGTACAGATGTCTTCCCCTTCCTAAGCGTTTGCATTTTATTTTTCTTACTCAGATGCAGGGCTTTAGTTTACATTCATCTCCATTTAACTTCATCTTGTCGGTTCTGGCCCACTGTGCATGCCTGTCAAGATCGCTTTGAATCTTGATTCTGTCCTCTGAGGTGTTAGCTACCCCTCCAACAGCTCCATGTCATCTGCAAATTTAATAAGCATGCCCTCTACTCCCTCAGCCAAATAATTTGTAAAAATGCTACGTATTTCATTTTAATTCCATTTGTTGTTAGATATATGTTCAGTTTCAGGGGAAGCAAATTTCCCATTGCTTATTTGCATATGTTATTTAAAAATTGCCCATGGACTGGCATTTAGGATGAACTTTAAAAAGAATGCCTGAGAGGCTAAACAACAGTAATGAAAATGCTCCGACACAACATGAAAATAGGTGGGCCAGTTTAGTGGCAACTCTGTGCCAAGATCAATGAAGTTTAGTGTATGAGTTGATGTCTATTTGGAACCTAACTGCACAACTGTCAGCTTCTGTAGTTCCAGTTATGACTTAAGTCTTTCTTAAACTATATAGAGAATGGTTGTTTGGATTCCCAACTCACTTATAATTTTGGGGTAGCTTCTCATAAAACATTTGCTGCATTTCCCCATGGTACCTGGAAGATTCCACCTTGAAAGGACCATTTCAGAAGCCTTTGCACATATCACAGACCCTGGTGTAGTTGAGGGGGGATGAGGGGGTTCGCTGACCCTAGATTTCTCGAGTTCCTGAGATGCCCCCAGGATGGGCCCAAGCTCACTCTGGCATCCTCTCCGCCCGCAGCTCTAACCCACGGCTCCCACTGCCACGTTATTTCTGCAGAGGGGGCTGATTTGAGCTGCCAGTGCCGCCAGCATGCTAAAGGCCAGTGGCAGCCCCTCCTCCCGATCCCTGCAGAACTAAGAGCCTATTAGCTTTGCAGTCCCAGACATCTGATCACTCCCCCTTGGAACTTGAACAGAGGGAGGGTGGAATCTTGACTGCTCTGTGAAAGTAAGAAGAACATACTCTTTTCCTGTTGGTGTGGGATGTTGTGTGTGAATTCTCTCTCTCTCTCTGGATTTCTCTGTGTGGGGGCAGTTTCCTCCCTCAGCCCCATGCTTGAGTTAGTCTCGATGTGCCTTTCTCTGGGAGAGAGGTTTTATTTTCTCCCTCTTGGAAGTCACTGTTGGGGATGGAGTTTGGTTTAGTGTCAATATTTTTCAATTTTGCTAGAGCAATAGGAAAGACCAAGTCTTAGGATGCTGGGAATTGTGTGCAATCTTCTCTATTCATGTAGTGATAATTAGGGACAAAAAGACAAACACATTAAAAAAACATAATTAGGCACAAAAACGGTTTGCCCGGTTTGGTTCAAATCTGAACCGGATTCGACCTGGACCAGTCATGTTTGGTTTTGCCTCCTTTGAATGGGGACCCCAGCTCAGCTTGAATTTGAGCCAGTTCGAGCCCGGTCTGAGGGTGGCAGGGGTGTAAAAATAGTCTTAAATAAAGAATGACTTACCGCCGGTGGTGGCTGTGGCAGCCTCGGGGGGTGCTGTGGCAGCCTCGGAGGGGGTCTTTGGTAGCTCCCTTCCCCCCACCAACCTCCCCCCCAAGTATCAGGCCATTTCAGGGCTGGCTTGGCCCTATTTGTGTGTGCAGTGGCCATTATTTTTGCTGCTCATACTCACAGGCTATTTGTGTGAACACATGGTCATGGAAATGGGCCGTGTGCATGTGTGGCGGCCCAAAAAATGGTTGCGGCACACATGCAGAGGGTCAAAATGGCTTCCCAAAGGGCTGAACCTGCCCCAGGAGACTCGGGAGTAGGCTGGTGGGGGGAGAGGGAGTGGCTGGAGACCCCTCGTGGCTGCTAAAGTACCCCCCAGCCACCACCAACAATAAGTCATTTTTTATTTTAGACTATTTTTACACCCACCACCATCACCATTGTACTGGGCCAAAACCGGCCCAAGAGGTTTGGTTCAACCTCGGACCAAGCCAGATCCAGTTCAAGGTCAAACATCTGAACCAACCCAGTTCAAGCACGAACGGGTTCAATATCGTACCAGTTTGCATATTCTAGTAATCATGTGCCCAACACATTTCAGCTATAAGCTTTCTTCAGGGGCATTTATCCAATAATCTTAGAGGAGACCTCTGTTTAAAAGAGTGCTGTAGTCCTTTTATAATAATCTTATAATCCTATTAGATTATTGGATAAAGCCCCTGAAGAAAGTTTATAGCTGAAACCCAGGCATATTATTACTGCAGCAATAAAGAAGATTGCACACAGTTCCCAGCATCCTAAGACTCAGTCTGAAATGCTTTTTCATTGGATGCTTCCTTTTGTTGTTGTTGCTGCTGCTTTTTTTCAATTCACTAGAGCAAAAAACTGGGGCGGTGGGGTTGTGTTTATTTTTTATTTTGAGTTGCCATGTGGTGACTGATTGAGGGGGTGGGTGCTAAATTGTGTGCTGGCTTTAATCTGGTCTGTGGTTTTCCTTCTGCTTTTGCATTGTTTAAAATACATTTATATACTGCTTTTCAACAACAACAAAGTTACATAGCAGCAAAACATTTAAGAATGTAGTTCACTGATTAATAATGCTGTGTGAAAAAGTACTTCTTTTTGTCAATCCTAAATTTCCTGGCAGTCCATTTCATGGGATGCCGCCTGGTTCTAGTGTTGTGAGAACATCACTCCCTATCATCTCCAAGATAGGACAAGATTTATTTATTTTTGATAGGACAAGATTTTTTTTTATTGAACCAACAAACTACCAAAGCATACAGTACGTTGCCAAAGCACAATTATATACCAAGTGGTTGTTTGTACATGATTGTACAATATGTACAACATATGTAGATATGATATATCTACAAAGATTTACACACAATGATTTGGAAACCCACAAGGTTATGAAGTATATGCAGGTAGTACTGTAACTCGGGGGTGGGGGATTTCATGGCACATCAGGTAATTGGGGGGGGGGGGGTTTACATCCGACGTCCATTTCCACAATTTGTCCCATTGCTGTTTAGAAGAGATACTCTTGTCTTTTTGCACATAACCATACAAACTTTTCCAGAAGAGATTTACTGTCTCATCTGCGTTAACCTCTTGGTCGCGTCTTCCCTCCCTATTCCTATGCAGGAGCATTGCATAACTGACATACAGGTTTACTAACCTGATTACGAGGAGGGGAACATTCCAATTCCCTAGTATGAGGGCACCCGTTCTGTCCCGTTTCCTTGAAGGTTTCTTTCTGGGACCTCGAAAAGAGGTTCTATCGCTCAAACCTGATGTTAGTTCTTCCCAAGTCTGTTTTTCCAAATCAGGCCACTCTAACAGCTTGCTTACTCCCTGCCACACTCTTTTGGCTACCACACACTCTTTTAAGAAATGTGAGTGGGTTTCCCTGAATGTTTTGCCTAGCTCACTAGCTTTCTGTTTGCAGGTGATTTTAGGGCACTCTTGCTGGTCCTCTGGGAGCCATGGCTTAGCCGCATTAAGTGGTAGTACTTGATGGTATAAGCGCCACCTTGTTTCCCATAAATGGAAAAGGACTTTTTTCTCTTTAAAGAGAGCGATAGGGTGATCGGGTTGCAACAAGTACTGTGAAGTGCGGTGTTTGTAGCGTTTACGTTTACGTGCAGATGGGGTTCTCTCTGAATCCTGATCAGGATTGGATCCAGGGCAAAAACATAAAGTAATAGGCTCAGTGGGCATCCTTGGCGGACACCCGAATGCAAAATGATTGGGTTGCCCCGCCATCCATTAATCTGTGGTGTCACCTTTGCATTCGTATAGAGCAGCTGTATCCAAGTCACGAATAGGGGTGGTATACTTTTAGTTTTCAACAATGTCCACAGATAATTGTGGTTCACTTTGTCAAAGGCCTTAACTTGATCCAATAAGAGGAGGTGACCTTTCCAACTTTCATTCTGTACAGAGTAAAAAAGTTCTCTCAGCAGACACAATGAGTCTGTCATCTTTCTTCCCAAGATAGTGCTTGTCTGCAAGCTGTGGACCAATTTAGGAGCCACTTTCGCCAATCTATTATTTAGGATTTTGGCAAAGATTCTGTAATTGATATTTGTGAGGGTTATCGGTCTCCAGTTTTGTGGTAAAGTGGTGTCACCTTTCTTTCTTTCATGTGGTGGCGTCCCAGCTGCGGAGGGTCTTGGATGATACAGATTATCTGGACCCTTTTCGATCTGGCTTCTGCCCCGGGTATGGGACTGAGACTGCCTTGGTCGCTCTAGTGGATGACCTACGCCGGGAACTAGACAGGGGGAGTGCGTCCCTGTTGGTTCTGCTGAACCTCTCGGCGGCGTTCGATACCATCGACCATGGTATCCTTCTGGGCTGCCTCTCGAGTATGGGAATCGGAGGCACTGCGTTGCGGTGGTTCCGGTCCTTTCTTGGGGGGAGGGTCCAGAAGGTGGTGCTGGGGGACTACTGCTCGGCCCCATGGCTGTTGGCCTGTGGGGTCCTGCAGGGATTGGTCTTGTCCCCCATGCTGTTTAACATCTACATGAAGCCGCTGGGAGAGGTCATCCGGGGATTTGGACTGAGTTGTCAGCAATATGCGGATGACACTCAGCTCTATCTCTCCTTGTCATCTGATCCTAGGGAGGCGGTGGATGTCCTGAATCAGGGGCTGGAGGCCGTGATGGGTTGGATGTGGGCTAACAAACTGAAATTGAATCCGGAAAAGACGGAGGTACTGTTGGTCAGTAGGAGAGCCAATCAGGATGAGGAGATTTTACCGGTTCTGGATGGGGTTGCACTCCCCTTGAAGGAGCAAGTACGCAGCTTGGGGATACTACTGGACCCGGCTCTGCTTTTGGAAGCTCAGGTGGAGGCGGTGGCCAGGGGTACCTTTGCACGGCTTCGGCTAGTGCGCCAGCTGCGTCCCTTTCTCGAGAAGGCAGATCTGGCTACGGTTACCCACGCCTTAGTCACGTTGCGGCTGGATTACTGTAACGCGCTCTACGTGGGGCTGCCCTTGAAGAATATCCGGAAACTACAGCTAGTGCAAAACGCGGCAGCGAGGGTTTTATCCGGAGCTGCCCGTGGGAACATATCACCCCCATTTTGAAAGAGCTGCACTGGCTGCCGGTTCGTTTCCGGGTCCAATTCAAGGTGCTGGTTTTGACCTTTAAAGCCCTTAACGGTTTGGGCCCGGGGTATTTGAGGGACCGCCTGCTCCCAAGGGTTGCTGCCCGCTTGACGAGGACATCTGAGGGGGCCCTGCTCCGGGTGCCGACAATGAGAGAGGACCGGCTGTCGTGCACTCGGGACAGGGCCTTCTCTGTTGCTGCTCCTAGACTCTGGAATGCTCTCCCAGTGGCCATTCGTTCCTCGGACTCCATCACGGCTTTTAGAAAGCTTGTAAAGACTTGTCTTTTTACCCAGGCTTTTACATAATTGTTTTTACTGCTGCTTCGGTGTGTTTTTATCTGTTGTATTGTTTTTATACCTGTTTTTATACATTTTTAGCTTGATGTTTTTACTGCTTTTTTATTGTATGTTTTAATTTTTGTAAACCGCCTTGGGGTTTTTTTAAATGAAAGGCGGTATAGAAATGTAAAAATAAAATAAAATAAAATAATTAAGATGCCGTCCCCAAAGGACCTATTTAAATGCCCATTGTCTAGGACAAAATTAAATAATTTTACTAAAACTGGTAGTAGCTGGTCTGCATAAATCTTATAGAAAGGCCATGTCAGACCATCAGGCCCTGGGGCTGATGTGTTCTTTCCCACTGAGATAACTGATCTGACCTCTTCTATCATTACAGGATGGGTCAAAGAACTTTTTTTCCCCTCAGTGAGGGAATAGCCGAGACCATATTCATTCAGACTGCAGAACCTATCTAGATAGGATTGAATGTCCTTTACAGAAATATCCTTCAATCTCCAAGACAGGGCTGAGAGAGATTCCTGCCTGCAACCTTGGAGAAGCCCCTGCCAGTCTGTGTAGACAATACTGAGCGAGATGGACCTATGGTCTGATTCAGTATATGGCAGCTTCCTATGTTCCCATGAGAAAAGGAGAAAATCTTCTCTCTAGCTACTCTCGACACTATGTATAATTTTATAGACCTCTATCATGTGTTCCCTTAATCTTGGAAGAAAAGGGACAATTTTGGGCAGGTTTATTTTTAGAAAGGTCTTCTTGTTGGAGGACTATAGGCCACCTCCAGCCTCAAAGGCAGGATGCCTCTGAGTACCAGTTGCAGGGGAGTAACAGCAGGAGAGAGGGCATGCCCTCAACAACTGCCTGTAGGCTTCCAGCTGCACCTGGTGGGCCACTGTGCAAAACAGGATGCTGGACTAGATGGGCCTTGGGCCTGATCCAGCAGGGCTGCTCTTATGTTCACTACTCTTCTTCTTGCTAGAGTCGGCGTCGCTGCTGCTTCCCTCGTGGCGGTGGCGCCAGGCAGCGTGCGTGCTGCTGCTATCAGCATGACTGAGATCACATGGTGCTGCACAGTAGCACACTGCACATGGCAGGCATGGGGCTGCTCACTGACCTGGTTCAGAAGAGGGGACTGGGGCGTGCTCATGTTGCACACTCAGCTGGTCTTGACTAAGGCCCCCTGCCCCCCACTCTGTCCAAACACAGAAGGTACTGCTTGAAGTTGGAGCAGTACATGGTTGCTGCTGGGCTACTTGGGCTACTGGGCTGCCGAGGCCCATGCACATGGCTGGTGGGCGGCGCCCGGGGGCCCCCCACCTGCCTGCACAGAAGTACATGGTGGATGCAGCAGGGGCTGGCGGTGGGGCTGACCGAGCGGCGAGTACGCAGTGCTTTTTTCACTGTGTTGGGTGCTGCAGCGCCCCACAGTACGGCTGCTAGCAGCAGCAGCGGCAGGGCCTTCCCGCCACCACTGGAGGCCCCCCACCCAGCCGCCCCACCCCTCAGCAACACAAGCACCAGTGGCCCACACAGATTCCCCCCCCCCACTAGCACAGACATTTGGAGGCCCTCAGCTGGGTAGGCAGGCCAGGCCAACAGAGGCAAATGGCGGCCGGACTTACTAAACAGATATGTTTTCAGGGCCTTCTTTAAAAAATCCAGAAAAGGGGAGGCTCTAATTTCATTAGAAAGCATGTTCCAAAGTCCCAGGACAATCTTTAAAAAGGCCCGGTTTCGAGTTCCCACCAACCAAGCCAGTGGCAACTATAACCAGACCTCCCCAGACGGAGGCATAGGGAGCTAGGCTGCGGCTGGAGGACAAAGTCCTCCCTTTCCCCCTAGGCTTCACTACTGAGTGTGCTTTGCACACACACACCCAAGCCATACCCCCTGCATGCCATCAGATGCAAGGAGCAGGGCCAATACTGAGGACGGGCCTGTCAGTCCTGGAAGAACTTCCCCTGTCAGAGGTTTGTGGAATCATTGACTGGGAACCCCTTTTCCTGCCTTCTTGAGAAGGCAGGGAAAGGAGCTCCCAGTCAGTGATTTCACAAACTGCTGACTGGGGAAGCTCTGCTGGAGCTGAATGACACCGCCCTTGGCATTGGCACCACCCCTTGCATCCGATGTCAGATGCAGGGGGCAGGGCCACTGCCTGGGAGAAGGTCCATTCAGACCCTCTCCCATCCTTCCCAGTCAGCAGTTCATTGAAATGCTGGCCGGCTGGTGCTGGCGAGTGCTTTGTTCTAGAACTGGGTATATGAGAGGGCAAGAGGGTGCCCTGGCTGAGGGTGAGGGGGGTGCCTTGGCAGCTCCCAGACCCTGGCAGCCAGGGGACAGACGTTCCCCCTTGCTCAGTGGTCCCTACGCCCCTGTCCCCAGATGATTTTAATAGGCAGACACACATGAACATCACTAATCACATTCACAATAGCAAGAGGTGACCTGGGAAACAGCATTCCAATCTTCTTAAAGGTACACAACACATATACCACAATAAGTTCTACATAGGTACATACCTCAGGAAGCTCATGATAGGCTGAGTCTCTATTCATGGCATTCTCATATATGGAAGCTCATGACTTTGGGCTTCATCATGTTACATCTCTCTGATTAACTCTAGTGGTGCTTGTAGCCAGACATTTTAAAAGGAGGAAAATTAAAGGAGGCTTCCTGCTAAGCTAGAATGTTAAATTAACTCTGAGGCTATTCACACGTGTTTGCAAGACCCTTGCACGTGTGTATGAACCACTGGGATCATGCCCGATCATGGTGGCATCATGGCGGCAAACCCGCCTACGAAGCCTCCCCTCAAAATGGGGTTAGGAGAACAAGTTCTCTCTTAACCCCATTTGAGTGATAGTGTGTCAAGTGGCTGCTTGCAGCCGCAGCTGGCAGACTCGGGGATGGGAGGGGGGATGCCCATCATTTACCATACACTCGCTTGGGGCATTATTGGAGCTCCTGGCTGGGGTAACATGGGGTAGCACATCCTGGCACTTTGACCCTTGCAGCTACTGGCAGGAGCCGGTGCTTGTCTGGGTGGGCAATCCACCCACCAAGGAATGTCACGAGGATCATCTGTAGGGAGGTGAGTGCTTTCAGGCTTCCTCCCTGCAAACTGAGTAGTCCATCCTCACTGGTTGTAAGAAAGGGTTCTCTGTATTTGCTGGAACGTTCACTTATTAACCCCAAGGGTGCTGGTTAGAGGGGTGTGGAGGGAGACCTAGCCAAAGAGCTGGACATAAATGAGGGAATTTAGGAAGCACTGGTTCCAGTGTATACCCTTTGTGTGTGGAATTATCAGAGATATTGCTGAGGTGGGGACTGACATGGAGAGAG
The DNA here is from genome assembly GCF_027244095.1 of Hemicordylus capensis. NCBI lineage: Eukaryota > Metazoa > Chordata > Lepidosauria > Squamata > Cordylidae > Hemicordylus > Hemicordylus capensis. The sequence continues at coordinate 98,546,036 of NC_069662.1, read as the reverse complement.
AAGGAAAATTGTTGCAGATAGTGGTGCCATTTTTTCAGTTGGGGATTGTGTGCTTTTTATAGTTGTGTAGCAGCCTGGAATTCAGCAAGTGCTACCATTGCTGCATCTCCATATTATGAAAGGCTTCATCTGTTGAACTTATGTCTTTCACATAGCTGTTAAAGAGATGTATGGAAACCGCTTTGGAAACTTCTGATGAAAAGCAGTACATAATAATAACATTATAATTATTATAATTATAATAGAATTATTATTATTATTATTATTATTATTAGTAGTAGTAGTAGTAGTAGTAGTAGCATCAGTAGCAGTAGTATGCCACACTACTCACTGTGAAAGAAGAGATGGGATATGTAGAAACAATGTAGATATTTTACAAAGAAATCTTGGAATGTATGCAGAAAATGTAACACTAGTTAATAGGATAGTTTTATATATATAATTATTTTGCACACCAAAGCTTACTCATATATGATCAAGGGTTTAGGTGCATGAGGCCATCAGGTAGGTTCATTTCCTGTTAAGATTTTCTTTTATATTGAAATATATATTAAACAAATGACTAAACAGAAAAAGTGTATGTGCGTTTCAAAATTGTGTGTCCCATATTGTTTTGTATTCTGGCGGCTGAGGCCTCTCATTCTGGAAACCACAGGGCGGAGAGGTATCTCTTTATAAACAGAGAGAACACAATACTATTCTTCTACAGAAGTGATGAGAAGTCCATTAACAGATGGCCTTGATAAGTCATGTGTTGTGACTTGATCTGTAGAAAAGGGAGATACTGGAGCAGAAAATTGTTCTGGATAACAAGCAGGCAGATACATCAAAGCTTATTGTAAAAATGGTAAGGGTTTTTTTTTCATGAAGTTATACTTGACAAATGTAGCTGGGGCTGCAACAGACTTACTTCTCAGTAAAGATGTTTTGAGTCAGGCTGAAAGGGTTCTAACTCTCAGCACAATTAAGCTGAGCTTGGATTGCTGTTATAATATTTATTTTATTGCATTTGAATTTAGGACTTTGGTGACTGCACAATCAGAACAAGTTGTTCTAGTAAGAACTAATCTGCCTACATTCCTTTCACTATCCCTACAACGGGACTAAATTTGGTTCAAATTGAGGTCCACAAGTTAGATCTCTTGCACCTCAAATGTTCACGTGTCCACCATCCACACAATCAAGGTGTTCCTGTGCGTCACTCACTAAAACTTAACAAATTTGGTTCTAATTGGTTAGACAATCCACAAGTTAGTGCACTTGCACCTCAATAGATCACACATAGATCCTCATCCTCATCTTGGATCAGAGTGGATGACATCATCACAAACTACGCCACTGAGGTGTCCCTGTGTGTCGCTCACATCAACTGTACCAAATTTGGTTCAATTGGTTAGACAGTCCACAAGTTAGTATACTTGCACCTCAAATGTTCACATGTCCACCATCTTGGATCAGGGTGGTTGATGTCATCACAAACTGCACCATTGGGGCATCCCTATGTGTCCCTATAGCTTTAGCAAATTTGGTTCAAATTAGGGTTGTGCGTTTGGGTTTTTTCTGTTTTGTTTTTGGCCTGAATCTGAAACACCCCCATTTTGTTCTTTGTTCCAAATGGCAAAATCTGAATCCAAAATGTTTCGGATTTTAAAAAACAGTGCCGGGGCAAAACTAGTGGGTGGGGCCACATAGGGATGGCCCAATGGTGCAGTTTGTGATGACATCAACCACCCTGATCCAAGATGGTGGATGCGTGAACATTTGAGGTGCAAGTACACTAACTTGTGGACTGTCTATCCGATTTGAACCAAATTTGGTACAGTTGCAGTGAGTGACACACAGGGACACCTCAATGGCGTAGTTTGTGATGATGTCATCCACTCTGATCCAAGATGAGAATGAGGATCTATGTGTGATCTATTGAGGTGCAAGTGCACTAACTTGTGGGTTGTCTAACAAGTTTGAACCAAATAATGCCCAATGGGTGGAAGCTACCACCCAAATTTCAGAGGAATTGGGCAAAGGGCTGATTTTTGGTAAATTTTTGAATTTTAAGATTTTCCCCATAAGGAATAATGGAGGGTTCAGCAAAGGTATAGCTTCACATTGAGGGGAAAGGGGGTGGCCCAGAGCAGAGTAGGATGGGTGGTAGTGCCCAGTGTGGGCAAGGAAGCTGCTAGAATAATTGCAAAGGAATTGGACAGAGGGCTGACTTTTAAAGATTTAATGGAGTTTACATGTCTTTAAGGTTCTTCCTCAAAGGGAATGAAGAAGCAGCCCCATAATTCCACCTGGAGGGCACTGGGGTGGCCTGGAGCGAGTGGTGGTGTAGAGCACATAGGTTGCCAACCAGCCCTATGGGTTTCTAACCCATGGGGTACTGGGTTCTGTTGTTTCTGAGGTGTTTTGAGTGTAGATTCTCTGGTAGCATATGAGAGTGGATTCATGATTTTTCATTGCAAATCTCATATGCTACCAGAGAATTGACACTCAGAACACCTCAGAAACAACAGAACCCAGCACCCCATGGGTTAGCAACCCACGAGAGTGGTTGGCACCCTATGCGCACTACATCAACACTCGCTCCGGGCCACCTCAGTGTCCCCCAGGTGGAGTTATGGGGCTGCTGAAAACTCCATTAATCCCTATGGGGGAAAATCTTAAAGTCACGTAAACCTCAACAATTCCTAATGAATCAGCCCTTTGCCCTGTTTGGAATCTGGGTGCACCACCCCTTGGGGTTATGCCACCCAACCCACTGTTTTGCCCTGAAGCCCCACATAAACAAGTTGAAAGAGTGATGAGAATGATGAACAACAATGACACTTAATTTTTTTGTACAGTTATTTGAGAATTTTGCAGCAGGTGGGAGCCTGTCCCTGTGGCACTAGCACAACAGCACAACCCATTTGTGGATTCAAGCAATATTTCAATAAAAATGCTCCCTCTCTAAGGAACAGTGATCACAGATCACTTTAGATAGCAAGATAGACCAATGACCTGCCTTGGTACTATGGAACAGCTTCAAATGTTCATTTAACTGATGTGGAGTGAGCTGTAGCTCAAACAAATCAGCATACTGTTCAGAATTGTTGAGATTTATCACTGCATTTAAGAAAGTGCAAAACCATGGATCATTGTTACAAGAAAGGGAGAAGCAACTAAGATTCCTGGGGATGTCAATAGATTGACAGGGGTATTCCCCCTGCCTCTCCTTTTGTCTCTTGTAGTCCCATGTGGATGACCTGTCCCTGCAATGGCAAAAGTTGTGAACCACTGGCTTAGACATCATGTCCCACCAAATTACATTGTGGCCTAAATTACATTAGACTGCTCAACTTGGGCAACAAAACTTAGACACCACTATAACTCATAAAAATCAGAAGAAAAACAAAATAGCTCTTCAAAAGACCCCTGAACAAGTCAAGAGATTATTTCTAAACCTTTGGAAAGAAAAACCTGTGTAATTTCAGAACTTTCCTAACCAGCTTCTGGAAAAGCTTCTCCATGCAACTTATACCATGGCTTTTAGCAAGAGCTTTGGAATTGCATTGAGCTCCCATAGATATCTGGGTATTTCTGTCTCAAAATGCTCTCTTCCAAATCCCTTTGCAAGGTCAGTTTGCATTTCAATCAAACTGAAGGTGTTTGCTGGTGAGGTAGGGTTTTTGGCAGTCAGATTGACTTTTAAGGGGATACCTCCCACAGAACCCCCGTTTACAATTTTTTAAAACTAAACAACACACAACTTTGTAAATTCAATTAACCCAAGAATCTAGAATTCCAGAGGGAGTGTGTGTGTGTGTGTGTGTGTGTGTGTGTGTGTGTGTGTGTGTAAATGGGGGTTCACTCACCCAGTCTAGGGCTAGCACTGGCAGGCAGCAGATAAATTGATTAATCCATTCCAGGCTGGCGTACTTTTCCTACATTCCCAAAGCAAGCAGCTCAGAGTGGAATCTCAGAGTATTGTGCTGGCTACTCAGGTTACTCAGAATTTCTTAGTACACAATTCATTGCATTACAATACAACACATACTTAACTAAACCATTCATGCCCAACAGGGAAGCTCTGCCAGCTTTTTGCATATCTTATCTTCTGCTAATCACTCGGTGCCTCTGCTGGAGTGGAGAGAAGTCAGAGAAGTCAATTTCAATTGCAATGCTGTAATGGAACAAAGCATTTGGTCCGAAACAGTGCCATTTCAATTTGAAAACAAAAATCTCCGTTCTTTAATTCTTAATTTCGTTTTGATTACAAAACCTCCAAAATTGCCATTTTCGGGCACAAAACGTTTTGTACCCGAATCGAAATGCACAATCCTAGTTCAAATTGGTTAGGTGGTTCACAAGTTAGCCCAATTGTGCCTCAAACGTGTATGTGTCCACCATCTTGAATTGGGGTGGATGACATGATCGCAAACTATGCCATTAAGGTGTCCCTGTATGTCATTCACTACAACTGTACCTAATTTGATTCAAATTGGTTAGACAGTCCACAAGTTAGCCCACTTGTGCCTCAAATGTTCATGCATCTGCCATCTTGGATTCAAGTAAATGACATCATCACAAACTACACCATTGGGGCATCCCTATGTGTCCCAGCAAATTTGGTTCAAATTGGTTAGTTGGTTCACAGGTTAGCTCACTTGCGCTTCAAATGTTTATGCATCCACTATCTTGAACTGGAGTGTATGACATCATCACAAGCTACACCATGGAGGTGTCACTGTGTGTCCCTAAAACTGTACCAGATTTGGTTCATATTGGTCCAGGCGTTGCATAGTTGAAAGGCAGGGGGACACACACATGGACACACAAAATGCCGGGTGATCTCATAAGCCTACTGGAAAGTAGGCTAAAAAGGGAATGTTCCCATTGCCTGAGAAATTACAGCTCAATAACAGCTTCTTTTCCAATAATGGACAATGATAGTATGCAGGTCTGCTGAAAACCCCAATAATAGCAACAATAATAATTGACATGATGTGAACTGTAATGGAGCTGGAGCACTCCGTGTGGGATTTACAAAAAACAGGATAATGAGTCCCAGCCTCAAATCAATCCGCCTTGCTCCATGCTGCACAGACTAGGGCTGATTGTGTGGGAGTGTGGAGCATGCTTTCACCAGGCTTACAAGGATCGTCTGGGGGGAAGGCAAGGTTTGAGGAGCCTTCCCCCTGCCTGCCCGCTCACCTGGTAGGTCGTGGGAATGGCCCCTGTGAGTGGTGTTTTATGAGGCCCAAACCGGACTGCAGCTGGCCTGGGCTGTCATTCAGGAGATCGGCAGGGGCTTGGAGCAACCCCTGCCACCAACCCCCTGCTGCTGCCGATGTTTCTCTGCTGCCTCCACTGTGGCCTCCTCTAAAGGTATAAAGGTGCTTTGCTTTCCCCATTTCCTCCCGCGTGCCTTTAGCATAGGGCTTAGGAATGGCCCCTTTACTTGTAAAAGGGAATCCATTAGGACTCCCCTTTACAAGTATACCTGAGCCGGTCTGTGAACCAGTTCTTAGAACAGGGGTGGGCAGTGGGGCGGCGATCCAGTTCAAACTCCGACTGGCTGAACTGGGCCAGTTCTATCTGAACTGTGGTTTAAGTCGAGCTGGCTTGCACAACCCTAATCTTAAGAAAGACAATCTAGAACTCAGAAAGGTGCAGAAGAGGGCAACCGAGAGGACCAGGGGCCTGGAGCACCTATCTTATGAGGTAAGGCAACAGCATCTGGGACTTTTTAGTTTGGAAAAAAGGCGACTACAGGGAGACATAATAGGGGTGTCTAAAATTATGCATGGAATAGAGAGTGGATAGAGATAAATTTTTCTCCCTCTCTCACAACACTAGAACCAGGGGTCATCCCATGAAACTGAAGGCTGGGAAATTTAGGACCAACAAAAGAGAGTACTTTGTCACACAGTGCATAATTAATCTATGGAATTATTGGCTACTAGTCTGGTGGTTATAGGCCACCTCCAGCCTCAGGAGCAAGATGCCTCTATATACCAGCTGCAAGGGAGCAACAGCAAAAGAGATGGCATGCCTTCCTCACCTCTTGCCTGTAGGCTTCCAGCAGCGTCTGGTGGGCCACTGTGTGAAACAGGATGCTGGACCTTGGTCCTGATCCAGCACGGCTGTTCTTATGTTATTGTGATCTACCTCACATTTTGATAATCCTGTGTAGGCAGGCAGAAGTTCATTTACAGCTAAGGGTCTGTTCACACACATCTTGGGATTATATAGGTTACACAGGAAGCTGCCTGTTCCCATGCCAGACTATTGGTTCATCTAGCTCAGTGTTGTCTACCCTGATTGTGTTACCCCTGCCTCCATCTGCTGTGCAAAGCTAATAAAGAAAGTTCTCCTCTCAAGCAGAATTCAGGCTCTTAGAAAGCTATTCCAATAAGAAGGTCTGCATCTGAGTGCCAGCGTTATTGGTAATAGGGATGTGCACAAATCAAATTCTGTGATTTGATTTGAGGTCAAATTGAATCGCAGAACCATCAAGCTGATTCGTTGAGAACAGCCAGCTGTTCTTGATGAATCACCCTCAAATCACCCAAATTGATTCAGGTAATCTGAGCGCCATTTTGAGACCGACTTTGCTGGGAAAATGGGCTTCAAAATGGCACTGTCGGGATTTCCTACCCTCCTCTGTGAGACAGGGTTGTTTACCAAGTCAGTGTGCTGAGAGAAGCAGGGGGCTCCAGATGCCAGGACAACCCCAGTAATTACCTTTCAGAAGTCGGGAGGGGCTCGGAGAGCCGTGCAACAGCTGCTGGGTGGTGGGGGTGGGGTGCAGCCCAGGAGGCAGCAGAGTGGTGGAAATGGAGTAGCGATGATATTAGCTTCACAGCTGCAGACAGGTGTAGAAAGGCTAATGAAGGGGATGGAGTTGGAGAACAAGTCCTCTTTGGAAGCCAGGGATTGGGTGGCCAATCTACTTGCCTGGCCAGGGAAGAAGGAGCAAGCTGGAAGCGGGGAGGAGTGTCCTAAATGTAGGGCTTTATTTAATGCAGGGGCTGCTGAAGATGAGAGGATCAGCAGGGATGAGGTTTGTTGGTCTGGTGGACTCCTGGAGAGGAGCTCAGACCTTTGCTCCTGCTGATAGGCGAAGGAGTGGTGTGAATATACTTTCCTCCTCCTCCAACTCTGAGGCAATGCCCATGCCTATAATTTAGTGCAAGAGGGTGAAAAGGTTATTTAGAGAATTCCTCCTCCCTAAACACGGACAGGCACTTTTTTCTGGGGAGAACTGGTCACCAATTGGGGTCGGAGTAGGTAGAATCTGCAAATTGCCTCCGATTTGACCCAAATCAATTTGACCTCAAATCAAATTGCACACCCCTAATTGGTAACATGGCACACCATGTACCTTTATAAGTTCTCCCAGTGGATTTATATTTCTATTGAACAACGGTAGCACCAAATAATATTATGTGGAATTCCACATGATAGGCAGTATCCAGAGTAATGCTGCCCTCATATTAGAATATTTTGCAAGCACAACTATTTTTGCTGATTCCCCCCTTCCCTCAGCTACCCCCAGTGCCTCCAGAAAATATGTCCCTGAGGACTGGGTGATCCTCAGGGACATGTATCAAGGGCCATAGAGGGAAGGAGGAACTAGCAAAAATCACTGTGCATGTAAAATATTCCGAAGCAAGGGCAGCATTTGTTTGGATACTGTCCAATAGGTATACAAACAATGACCTTCTAAATGTTGAGTCGGATTGTGTTGCCTGCCTTGTAAGGTAGGTCTTTAGCTCCTAACAGTCAAAGAGGGGAATTTATATCCTGGCCAGGGTGAAGCAAGCTCAACAATGACAAGAAACTAAAGCCAAGAAATGCAAGCATATTCTGCAAACAAAAGTTCTACTCATATTTTCCTTATACCCATATTTTCCTTATATTTTCTAAATGAATAAAAGCTCTCTATGAATATTTACCACACACATTGTGTACCGGCAGTGATAAACAAGAAGGAACGCACCTGCAAAGTGAATTCATTCGCTATTTTTCCATCAATGTCAAGGCAATGTATTCTAAGGGGTATAGATCATGTTAGTGGAATGTAATGAAAGTGCAGCCTTTCTGCACCTCTTGTTTTGCTACTGAAGATTAATCTGAAGTAGAGAGGACCTGATGTACCAAACCACTGATGTATACAGGAGAGAGGGCAGAATGGTACATTTATAAAGGCTTGCTGAGTTACATCTAAGCATCTTTTTGCTAAGAATTAGTACATTTAGAAGGCAAAGAGAGCATTCAGTAGGTTTGCTCAGGAGAAAAATTTAAGTAGTTTGCATGTTATCTGACAAATTGTCAGTCTTTTTTCCAACAACGTTTGTATGGACTGAGCTGAAAACATTTAATAGCGCTTTTCATAGACGCTATCTTCTTCACAGCATCTCCATTCATTACAATACTGTGTTCTCTCTTCTGTATTCTGTGTCCTCATGCCATTTTTCTCTCCTTGTTTTCCTCACCTCTGTCCATGTTATCTTTTTTGAACATTCCTTTGGTTTGCACCTTCATTTTGGTTCAAGTGGGTATAAGCCTTCCCTGAACACATCTGTATTTTTTGGAGCCTAAGCTTTCTGTTGTCAAGCAAAGAGATATTGTTTATTTAAACTTGTACCTAGGCATAGCCTGAGGTGTTCAGGTGGTAGTAGGGTTATCTTAAACTCATGTAGGTCTCCCAAGTATATGTAAAATAATTTCTATATATGCATTTGTTCATTCATTTAATAAAACTGCCCATTTACACAGGTACTCAAGGTAAACACAACTTAAAAAACAATTAAAAAGTGATCATAAAATAGAAATGTAAAAAGCAGCGGAAAATTCCCAGTTCCCTCCCTGGCATCTCCAAGTATGGCTGGAGTAGGAGTCTCCAAGAGTCTCCAAGAGACTCCTACCTGAAACCTTGGAGAAGCCACTGCCAGTCAGTGTAGACAATACTGAGCTAGATGAACCAATGATCTGACTCAGTAGAGGGCAGATTCCTATGTTCCTGTGTAACGCAGTTTTAAAAAGTGGGGTCTGCCGAAGCTTCAAGAGGAGTCTAGATGTCATGACCAAAAAGATGTCTAGATGTCATGACCTGTTCTGGGCCTGTTCTGGGTTACTGCCAGATTTGTCTCTAATAAAAACACTGGACAACATCCAGATGAATTAGTAATGACAAAGTACCACTGAAATCAATATACAGCATCCAAAATAATGTTGTCCTCTCACTGGAATTTTTTGCATGCAGTGATTTTTGCTGATCCCATTCTCCCTTCTGCTGCTCCCAATTTCTGTACCTGAAGGCTCCTCAGCCCTCAGGGTCATATTAGGGAGCCTCGGGACAGCAGAGGAAAGGAGAATCAGTAGAAATAATTGCATGTGCAAAATTCTCTGATGTGAAAGCAATGGTAGTCTGCATGCTATCCAATCAGACAAGTTAGTCATAACTAACTTAAGTCCCATTCTTTTCAATGGGCCTTATTCGTGACTAACTTAATCTGAATGTTGCCCATTCCCGTTTCCCCCCTCACATATACCAGGGTTGAGCCCTAATACTGAAAACTGTCTGTGGCCTCATACTTGCCCAAGGCTCAAATGTAGCCGTGAATGACACATGATGCGCCTGCAAGTAGGGAGGCTTGAAAACCTATAGATCACTTTCTGACTGAAATGGAGGAAAATGTAATTTTTATTGTAATATACCACCTTTCAACAAAAGCACTCTTAAAGAGGTTACACAAACATTTGTAAAGCCACAGATAAAACCATCACAAAAACTTGTAAAACACACATAAACACTAAAAAGACATAGCAGCAAACAAAAATCTTAAAATTGTAGCTTCCAGAAGAATGGCTGATGTTTTTACCTGTCTTTAAAAGGAAACATTTGAGATAGACAAGAGGAATCCTAGAAGCAGGGATTCCATAATTCCAGGGTGATAAGGAAAAAAGCCCTTCTCCTAGTACCTGGACCAAGGCTTCATTGGCTAAGAAGTACTCCCTGAGATATTCTGGACCCAGATCACTTAAGGCTTTACAGATCCAGGCACCTTGAACTGGTTCTGAAAGCAAACTGATAGCCCATGAAGTTCTTTTAAAATAGATCTAATATGTTCACACCAGCTGACACAGCTGACAATCACATTGCTGCATTCTGAGCCAGTGGAAGTTTCCACATCGTCTTCAAGGGCAGCCCCATGTAAAACACATGACAATAGTCTAATCCAGAGAGCACAAGGGCATGAATGACAGTATCCAGGTTTCAAACAACATGCTTGTTTCTTTGTATTCCCTATGCAAATGTGCACAGTGTACCCAGTGGAACCCTCTTTTCCTCCTTTAAAAACTGGGCATACATTAAAGCTACTTAAATAACAAAAACAACCATCTATGAATATCTGAGGACAGGAAACAATTACTGTACAATATTCCATATGTATTATTCAACCTCCTTAAGCAGCACGGACAATTGAACAAACACTTCTTAATAAAATTAATTTTAATTCAAGCTCCAAAGAGTCACGGGAACACTTCCCTTTATCCTAAAAGACACAATTGGCTTCCTGATCTCCTTGAGTCCAAAGATGTGAGCCTTGTTCTTTTTATTTCTATTCCAGCCCCATTTTTATTCTGCTGGATTTTGATTAATGAGGTGGATATTAATTTGAAATTATAATCACCACCTGGGCAATCATAAACTCAGGGCTGGCTCAAGGGGTTGTGGTGCCCTTGGCAAATTTTGCTCCAGCAGGCCCCCCCCCCCATTCTTATATAATTTCCCCTTCTCATTAAAAAAAACCCATAAATTAGTATATGTCTTTATTGTTTACTTCATTCAGTACCTTTTAATAAAATAACATTAATATTTTAATAACTTAAATTCACATATAATTTTCTAACATACAGAGAAGTTAAACATGGAGCTACTCATTCATATTTTTTCCTCCTTTGCACCTTCTCCTCCGCTCCTTCGCACACTGCCTGGCTGGCTCTGATGTGACAAATTAAAAGAAATTATGAAAGAAAGCCTGATACATCAGCCATGATGAAGTTACCTGCCAATGCTTCCATGTGGCTGTGCCAATACTTCCAGCTGGGAAGAGGGGCTTAAAGTACAGAGGCCTTTTCACCTGGGAATGGGACCTCTATGCTGTACTTGTGCACAGCTGTCTGTGAGCACATGCACATGTTTTTGTGTAAATGACTGTACATGTATTCACTTTAAAAGTGAATCTGAGTACATCTGTGTCTGAATAAAAGAAGTTTTGCACTCTAGCCCTGATGCAGTGATAGCAGTGCAATATTCATGCAGTCGATGAAAGGGAGGAAAGTTCTATTCTGAAATTTATATATATCTACCCACACACACACCTCTCTAACTCTTTCTATAAATACACTGAGAGAGAGAGAGAGAGAGACACACACACATACATCCACATCTCTCTCTCTCTCTCTCTCTATATATATATATGCACCATACATCCATCTCTATAGATATAGATATAGATATAGATATAGATATAGATATAATAGATATAGATAACCCCCTCTCTCCATTTATATACAAACAGTTCTCTTTATATTCACACTCCTCTCTTTCTATATACACCTCCCCCCTTTCTCTTTCTCTTATGAATACGACGAATATTTATATACCTGCTTTTTCAACAACAGTTCCCAAAGCAGTTTACATAGTTATAAACAAACAAAGATGGCTCCCTGTCCCCAAAGGGCTCACAATCTAAAAAAGAAACATAAGACAGACACCAGCAACGGCCGCTGAGGGACACTGTGCTGGGGATGGATAGGGCCAGTTACTCTCCCTAAATAAATAAAGAGAATCACCACTTTAAAAAGGTGCCTCTTTGCTCAGTTAGCAGGGGACAAACAGGCACACACACCTTTGTATATATATGAAACACACACACACACCCTGCTTCATATATATACTGTAATCTCTGGAGTGCCAAAAGAAAGATTTGCAGCTTGAAGTACAGACTTCTCCAGCAAGGAGAAGTTTAATTGCTCTTCTTTCAGTTTGCATTAAAGTATTTTGAAAAAAAGGAGGAAAACATGTGTGTTCCATCCATCAGAACATGTGCTGCTATAGCTAATGTTGGTTCCTTTTGCAAACAAAGAAAAACACAACATTCAAATTACTATATTATATTCCTAAAAATTCATTTCTGATTTTGACCCAGAGGCGTAACTAGGGAAAATGGCGCCTGGGGCAAGCACTGAAATGGCACCCCCCCACCGCGCCCCCCCCCCCCACCGCCCCCCAACATACTACATTATACTTAGGTTTTTCCTCACAAGCGCCCGCCGCCAAGCCAGGCCACTGACTGGCCGCCAGGCACCAGCAAAGCAATGGGGGGGCGCAGGCGGCGCAGGCGGCGCGGAAGGGACCGCTCGTGGGGAAGGGAGCACCGATGCGCTCCCTTGACTGCTGCAGCGCTGCTGCACTGAGCAGGAAACATTTGTATTAACAAAAAAATTTAAATTTTTTTAAAAAAATTTGGTCATGGCGGCGCCCCCCCACGTGACCAGAAAAGATGGCGCCTGGGGCACGTGCCCCCCCCTATAGTTACGCCTCTGTTTTGACCCTTTAGAAGTACCCTAAGAACTAACAGTAGCATTTGCACCACAGAGATTGTACAGACATTCAGCAAGAAAAGAAACACAAACAGATACACACATTTCTGAAACTGGCAGGGTTGTGTGGGAAAGGGATAGTTAGTTTGCTGCCGCTGATCCCCTCTCCACCCCCCCACCCCGTTGTTGCAAAATAACCTGGTTGGCATGCATGAGCATTGTAATGATCCCCATCCCCTAAAAAAAAAAATTGAAAAGGGAAAAAAATCAAGTTTTTTAAAAGCATTGAGGAGCAGCTGGAGAGGATTGTAGTTGTGTTTTGCTCATAACAAACTGAATACAGGGGCCGAAGGAGAGTTATCTTGTATTTATTTATTTAATGAAGGATGGAGGGAGGGGAAAATGGAGTCTTCCTTCAAAAAAAACAAGCCACATTTCCTGGCAGCTTGTAGGGCGCATAGTTTTTGCAAGTCTCAGTCACCTCACCCACCGTCCTCACCTGTTTCCTCGAGGGGAAACAAAAAGGCCGTTGTTGTTGTTAACTTCAGTAAATGAAACGTCTTGTCTCATTTTTTCTCAACAATTTTTATTTCAAATTATCAGGCCAGCAGGCAGCTGCAGCAGGCCCATTGCCTCCTATATCCTTGGCTCCTTCATGGTGAGGACTCCACTCCCTGGCGCCTTCTCCTCTCCTCCACTCCTCCTTCACGGGCCTGTCTGTGACATGATGCCGACACACCACTTATCTCCCTCGCACTACGCAGGCGCACGTTGCCTCTGGGCTATGGCCGGGCGAGGGGGAGTGGCGGACGCTCACTCACTGCACCCATAGTGGTGGTGGTGGCGGAGGCAGTTGTCAGGGGATGTATGCCTGATGATCGGAGGCAGCTGGGCAAGTGGGCGGGCGCTCACTGCAGCCATGGTGGTGGAGGCAGGTAGCTTCCGCAGACTGAGGGCATGATTGCGCCCGGGCGAGCGAGCAGGGTGGGCAGCACTCCTCCTTTTTTTTTTTTTTTTGGCCAATTTGGCTTTGCATAAACTAGCCTAACTAATTTCCCTCACTGCTCCCACACACACACACACACACAGACCTGTTTTTCATAACAATGGGAAATACTGACCTTGCTTAGAGATCCACTCTCTGGGTCAGGGATGCAGCAGCCTGCCTATGGACTCGAAGTGCATATAGCCCCCTCTGCCTTGTGGGGATTGGGTTACATGACTTGCATAGACTCTGCGTGTCTAGCACTGGTGTATGACTCAGTGAGGCTGTTCACATGGGCAGCAAAGATTGGGCTTGGCTGCCTTAGGCCGATCTTTGCTGTGCGTGTGAACCATCAGGAGCTGTGTGGGTCCCAGTGGCAGCGCGGCAGCAAGCCCGCCTCCAAAGTCAGGTTAAGGAACCCATTACTGCATCATACACCATCAGTTCACATTCTGGAATGATATTGTGTATATGCAATGGGGGATATGCCCATTCCTCCACCATAGAGACATACAATCCTTGGGGAGGGACAATAGTTCAGTGGAAGAACATCTGCTTTGAATGCAGAAGGTCTCAGGTTCAATCTTTGGCATCTTCTGGTAGGGTTGGGAAATGTCTGTCTGAAACCCCAGAGGGTCAGACCTTCCAGCCGCTTGGTCCAGTTAGGGAGCAAGGGCAGGGAGCTCCCTACAGGCCCAACTAGCAGTAGACTGTTGTTTCCACTACTTATCTTAGCACAGCATTGATTTAATTTGCAAAGGTTTGGGTGGTCTGGCTTCTCCTCAACCTTTTGGATGCCAGATAAAGAGTTATGCCATGGAAAGGGTAGGATTCTGGTCTATGTGAGTGTTTTGGTATATCCATCTAGATTCAGGGATCTCAGGAACTAAATTGGCACAGTTCATTTAGGTGACGTTGATGTAAACAAATGTATCACTGCCGTACCACTAATCCCTGCTGACCTTGTCTGGACTTCTGTGTACAATTCTAGGTATTCAGTTCAAGAAGGATGTTGACAAACAGAAAGGACCAATGAAATGCCTACAGCAGGCCTGTGAGTAAGGCATAGCCGGCACATGTACTACCTGCACCACGAGGGCTGTATCTTCACCTCTCTCTGGCTCTCTTCTCCTTAAAGAACATCTGGGAAAATGTGATCTCTCCAACACAGAAGCACATCATATTCCAAGGGGAGATGTCTAGATACCCTGCAACAAAAGAGTAGTAACTGGGCATTATGGTGATTCACTGAGAAGGGGCCTATATTTAGATTACGGACAATTGACCTTAGTTGAACCTCAAGAAAGAGCTGATGTTATTGAGTAGAAGGAAGACTACTAGGACATAGGGAGTACATAAGAACATAAGAATAGCCCTGCTGGTTCAGGCCCAAGGCCCATCTAGTCCAGCATCCTGTTTCACACAGTGGCCCACCAGATGCCGCTGGAAGCCTACAGCAGGAGTTAAGGACATGCTCTCTCTCCTGCTGTTACTCTCCTGCTGTTACTCTCCTGCAAGAGCCCCTGGTGGCGCAGTGGTAAAACTGCCGCCCTGTAACCAGAAGGTTACAAGTTTGATCCTGACCAGGGGCTCAAGGTTGACTCAGCCTTCCATCCTTCCGAGGTCGGTAAAATGAGTACCCAGAAATGTTGGGGGCAATATGCTAAATCATTGTAAACCGCTTAGAGAGCTTCGGCTATAAAGCGGTATATAAATGTAAGTGCTATTGCTATTGCTATAACTGGTACTCAGAGGCATCCTGCCTTTGAGGCTGGAGGTGGCCTATAGCCCACTGACTAGTAGCTGTTGATAGACCTCTCCTCCATGAAGTTATCCAAGCCCTTCTTAAAGCCATCCAGGTTGTTGGCTGTCACCACATCTTGTGGCAGGGAATTCCACAAGTTGATTATGCGTTGTGTGAAAAAACACTTCCGTTTGCTGGTCCTAAATTTCCTGGCAACCAATTTCATGAGATGACCCCTGGTTCTAGCGTTATATGAGAGGGAGAACAATTTCTCTCTATCCACTGTCTCCACTCTATGCATGATTTTATAGACCTTTATCATGTCTCCCCACAGTCGCCTTTTTTCTAAACTAAATAACCCCAGGTGTTGTAGCCTTGCCTCATAAGAAAGGTGCTCTAGGCCCCTGATCATCTTGGTTGCCCTCTTCTGCACCTTTTCCAGTTCTACAATGTCCTTTTTTAGATGTGGTGACCAGAATTGTATGCAGTACTCCAGGTGTGGCCGCACCATAGTTTTGTATAAGGACATTATAATATTAGCAATTTTATTTTCAATCCATTTCCTAATGATCCCTAGCATGGAATTGGCCTTTTCACTGCTGCCGCACATTGAGGCGACACTTTCAACGAGCTGTCCACCACGACCCCAGATCCCTCTCTTGATCAGTCACTGACAGCTCAGGGTGATATTGATACTTTATTTTCAGGGCATAAGATCGTCACTGGCAGATCAAGGAATGGGTTTATAGGTTTTTCTGGACCATTCTTTCAAAAAAGGTTCAGCCAGCTAATTCCTGCTTTGGTGTATCTGTTTGATTCATTAATCCCTGTAATTGAGAATCTCGCTCCAGCCACCCACGCATTTTTATTGTATTATTTCTTTTATTACAATATTTATACCCCAACCTTTGTGCTGAGCCCCTGGTGGCGCAGTGGTAAAACTGCCACCCTGTAACCAGAAGGTTACAAGTTCGATCCTGACCAGGGGCTCAAGGTTGACTCAGCCTTCCTTCCTTCCGAGGTCGAATGTTGGGGGCAATATGCTAAATCATTGTAAATCGCTTAGAGAGCTCTGGCTATAGAGCGGTATATAAATGTAAGTGCTATTGCTATTGCTATTGCTAAAGCACCCCAGAAATTTTTTTAAGCAAAAACAAAATATACATTAAATATGAATTGAATTAATGTAATTAAAAGACTTTGTTTTTGGTCAACATTTGAGTACAATGTTTTCCCTGAGCCTCTGTGCATATATTAAGAAGGTTAGGGGGGAAATCAATGTGAAGGACCTCACAATCCCTTTAAATCTAACACATAAGAGAGAAGGAAAGAAGTACTTCTTAAAATCAAAGATGATGTTTAAGTTCACTGAGAAAGCACAATGCAGGAGACATAGATCAAACAAGAGCAGTTTTAATGTTTCATAACTGTTGCCATCTGAATACTGACAAAGGCCTCTTCTGAAATGTCAGATATACAGGAAATAATATTTAGTTTGCAAAGGAAAGCTTTGTAACAGCACTGAGATGGCCTGTTGGAAGAGCAATCACACTCAAGGCTATAGGGAAAGGTAAACTTTAAATTCTGGCTTTGTGCAAACTTAAATGCAATAAAATTAAAATCAATATAGTTAGCTAGAATCCTTGAACCAGAGGGCAAACAGAGAAACTGAAATGCATAAACAAACCAAACAATTTGCCACCAACTAAGTGCAGATTAAATAACATTCAGTGTACCTGAATGTTACAGCTATCCTGATTTTAGCCCAGTGTCTCTTTCAGTGGGAATTTGACTCTCTCACCTGTACAGGCAGTCCTCGACTTAAGATGCTCCAAGTTAAGATGAATGGCACCTTGCAAATTTTGTACCTCGTTTCAACTTTACATCACTCTGTGCAGGAAAGGCAGGCTCTGCTGGATGGCTGCTGGTGTGTGGAGTACAGAAGGAGCAGGTAACAACGGGAACTCAGACTCACATTCTCATAAGACTAGCAGTTCTGGTGGTAACTGATCCTGCATCTGGGGCTGCAGAGGGGTTGGCTGACTTTACTGAAGAGGCTACCACCACTACCACCACTGCTACAGCTTCAGCTCCTCCACCTCCAGGCTCAGCTGGAGAGGGAGAGGGAGACCGTCCTGCCTGTTCCCAGCCCACATATTGCTTCCTGCCTACTTGCCTTCCTTCCCTGGCTAATCATTGCCAAAGAGGAGGAAGGCTACCCGGTTGCCTCCCTCCCTTCCATGGAAGAGTGAGAAAGAGCCAGGAAAGGACTGGGGAAAGAGTGGGTGGCAAGGTTGAGCAGCTTCTGATTCTCCATAGTCAATCTCTCTGCTGCATGTCTGTGATGGACACTCCACCAGCTTTGATAGCAGCAGGGAAACCATACACTATCCGGCCCTGGTTCAGGAACCAAACCCCCATTAATAATATTATTTCCTGTTGGCAAATAGGTTCTAACTTAAGACAGTTTTACCTAAGACACAGTTTTCATGAACCAATTGTGTTGTAACTACGCTAACTCGGCAGAGGCACCTTTTTAATGTGGTTATTATTTGTATTTAGCAGGGGGAGAGTAACTGGCCCTATCCACCTCCAGCACAATATCTCTCCAATGACTGTTGCTTGTGTCTATCTTATGTTTCTGTTTTAGATTGTAAGCCCTTTGGGGACAGGGATGCAGCTTATTAATCAATCAATTAATCAATTAATCCTCTATGTAAACCACCTTGTAAACTTTGGTTGAAAAGCGTTATATAAATATTTCTTGTTGTTGTCGTCAAGTCTGAGGGCTTCCTGTTTTACCTCCAAAGATAGGGGCAGAATCACATACCTGGCTGCATAAAAGATATTGGTTTCCACTAGCTAATGTTGCTGCCCTGTAGACATAACATTTGGAGTGTCAAGACTCTTTGTAACTTCTGAACATCCTCTCTACTCAGATTCCCCTACTTCTCTCTCCTTCGCCTCCATCAACATAGTGACCACACAGTTCCAAAAATCCATGCCCCTCCCTTCAGACACTTGACTCACCTCAACTTTCCGCAGCCATTAAAGTGATCAACACAGATATTGCTGGCTGAACTCTTTGACATCATTTGTGGCCCTTTCTTTTTGAAATGCAGCATTTAGTCATCTTCCATTTAGAAAAAATTACGGAATAAATCCATATGCAGGTGCTATTGCAAATGTCAGCATCTCATTCTAAAAAAACTCTTCATACCAACATCTCAAAATGGAGTATATATTGACAGCTATTGTGTTGGTCCTTTGCTAGGGTTAGATATCATGCAGGTTGGACGGAGGCAACCATTATCAAGTGGTAACTTTCCACAGTGTGCTTGTAACTACTTAGTAAGCTGGCTCTCAGTATTTTCCTTTCAAATAGTGAGGAGATTTATTTTATTTTTTTAAAAAAACACCACCTATCAAGTGGAGATGTATGGTAAAATGATCACCTAAAGCTACCCATAGTCAGTGTCCTATTCAGGGAGGGGAGGGTTATGTGAGCTAGATAGAGTTAGATATGGACAGCCCATTTCTATGCAGTTACAACGTTCCAAAATAACCTTCAGCACCAAAGCAAAAAGGAATAGTAGCTGAAAATAAATACAGAGAATATTTTTTTCTCATCTGAGAGAAACTACTGCAATTGCAGTCTTTTTAGGAACAAAGCTGCTATGCAATTTGAACTAATATTGTACAGGGCCCAGCTAGCAAAATTGCTTTTTATTTCAGAAGCTTATTTTGAGCCATTTCTTTTTTCATTGTCTTTCATACCACTTCCTGATGCTTAAAGGATCCACTCTTATTTTTGCATGCTAGTTGACAGGGTAGGCAGGGTAGCGGATGGATGGCTCCAGACCACTATTTTTGTCAGTTGTGGGATTGTTACCCATTTTGTTGCTGTTTGCTGTTGCTTGTTTTGTATAATCTAGACGGGACTCTGCCAATCTCCATGCTAAAACAAAAGCAAAACAAACAGTCATCACTATATTCTTCATTTGAAAAAGGGAGATAAATCGTGTTGTTGTTTTTTAAATGGTGCACTGATGTTTGAAATTATTCCTGAATGCATATTTCCCCCCTAAATGGAAGAATACCAAGTACTGCATTTTAAAAAAAGAAGAAGGCCCTCAAATGATGCCAAAGAGTTCAGCCAGCAAGGATGTCTTTGTAAGAATGTAAATTTTCATATGTGAATCTGATCACATTCTCATCCATTGGGCAAATTTGATAAATCTTAGGTCTGTGCAGACTGTACTATGTTAATGTTAAGAAAATTCATTTTCTGTGTAAGTTAACTGAATATGCTTATTCACTGCCTGCATTTTTCCAGAGTGCTCATTGCACTTTGAAAAGACTCCTTAGGAAGAAATATCTGATATATCAATATGCGTACTGATTTTTTGCAGTTCCTTTCATTCCTGATTGGAAATCTGCTCCAAAGAAGAACGTATAAAAATCTGACTTCTAACTGTAATGGGAAATTATGGCCACAATTTCAAGAACTGGCCTGGAGCACTTTGTAGACTTTCTACGCTATGAATTTTGCAGTGATATCTCACACAAAGCTATCCATTCCCTCCTAGCACAAATATTGTTGTTCTGGTCTGCTACGTTTTTTTAAAAAGTAATCAGAAGTACATTATCCAACAATTTGGGAGCAATACAAATGGCATGTGCATCATTTTGACAGTCTAGCTAGAGTCAGGTAAAAAGAAACAAAATGTTGAAATTTTGTGAAGTGCCCGGAACTTGCAGTGAATGAGTCAGAGATGGGTGGGTATATCCCTGTATATAAATGATGATTATATGAAACTGGTTGTCAGCCCAGGGAGGGCAGCTCTATGTCATATAGGCCTGGCAGTTGCGCAAAGAAGCCTCCAGAGCACCAGAAATGGATGCGACAACAGCCTTATTCAGACGTGATTCTAAAGGTGCTGAACACGAGAACAAACATCAACAGTGAGGCTGGACGTCCCACCCCAGCCCGTCACTCACACCCAGCAGCATGCTTCTCACAGTTACAGCAGTGTCCATTTCCGTGATTGGGAGGCTGCAGTATACAGAGGATAAAAGAGTGGAGCGTTCCTGCCAGCAGTCAAAATCTAACAGTTTGACTAGATACAAAAGGGAAAGGAAGGGAAAACACCAACAACTTTATTCATATAGCCACCCCATAACAAAATGGTGTAAGCCAACAACGGCTTACAAAATGAAAGTATAAAATAGTAATGCAAAACAACTGCAAATATGACAAAAACAAATCTACCATAAAATACAACTAAAAGGACAAAAAAAAAACCTTTAAAATCCTTTTAAGAACATTTAAAAAACATTTAAAGAGCTTGGGAGAGAAAATATAAAATAAGAGAGAGTGTGAAAAACTAGATTAGGAAAAATACCCAGACTAGACTGCAGAGAGGGCTATATTGTCCTCTAAAAAGCCCAAGTTCTCCCTGAATCCTGACTCACACTCAGCCATGATTTTAAAACACTCAGCTCAGAAGGGAGCTTGAGAAAGCCCATGTTCTCTGAGGAATGGAAAACATTCCTCTAGTGAGCCACTTTCCGTAGTCTGAGAGAAAATCCTCTCAAAATTATGTTTAAGAAACTTTTACTTGTGTCATGACCCAAGACCTCCAAATTGGAGGACAAGGCAGACAATTCAGGGGATGAGACAAAGCGAGAAGACCACCTTATGATCCAGACCCCAGGTGACCCTGCACTGTCAGGACCGCCCCCAAGAGAATCTGAGCCAGCACCTCCAACATGACCTAAGCTCTACCTC
This sequence comes from Hemicordylus capensis, assembly GCF_027244095.1. Classification (NCBI taxonomy): domain Eukaryota; kingdom Metazoa; phylum Chordata; class Lepidosauria; order Squamata; family Cordylidae; genus Hemicordylus; species Hemicordylus capensis. The sequence goes on along the minus strand of NC_069662.1, from coordinate 98,524,919 downwards.
CTATCCCTGGTTTAACAAGGCAGCAACTGGAGGCAGAGCTAGAGAAGGAGCTTAAAAAGCTGGCTGAAAATGGAGGGGGTATATAGGAGCCAGGAACCACCACCCCCTTCTTGGGCCTCAGGCTGTCCCTGATCCAAAACAGTTTCCTGAGTTGACCTCCCGTTCCTCCTGAGTAAGCCCGTTGATATGAAGGCCTTGAACAGCCAGGGAAGCACTTTACCTCCAGTGTTGGAGTTCAACCCTGGTGTGGTGTTGTCTCTTTTCCTAGGGTCCTGGGAGTAATGGAGGAGGTTATGGGGACAGGGCAAGAGTCTCACTGGGGGGAGGGCACTGGGTCCCCAGAGCTCCAGGGCTCCTCCAATGGAGTGACTGGAGAAGGGACAACAAGCTCTGGTTGCTCAGAGTCTGCCAGATCTAGGGGACTTTCCTTGGGGCTGGGGGTCTCAGCTGGAATGTGCTCATCCTCCTTTTCCTTTGAGAGGGTCTCCTCTGAGTCAGAGTCCAGCTGAGTCCTGACATCTTTGACTCAAAGTCTCCTGAGGACCTCCTAGCCTGAATAGAGGCTCCCCAGTGCCACCAGAGCTAGTCTTTAGAAAACTGGACAAGGCCCTTGAAGCAACAGTCTTCCATAGAGAAGTGGGCACAATCCACTCTGCTGGGTGAGCAGCCATAAAAAGCAGCAACCTGCTTCAAGCAGTCTCTGGAGCAACATCTCTCCTCTATTGCTGGACCCAGCTTTTAGGGGTTCCTGCTCAGAGCTAGCCAAGGTCCTAACTCCTCTCCCTCATAGCTATGCAAGGTCTGTGTACCTCCCGGATCCCTGCATCCATGGAATCCCTGGCTTAGCCTAGAACAGGGTAATCAGGCTGAAACAAGCTCAGCCTGGTTTTGCAGGAAGGGCACGTGAAATAGCTCTGATTCACTTTGCCTACTCTTTTCTACAAATGACAGACCAAGCAGGGCTTGTTTAGTTGCAGGTCTCCAGTTGATGAACTTTGCTATAAAACAGGGCTGCACAATTTTGGCCCTCTTGCTGATGTTGCACTACAACCCCTATCATCCCTATAAGCCATTGTGGTTGGGAATGGTGGGAGTTGTAGTCCAACAGCAGCTGGAGGGCGCTGTTATAAAGGATTTTTTAGAGCAGCATGCAAATATACAGCTGCCATTCTCTCTCTTGATCTTTTTAAACTAACAGCATTACATACATGGCTTAAGAAGAGCTGTTCTGTGTTTCAAGTTTGTCTGGTGAAACAATCTGTGCCCTGAAGAGCTTTTCCTTGATTCCAGATGTGTAGGGTTGTTGGTGGTCCCTTGATTATGAAAGAAAAGCACTTTGCACATGCACAACTGTGACAAGTTACTCTTTATTCTTGCTTCACATCTTGTTCAAATCCAACCCCCCACATGTAGCAGGTGGAAGACATTTGACATGGCACAGATCCACATGCAAACAACAACATAATTCAAATGCAGTATCCTTGGGAAATGATTGCTGTTTCAATAGTTTAAGAAGTACAATGTGCAGGACCCAAACTAAATTGATCATGACTAAGCACTGTTGAAATAAAGGAGACATGATTAATTAAAGTCCCATTAAGTTCACTGGGACTTAGTAAGAACTAATGTGGATCCTATCCAGTAGTTCTACACTTTCTTCCTGTCATAAGTAACTGGGTAAAAAGAAGATTTTCCTTAAAAAAATATTCGTAGGTAGTCCTTGCAAATGGAAGCCTATGGTTTGGTTAGTCCCCTGCTAACTGAGCAAAGAGGCACTTGTTTAAAGTGGTAATTCTCTTGATATTTAGCAGAGTAAGAGCAACTGGCCCTATCCATCCTCAGCACTGCGGCTGTTGCTGGTGTCTATATTACATTTCTTGTTTAGATTGTGAGCCCTTTGGGGACAGGTAGCCATCATATAAATTAGTTGTTGACTGGACCAATGCCATCATTACTAGATAAGTCATCCAGGCACCATAGCAAGAGTGTGAGACAAAAAAGTGAACATGGGCCTCTGCGCTCTCCTGGGGTCCCTGTCAAAGATACGGCTCCCAATCTTTACAGCAGAAGGACATGGTGAAAAAACATTCTTGGCATGCCGTTTTCTCATTCCAGTGCAAATAATATCACACACTCCCCATGCATGGAGGTACTTTCCCCCACACACTTGCATGTGCGCATTTCCCTGTCTCTGAAACATTTTTTAAAAACCGTATGTACCTTGGCTTGAAGCTAAGATGAATCCTCCAATTGGGAGCCAGCAGTGTGCCGGAGTGTAGTTGGAGAGGTGGGAAAGGGAACACAAATAATGACTAAGCACTATTGAAACCAATAAGATAAGTTTGTCATGACTAACTTGAGTCCCATTAACTCCAATGGGACTTAGTCATGACTAACTTAGGCTGCATTTGCAAGTAATGCGGGGCTGGAGTTGCAAGGGCCAGAGGTTGCCAAACCGTTAAGTCTTAATACGTGCAACTCCGGTCCCATTTGGAAATCAACTGGAGGTTGTGCTTGGCAAACTCCAGTTGGAACCCATGGCTTGTAGTGAGTTTCGCTGCTCATAGGCAAGGTTGAAGTTTGGGAGTGTTTTAAGTGAATGCAGAACTGGAGGCTGCATTTGCTCTAACCGGAATTGAGGGAGGAAATCGAATTGAGGGAGGGAACTCTTCCCTCTCTACGGCCATGTTTGGCTGTACAGGCTCTCCTTCAAGCAAGAAGGAAGCCCACACAACCAGTTGCCCCTCCTTACTGCAGAGAGCCCGCTCTCCATTTCAGCTGAATGTGAACAGGAGAGCAGAGTGGGTTGCGGAGTCGAACCACAGGTCCAACTGTGTTACGTGTGAATGCAGCATTATTCTGGATCAAGGGCAGGCAACCTTGCCTCTCCAGTTGTGGCTGGGGAGGATGGGAGTTGTAGTTCAACAACAGCTGGAGAGCCAAGGTTGCCTACCCCTGTTCTGGACCCTGCCTTTGTCCAAATCCTGTACAATAATCAACTTAATAGTTGTGCATGTGTTGTGTATTAATATAATCAATGATCAAGACCTTTATGAATCAATGAAGGTTGTTTTGTATGGAGCAATGGCTTTTCTTATTTTGCAGGCAGGGAGAGGAAGGGGGCAATTCTTTTTAAAAATGCACTGTGATTTCAATGTGACTTGCTCAAGGCTGCGTAGGTGGCAGAACATGTGGTGCAGAAATGCTAAAACAAATAAATGGGAACCATCTAGCAACAGCTCACTCATCCAGGCCACAAAATAATCCTTGTATTTGGAGAATAACTCTAACTTTTAAATTTTGCTATAACAAAATGCAATTAAACAAAATATATGTGATGGCTGAGAATCTGAACTATGGAATGGATGCTAAAACACCCTATTGATGTTTGATTGAAGCCTGACTTAATTGAAGGAAGGGTGTGTGCTGAAGCAGAAGAAAAGTCACTCCTCAAAGGAGTGACTAAGACCATGTCTGCTTTGAGGGTGAACTTGCTTCACTTTGGGCACAATGTCTTTCATGACTGGTGGCCTCTTCCTGGCAAAGCTCAGTCCATCTGCCCACCCCACCCCATGAAAAAAGAAGAGAGTTACTCCATATAAAACTAATATTTGTGTCATAACAATCCTCTTTCAGAGGATCATTTTACTGCATAATAAATATACAGTTGCTAGTTGCCACAGGGGATCCAGATGTTTTCCCTCATGGCACCAGTTCCGTTGCAGAGAAATCACAGTTTTAAAGAGTATCATTGCCCTCACTCACTTCAGCTATTCTGAGGCAACTTGTTTCCCCTGGGGATGTGTGGCATTGGCTTGCATTTGGCCATCCTCTTAGGTCCTCTCCTGCTCTATTCAAATGTTCAGCAAAAATTCCAATATTTCACAGCCACTAGTGATACATTTGTTTATTAGGGGGAATCTTTTGTATTTTCTGTGTTGAAAATGCAGGAGGGTCCTCTGGGTTGCAACCTGGCAACCCTATGCCCTATATTTTATTTACTTGAAGCTAAAGAAATACCCAAACTAAAGCTTCAGTAGCTGCCAGTACAAGAAAAAAATCCTCAAGAAAGAGTGAAATAGGCATTCAAATATGGAGTTACTTCATTATTTAAGGCCTCGGGTTAGTTCCTGGAACACAAAAGAGCAATAGACTCCATCTTGCATCGGCTGTGGGCACACTGTCTCCTACAGGCTGAAGGGCTACTTGTGGACTGCTGTGTGAGGTATAGAAAGATCTGATGACTGAGAATTATACTGGAATTTAAAGCCTACCACCCAAACTAAGCCCCATGCTGGCCAATTCATGTAACCTCTATTCTGTATTGTTAGACAATCAGTGTAACTTGGAGAGCTCTCTTCAAAGAATGTTTAGCGGCAAATATTTCCTCTAACACAGCATTTAATATATTTGTATATATGAGAGAAAACCAGAAAATTGTTTGTATAACAGTTTCTATTATTCAAACCACAATAATGATGAACATAAGAAACAGAACTTGTAGATACCCACTGTAACAACAATCCTCTCCTTTCAGCTCTAGCCCAAAATGTTCCAACTTGACTGAGTTTATCTCTACTGTGCATGAATTCAAATCCAGATTGCTAGGCCTCCAATAGAACCCCCTGATTCAAGCTTTCAGGACTCAAGTATCCCAAATGGATATCTTGTTTAGATATTTTGCAGCAACTGCTTCCTAGTAATGGCTGCTTCTCCATCACCTTGTCACCACAGACAGACAAGGTTTCAGGGCCTAAATATCCCAAATTGGTTTTATCCCAAATCAGCAGCAAGCAACTGCCTCATGAGAAAATGAGTGCCTGAGAGAGAGAAAGTTTTACCAGAGGCTCCAACTGTCCATACTTACCAGATAAAATCCCTGTTTTCTGGAATCTGTTCCTGGTAAACCACTGCCCCTCTTATTGCCTCTGAGGGATGCAATCTACTTATTTTATTTATTTATTTAAAACAATCCCAAGGCAGTTTACAAAAATTAAAAAAATACAATAAAAATGACAATAAAAATATTAAGCTAAAAATATAAAACCAATCTAATTTAAAATCTATAAAATACAAACATAAAAACTTCTTCTTCTTCTTCTTCTTCTTCTTCTTCTTCTTCTTCTTCTTCCATTAGTTGCTAGAGTTGTTAATCTTCAGGATTCCCTTCCTTCCTCAGAGTCTCTCAAACCTTAAGTGGACCAGGTATCTGGACTGGGAAAAGGTCACATCCCTTCATCTCAAGCAGCTGGCTGCAAGGTATTTTGTCCATTTCCCCTCACAGTGGTAGTTGAGCATGAAGGGGAAAAATTGATGGACTTTAATCATGGCATAACGACTGTTTTCTTTGCTATGTATGAAGGTGGGTTTGCACTGTGCCTGAAGAACATATAGTGAGCCCTCTATTTAATATTTTGTCTGTTTCCAAACTTGAATGGCATTCTTCTGTGAGACTGAGAAAAATAATTGGACCCTAAGTGGGTTTATTCCATGATTAGTTGCTTATTCTGTCTGAATCTTTAGCTGAATACTCCACTCATGGAGAACAGGTCTATCAATGGCTACTAGTCTGATGGCTATAGGCCACCTCTAGCCTCAGAGGCAAGATGCCTCTATATACCAGTTGCAAGGGAGCAAAAGCAGGAGAGGGGGCAGGGCAAGCCTTCATGCAGAGGCGTAACGGGGGGAAACGGCACCCAGGGCAAGCTCTGCCCCTGAAATTGCACCCTCCCCCCACCCCCACACATACCTGCGCCCCCCTGACCGGAGTGAGCGTGGCGGTGGTGGGCGGCGGCAGATTGCGCGGCGATGGCGAGCGGCGGCGGGAGTGAGCGCGGCAGTGGCGGGCGGCGGCGGATCGCCGAGTGCAGCAGAGCGACGCTGAGGCCTGCCAACTGGTCCGGTGTCGCTTCCCAACTGCGAGGCACTGTGCCCAAAACCGCTGGTGCAGGGCTGCATAACATAAGAACAGCCCTGCAGGATCAGGCCCATGGCCCAACTGGTCCAGCATCCTGTTTCACACAGTGGCCCACCATATGCCTCTGGAGAGCTCACAGGCAAGAGGTGAGGGCATGCCCTCTCTCCTGCTGTTGCTCCCCTGCAACTGGTATTGAGAAGCATCGTTCCTCTGAGGCTGGAGACAGCCCACAACCATCAGACTAGTAGCCATTGATAGACCTGTCCTCCATGAATCTGTCTAGACCCCTTTTAAAGCCATCCAAGCTGGTGGCCATCACCACATCCCATGATCTACCTCCCTGCAGCCCCCGTCAGCATCATTCCAAAAGTGGCCGGTGCGCAAGAGCCACTTCTGGTATGACAACGACTGGGGCTGCAGAGAGATATGCAGCAGTCCCGCACCAGTGGTTTTAGGAAGAGTGCCAGCGGGGGGAAAGCGGCGGGGAAGGTAAGGGCACCCTCCCTGCCCCTTAGAGCCTCCCCCCCCACCTCCCAGGATTGCACAAACCCATTGGTGCACATCCCTAGTGCACAGTGCTGTGCTTTGCCCTGTGTCAGTGGGGCTCCTGTAAGTGAAGCAGAGCACTGGCACCATCTTGGAAGGCATGCACTAGAGCTTCATGAGGAAAGTGGTGGGAAGGACTACACTTCTAACTGCCCTATGTGTGACTTCCAAGATGGCGCTGGTCTCAACAAGACTCTTTCTCTCTTAAGGGGGCCCTCCCAACAACACTAGGAAAAGTACAGCAGCACTGCATGGAGTCCAAAGTGGTGGGAAATGGCTCTCACATTAAACATTTGCCCCCGCTTGAAAAATAGTGAAGATCACTGGTCTAGGAAAAATAAAAATAAAAGCAATGATATGGATAGTATTAATATTTTCTAAAAATGTATGAACCCTTTACTCTCAGTGGCTTGTGTTCATTCTACTTGCAGAGGGTATGGTTTGTGCCTTGTTGCAGCTTTATCTGCATCAGCCACATCCTTGGCCCTAAGACATAATTATACCCCTCAGAAATGTGGTGCAAGGTATCTCATCCTACGCTCCCACAGAGCATGGAATTCCATCACTTCTATGTACAGTTTACTAGGCTTTATAGGCCTCTTACCAGTGTGATGGTACAGATCTTTTGTGCGATAGAGATCGAGAGAATTGTGTATAAAGTGCCTCACTGATTTTTCATCTCTTTGGAAATTTTGTGATTCTTCTCTTTTGCCTCTTTCTTCCTTTTAATTTCTTTTCTCATCTCTTGTTGACTTTACATGAGTGAACGCTTTAATTTATCCACCATGCAAGGGCCTTTACACTGCTGTGCTCAGGGATTTATAATGCACATTGTCTGCCATTCTGGGCTATTCTGCTCAAGAGAGAATGCAGAGATGCAGTTTGTACTAAAAATGCTATTTTTATAAAAGTCTGCATTGTGTTGTATTGTGTGTAAGAGATGGGCAGGGATGCAGGGATGAGTTATTCGCAGCATCTCTGTCTCAGAGCCAGAGGGGAATGAACATCACCTTGCCATGAGCCTTAAAATTGGAGTCGTGAGGGGTCAAGGGGAGCTCAGACACTCAACCACTTGTAATCTCTAACTGCTACAAAAATGAAACAGAACAAAATAAACAAACAAGCCTTCCAGGCACTACAGAAAATCTGCTGAGCACAGATCATGAACCTGTATTGGGAATACAGTAGCAATTGTTTCCAAAAGCACACACGTGTGCATTTTGAACTGCTCTTCAGAAATGGCAACATGGTGGGAATCGGTGGGAATGCGACCTGTTTCTGGATGGAGTATAAACCCCTCACTGTTTGGTCAATAGTTCATTGTATATCTGCACTTTGAGCCTTTAGTGCTACAGAAGCTCAGTGCATCATCAAGGCTAAGCCACTGCCTTGTGTATCAGCCTAGAAGACAAAGTACACATGTTAAATGTGTGGTTTGCCCTTATATGTGTATTTTTTAAATTTTAACGTAGCAGTTGTTGAGTGGGGATCAGAACTGGAGACATGATGTATGAAGGGGTTAAACCCCTGACCTACAGGTGTCACGTTTCCAATCCTGATCAGTTATCTGTGCAGCTGCTATTTTAAAACACACACACTGGGGCAAACTACTCCTTTAATTTAGGATGAGCTATTCCATCCATATGGCAACCCCTAAGTCGAAGCCTTCAGCAGAAGGCCCAGGTGGGGGCCCCCTGGACTACTGTTCTATTTCCTCGATGACTTGGTACCCTAAGGCTAGTTTCCAGATAAGCTTTTCCATACAAATATCACTCCAGAATCATATACCTTTAGAGCTGCAAAGGACCTTGGTGATTTTCTCGGCTAGTTACCTGCTCAGAGCAGGAAACTGCTATGGCATGCCTGATAAATTGCCTTCAAGCCTCTGTCTGATAACCTCTAGTAAAGAAAACCTCTGAGCAAGGCAGACTGTTCCACTGTTGAACAGCTGAGGCAGGTAGTCTGAGCAGTTTAGAACCATAATTTTTGAGTTGGAAGGGATCTTGGAGAACTTTTAGTCCAACCCCCAGTGGAGGTCTTTTAGTCCAAACCCCGGGCCTAGTGGTTGGAGTGCTGGCCTAGGACTGGGAAGGTAAAGGTAAAGTAAAGCGTTCCGTCAAGTCAATTTCGACTCCTCGCACCCACAGAGCCCGGTGGTTTTCTTTGGTAGAATTTAAGAGGGGTTTACCATTGCCTCCTCCAGCGCAGTATGAGATGATGCCTTTCAGCATCTTCCTATATAGCGGCTGCCCGATATAGACAACCTTCTGTTTGTTAGTCAAGCATTTCCCTGCCGCGCCACTTAAGGTGACTAGGACTGGGATGACCCAAGTTCAAATCCCCATTCAGCCATGAAGCTCACTGGGTGACTCTGAGCCAGTCGTGTGTCTCTTAGCCTAACCTACCTCACAGGGTTGTTGTGAGGATACACATAACCATGTACTCTGGGCTCCTTGGAGGAAGACCGAGATATAAATGTAAAAATAAAATTAAAAAGTGCAGGAATCTGCTAAAGCATCCCTGACAGAAAGCCATCCAATATCTGTGTCTGGCTTTTGGGAGGAGGAATTCTCCAAAGTGACCTTTCTGCTCTCTCGCAATGAATTATAGGCACGGGCGTTGCCTCAGAGTTGGGGAAGGAAGGAAGTTTATTCACTCCCCTCCTTCATCTATCAGCAAGAGCAAAAAGCCTGAGCTCCTGTCCGGGAGACTGTCAGGCCCACAAACCCCATTCCGACTGATCTGCTCATCCTTGGCAGCCTCTGCCTTAAATAAATCCGTGCATCTCAGACGTCGACGTGTGACGTCTGCGGAGCGTGCGCGTGGCGGGTGCGCACGCGCGGCAGAACAGGCGCATGCATGTTCCTTACTTCGGCTCTTGCAGGCTAACGATGGGGGCAGGGGCGGCAGGGAGGAACACTGCCGCCCCAGAAACTTTGGCAAAAAACACAGCGCCGGAGGGGGGAGAGCGGCGGTGGGGGGGAGAGTACTACCCCCCCACCCTTAAAGCTACAGCCCCCCCCCCTGTGCCAGACCAGACCGGTCCGGAGCTTTGCACTTCCCTAAAGGAGAGCCAACCCCATTGTATGAGGCAGACAGTTCCACAGCTCTTTATCAAACAGCTCTTTCAGTTAGGACATTCTTCCTGATGTCAAGTATAAATCTTCTTCCTTGTAATTTCAACCCATTGGTTCAGGAGCAAGAGAGAACAAGTCCACTTCTATATTCTACATGACAGTCCTTCAGATATTTGAAGCTGGTTATCATCTATCCCCTTAGTCTTCCTTTCTCCAGGCTAAACATACCCAGCATCTTCAAACCAAAGTTTTTGTAAGATATTGAGGCCATTCACACAATCAAAAATGGTGTTCTACCCGGGTTTGGGAGCCATGTGTGCTCCCAATTTTCAGATGTGTGGAAGCAAGGTAAGAGGAAAACCTGGGTAGAAGTGAGTGTGGAAGCAAGGTAGGGGAAACCTGGGTAGCTTTTCCTCCTACCTTGCTTTCACACTATCACTTCTACCCAGGTTTTCCTCTTACCTTGCTTCCACACAATTGGAAGCACACACAAAATTGAGAGCACACACGGCTCCCAAACCAGGGTAAAATACAGTTTCTGATTATGTGAATTACCTCATTGTCAATTTCCAGCTAGTGAAAGTCATGGTGGATGAATTCCAGACTGCATTTTTTGCCAAAGAGACAGAGAAGGGTTTTGATTTCCAAATCTAGGAACAGTAGTTTTTGCTTTGAAAGTCCTGTAATCAAGTAAGGTATAAGCTACCTGTACATGCCATCTAGGCCTAGGGCAAGTCTTTAGCTTAGAAACTACATTTTGCCTTTGATGTCTTTGATTAAAAATTGCATCCTCTTGAGCATGTTAAATAATACAGGGAACTCTCACAAGTCTTCAGAATTAAAACAGAAGTTCAAAATATCCAAGAAGTCTGTCAATAACTACTAACGTAAGATTTACACTGGAGGTCTGAATGTTTTGATGCACACATTTCACCTGCAAGTGGTAGTAGCCCAGTGAGAATGCAAGGAGTCGTCTTTGAATCTGATCACATAGAAAAACGCTTAATTAAAACTGTGATCAAATTCCACCTCCTTTCTTCTCCAATCGCCCTGCTACCAAGGCTGTTACCCAGGGGCAGTTCAAGACAGTTTGCTTATTATTTATTTACTACATTCATTTTAGATCCCAGTCATTCTCCAGGGAGTCCAGAGTGGTGTACATGGTTATGTTTATCCTCCCAACAATCCTGTGAGGTAGGCTAGGCTGAGAAATAAGTGACTGGCCCAGAGTAACCCATGGAATCATTCATGGCTGCATGGAAATTAGAACTCGGGTCTCCCCAGTCTTAGTCTAAAACTCTTGGCTCCCTCCTCAATGGACAGTGTGCCCCAGCAGGGCAAGGAATGGCAGTGGCAGTGGATGGTGGAACGACACCCATGGTGGTGGGGCATGGTACTTGTGTCCCCCTGCGCCCTGCTCTATGCCTGAGGCAACCATCTCATCCAGCCTCATACAAGGGCTGCCTCCAAGCCTGCATACTTTTCTTTATACCATATTCTTTTGTACAGACCTTTTAACTGCTTTCAAAATGGTTTCTCAGTGATTTTGTGAACCACCTTGTAAGTCCTTCTGTGGGTCAAAAGTTGTATAGAATCACACACAAACGTTCAGTGGCTGGCATCACCTGAAGCAGAGCACAGTTCAACCCCCAACTTCAATGCTCAATGCACCATGTTACTTTCTATCATAGAAATCCATAATTTGGGGGGAGGAAAGGAAAGTGCTGCACTTGGACGGCAACATTTTATTTATTTATTTTCTCTATGCAAACATTGCATTGGAAATGAAACCTGCTGACCGCTCCTGTCACTGGATGGCCTTTCTTCATTGATCTTTCAAGTGATTTTATACACTATAGATTTTATACACATCTGTGGTGTGTCCACATTTGGAGTACTGCGTGCAGTTCAGGTCACTATATCTTAAGAAGGACATTGTAGAACTGGAAAAGGTGCAGAAGAGGTAAACCAAGATTATCAGGGGCCTGGTGCATCTTCTTTATGCGGCCAGGCTACAGCATCTGGGGCTCTACTTTGAAAAAGAGGCAACTACAGGGAGATATAATGGGGTGTCTAAAATTATGCATGGAGTAGAGAGAGTGGACAGAGAAAATTTTTCTCCCTCTCTCACAACACTAGAACCAGGGGTCATCCCATGAAACTGAAGGACATGAAATTTAGGACCAACAAATGGAAGTACTTTTCCACACAGCGCATAATTAATCTATGGAATTCTCTGCCATGGGATGTGATGATGGCCACTAGCTTGGATGGCTTTAAAAGAGACAAATTCATGGAGGACAGGTTTATCAATGGCTACTTGTCTGGTGGCTATATGCCAACTTCAGCTCAGAAGCAAGATGCCTCTACCTCTGGCCTGTGGAATTCTCGGAGGCATCTGGAAGACCACTGTGGGAAACCGGATGCTGGACTGGATGGGCCTTGAGCCCGATCCAGCAAAGCTGTTCTTATGTTCTTTTAGGTTGCAGTGTGTCTTCCTGAGCTGAACACACAGAGACACTCTACACTCCAGGTGTCCTTGTAATCTACAAGTCTTATTTTAAAAATACATATACATATACATATATTTAAGAGAATGTCTTCTTCACCATCAGCCTCATTGCCCATTGAGATCATCCGGAGAGGTCTGTCTGCAGTTACCACCAGCTTGTCTGGTGGCTACACAAGGACGGGCCTTCTCTGTTGCCTTCCCGAGACTCTGGAATGCGCTCCCTTCTGAAATAAGAGCCTCCCCATATTTGACAAGTTCTTCTTTAAAGACACATTTAGCCCAAGCTTTTAAACTAGACTTGTGGTTTTAAATTGTTTTAAGGTTTTTATGTCTGTTTTAATGTGGTTTGTGTTGTTGTAAACTGCCCAGAGACAGAAGTTTGGGGCAGTCTACTAACATAATAAATAAATACATACATACACACATGTTGGAGGTAATTAATTATATAGCAGAGTATTTCAGGAGCTAACTCACTCCCATTATAGCAGAAGCTAACAGGGTCTCATGGGCAACAGCTTGTAATGATAAGCATGGAGATTCATGGACGGTTAAACTAATCTACTTTATTCAAAAGTACATGATGATAGGAAAAGACCTACATCTAACTTCTGGCTACATGTTGTTTAGAGAGAGACCAATAGAAGCATGGTGCTCAGAGAGAGAGTGCTAGAAGCATTCTGGGAAGAAGAAGCACTCCCAGGAAGTTCCTGAGTACATTCTATCAACAGAGGAGTCATAGAAGCAGAGATAAATAGGAAGAGAGAAGGAGACCCTAACTATCTATCTCTACTCCCAATGCCCCTAGTGGTCATTCGGGTTGCTGATGCAAAAGGTTGATGCCATCTGGAGCTGGATCTCCAACAGCATATACATATACACATGCGTTCACATGAATCACAGTATTGGGCATCTTGTTCTGTAGAACAAGGAAGTCTAAAAGTAAAGCTAACCTGTATGCATGTATATGTTTGGTCTAGCAGTAAAATGTCTGTATGGCATTAAGATGATGGGATCTGCTCTGGCATTGTTGCGATACACTGCACGTATGCCTCCTTCTCCAGAAGGACAACCTATAGTTGCACCTCACTGGGTTTTTTCCTTTCTTTCTAGGCTGAAATGTCCTTATCTACCGTCCTCTGGTTATCAACAAACCCGGACACTGGCAACATTGGCCCTGAAATCATGATAAATGCAAATGTCTGATATCTGCAATTCAGAGTGTAGCCCCTAAGTGCACTAGACCAGCACAGCAACTGCCGTCTTAAAAGGTGAACTAAGAGATAAGTGATTATTTTTAAACATATGCTGTTTGCAGCTATTACCAGCTCCTCCTAGTTACTGGAGCTTTGTGAGGCACTAAAAAAATCTTTAGCAATCCGCCTATAATGAACAGAGCAACAGTTCCTTAGCATATATAAATTTTAGCATCCTTTTTGCTGATGTCAACAGAATCCAGTGTCACAACACCACTACTACGATACTGCCTCTATGGAAGGAACACTTTATATGGAACAAAAAGATTCTTAGATTGCAAGCATCTAATAGGCCATCTGGATATAAGGTGCGGTATGTGGCAAAACTACATGTATTGTGATTTACAGAGTTGCCTCCAGGCTTTTGTGAGCTCCAGGCAAGAAAGCGGATGGTCTCCCTGTCCCTGTCCACCTCCCAACCCCATACATGTGTGGTGGGGGACCCACCTTAAACAATGGCGTAACCACCATCCAGGGAGAATGTCCCTAGATCACCATGGTGGGGTGACCACTACAGTGCCCCCTCTCCCAGGCACTTCCGTATGCTCCTTCCACACCCAGTCAGCGAATGAGACGTGGCCCCTCACCTGCTCCATGGTTGTCCCAGCAGATTGAAGAACTGCTAAAGTGGCTGGCAGGGCCTGCCTGAGATCCTGCTTTGCCTGCCACAAACTCAATTACCAGGATCCCTGGAGGCCAGAGTGGCTGGTGGGCATTGGAGCAGAGAGGGCAGGGAAGAACTTGGTCACTGAGGTCAGAATCTAACCCCACTTCCTCGACGCCAAGCCTGTATTTACCCAAGCCTGCTAGCTTGGAGGAAAACAGAAAGGGGGGAAAGTCAGAAAACAGGAAGGTTTTGCAGTGTGGGATGGGGGTGGGAGGTAGAAGCAGAAAAGCCAGGGTACAAAAAGCAGGGAGAAAGGCAGAAAAGGAATGGCAAAAGACAGAAAGAGGGACAGAAAGGAGAAAGCAGGGATTGCATTTCCCTTCCCACCAAACTACTAAAAGATCAGACTTACTGGCAGCCAGGGAATCCTCCAGAGCTGGACGTTTCCTCCAGCCTCTCCTTCCCTGCCTGAAACTTTCTCTGTTGGAACAGAGACAACAAAGAGCCTTGACACCATGTTGAGCTGAAACAGAAACTAACTTTTATTTTCCCTTTCCAAACCTTTCCCCTCTTACCACACAGTGCTGCTTACTGGCCCTGAACTATATAAAATGATTACCACAGTGTGGACAGGTGGGTTGCTGAGAAAATGTTTAGTTTATTAACTTCTGAGAACTTATTTGCAAGATTTTATTGGGCGCCTTTCAGATACATGTACTGATCTTCCCATGCCCAACCAACTTTCCCTATATTGCACAGACAGTAGGAAAGGAAAGGAAAAGCCAAACTTTCATATAACCATTTTAAAGCCTACTTTCTGAATGGAAGAAGGCCAATGAGATCACCATGTCTCTCTGTGTGTGTGTCTGGGTGTGACTCTCTAAACACCTTTGTGTTTACAGTCCCATTAAAATAATTTTTTTTAAAAAAAACCCAAATTCACAGCAGATGGGAGGAGGTGTCAGAGGATCCCCCCGGCATCTGCCATGTTGGTTCAAGACGGTGGCCACTCAAAGTACAGGCAGCATCCCTTTGTAACTCATGTGCTTACAGACAGTTATAAACCAGATGCACAGCACATGAGGGGGGATCCTAGGTAAGAGAAGTGGAAAGTAGACTCCATTAGTTCTACTTAGAATGACTTGATTTTTATGGGAACATGTGCAAGATTAAGCAACATAATTATTAGTAACTAGCTAAAACCGCACAGAGCATCTGTGCGGTAGTTCACTTCCTTTTTGGGGTTAGTTGGGAGAATTTGTTTGGCTGGTCCTCCCATAGCTCTCTCACTCGCTCTGTCCCCCCCAGCTCTCTTGCTCGCTCTGCCCCCCCCACACCGCCTCTCTTGCTCGCTCTGTCTCTCTCCCCTCTGTGCCTCTCTCGCTCTGTCTCTCCCCCACCTCTCTCGCTCTGTCTTTCCCCTGCGCACCTGTCTCACTCGCTCTGTCTCTCCCCCCACCGTGCCTCTCTCGCTCTGTCTCTCCCCGCCTCTCTCGCTCGCCCTCTCTCCCCCCTGCATGCCTCTCTCCCCCGCGCGCCTCTCTCCCCCGCGCCTCTCTCGCTCGCGCTCTCTCCCCCGCACCTCTCTCGCTCGCCCTCTCTCTCCCCTGCGCCTCTCTTGCTCGCGCTCTCTCTCCCCCCACGCCTCTCTCGCTCGATCTCTCTCTCTCCCCCCACGCCTCTCTCGCTTGTGTGCTCTTCCCCGCGCCTCTCTTGCTCGTGCTCTCTCCCCCGTGCCTCTCTCGCTCGTGCTCTCTCCCCCGCGCCTCTCTCGCTCTCTCTCTCTCCCCCGCACCTCTCTCGCTCGCCCTCTCTCTCCCCTGCGCCTCTCTTGCTCGTGCTCTCTCTCCCCCCGCGCCTCTCTCACTCGCGCTCTCTCTCCCCCCGCACCTCTCTCGCTCGATCTGTCTCTCTCCCCCATGCCTCTCTCGCTCGTTCTGTCTCCCCCTCCCTGCACGCCTCTCTCACTCACTCTGTCTCTCCCCCCGCACCTCTCTCGCTTGCTGTCTCTCCCCCGTGCGCCTCTCTCGCTTGCTCTGTCTCCCCCCCGCGCGCCTTTCTCGCTCAATCTGTCTCCCCCCCCACCTGCCTCTCTCGCTCGCTAGAGTCTGCGGCCACCACCAGTCGCCAGGCCAGGCCCGCCAGCATGGGCCGGCCAATTCTCCTCCTCCTGGGTGTGCCAGCCAATCAGGCGCCTCCACCGCCCAGCCAATCCGCTGGGTTGCCAGGACGCATCCCCACAGAGGCACGTCTACGAGAATTAATATAATAGATAGATGTAGCTACTATAATACACCAGAGAGAATCTTCATGACCAAAGGAGCTCCCATATTGGTGATGGTAAGGCTAAGTCAGGCTCTGCCAATGAGGCCTAACACCATGTGGCCACCATGTCCCAAGTTATATTCACAACATTCTGTATTGTGCTTTTGCTCAATAAATATAGTTCTGAAACCATAAACACAGCATGTGCCACCAGAACACTAACAACGGCCTGTGTCAAATGGAATGCATAAAGTAATGCTTTTGATTTGGCACACATGGATTCAAGATGGCAACTCACACGTCACAGTAAAACAAAAAATAAAGGCAGTTGTTAGCACATTTCATCTTCAAAGGACTTTTGATAATTAAGTAATGAGTGTAATACGTGGCCTTTGAATTGGTCAAATTCTAGGATATGCTTGGCAGCAAATTTCAATGAATTTCAAGTTTGCTGCTTAATAATTCTGAAACACAGCTTCCAGTTCAAAGCTTAAGTACTGTAAAATGCTGAAACTACATAATGCTCTACATCAGCTAGTAGTCTACTAGTAACTACATCCGCTAGTAGCTACATCACCCGCAATCCCTCTTGCAAGATTGGATTGGAGCAGTTTCAGTTTGTGATTCCTGAGGATATGGATAAGCTGCTTATCTACATCCCTACTATCTAGGAACTTATTGGGGGGGTGGGGGGTTGTATAGTTATTGCTTATGTTTATAACCTCCTGTTTTATAGCTGCTTCCCACATAAACATAGAGCAATCTTATACTTCTTTAACTAAGCTTTATTCAACTCCATTTTTCATTTTCTGCTTTCCATCCTTTTTCTTTCTGTCTCCAACCCCACACACTCTCTACAGGATCCCCACCTCTCAACAACAAAACATAAAAGATTATTAGACAGAATACAAAACATCCCCCTACCCCATTATAACATCCAGGATTGAATTCATTTAAAATTTTGGGTCAAGTCCTGAAGTCTTTTAGGTGGTCTCTTGTCAAGCACACCTCTCCTGATTCTTGGGGTCTCTGGCACAGTAGCTATTAGTGATGGTTTTTCTGGCACGAAAGATTGTTTATCACTTTCATCAGCCTCATCTGTTACGCCAAAATTCGAGGCAAGATCAAATTCCTCTCAAGTTCCTCTACTGAGATAAGACTCTCTTCCTTCTTGTCTCGTAGCATGCATGTTTGAAAATCTCACACTATTCCATTTCTTTACATCATCCAATATGATAGAATCTCCTCGGATTTTGATTATTTGTTTTGGTCCAGAATATCGGGAACATCCCTTTCTCACTTTATAAGGCAGCTGTACTCGAACAAAGTCCCTCACCTGAAATGTTTGCTGTTTTGCACCCCATTGCTGATCCACACACAGTTTATATATATTTGCTTCCCCCTTACCCGATCATGAATCTCTGCATCCTCAGACTGAGATGGCATGAAAAGCCCTTTCAGTTGTTGCCATTGTGTGAGTTTGGTGGTAGCTTTGCATCCTCTCAGTAGTTCAATAGGTGATTTTCCTATAGTAAAATGAGGAGTAGTTCAATAAGCAAACAGTTTCACAAATTGCTTCCTTCCAGGGTGGTTGTTGTGAAGTAGCCAGTTGTAAAGTTTCTTTCAGTACTCTCTTTCACGAAGCCATTCCTACAAGGATGGTACAAGGAAATAGTCTTCTGTCTTATTCTATGGTTATGCAAATATTGCTCCATTTCAAATGAGGTGAGCTATGTCTCATTGTCAGACACTATTTCTTTAGGAAGACCTTCCCTTGCAAAAAATGTAGCTATGAACTTGATCACCTTGTTTGTAGGAATATTGTCAGCAAATGAAACTTCTGGCCACCTGGAATAGTAATCCACCATCACTATAACAAATCTTCGTTTTTTGGGTTGGATATCAAAAGGCCCCATTATATCCAGAGCAGGTTTTTCCCAGGAACCATTGGGATACTCTACTGGAGTCAAGGGGGTGGAAGAGCCAGCGTGGTGTAGTGGTTAGAGTGCTGGACTAGGACCAGGGAGACCCAAGTTCAAATCCCCATTCAGCCATGAAACTAGCTGGGTGTCTTTGGGCCAGTCACTTCTCTCTAACCTACTTCACAGGGTTGTTGTGAAAGAGAAACTCAAGTATGTAGTACACTGCTCTGGGCTCCTTGGAGGAAGAGCGGGATATAAATGTAAAAATAAATACTAATACTAATAATAATAATAACCTGCCTGCCAACTATGTTCAAATTATTAACTGGAATAATAGCAGATGAAGTGCTGCAGCAGTCAGAGTGCTTGTCCCTTCTTTCCATTATGAAGTTGTATATGATTGATTGATTTAAACATGTATATCACTCCTGAAGATTATCTGAGGTCGAGTTCTCACAATGAGAGCAACCACACTTAAGGAGTTAACCACAACTGGTGAGCCCTGTACACTCCTGTGGAGCATGTTACAAGAATCTGGAACTTCTAGGCAATCCAGGCTGTGGTTAACCAGCATTTAACCAGGATAGATAACCAAGATTTTCCATGGTGAAGCAGCATGCTCTTGTGGGCAAGGACAAACTGCAATACAGAGTATTCTACTCTGTATTCCACCAGAGTATTATGAAGAATAGCCTTTCCATCTCCAGTTGACTCTTACAAACTGCTGCCTTAGCTTCCTAGGTCATCTTAAGGTAAGGGTGGCTCTTTAGAAATGGATTCAATATGAGCTATAGCAGGATCTCCATCGCCTCAAAATCCTTAATGCCTTAGAAATCCACTGGCCACACAAGAATGTTGGGTATAAATGTACTGGGGAAATGTTAATGGAAAAATTCATGTCTGTCACCACTATTTGCTTCAGTTGCTTCAACTGCATGGGTGAACCAGTAACAACTAGGTTGCTGCCACTTATCACTTGTTAAAAAGGGGATTTTCAAAACCAAAGAAGAGTTTTCTGCAAATATATTTGCAGAAGAATGAGCTTCTTAAGATGTCTAAAGAGCTGGTGAGGCATTTCCTAGGAAAGAATCTATTGCCAATATAGATTCTAAGGGCTTTCAGTCTATTTGCTGAAGCAAAAAAGAAAAGCAAACTTAAGTCTGCAGTTGTACCCATAGATAAATGCTGATAAATCCTACTGAAGGGTTTTCAGAACTGTATTCAGTTGCACTTGTGTTTTTCTTTTGTCGACGTCCTACCAAGTCAGGATTTCTTTCTGTGGATGCTTTGAGATGCTGAATTTTAAAATTTACCTGCCATATTAAAAAGACTTGTGTTTTAACAGGATATGCCAATTTGTTAGAAATAATTGCTTCTTTCAAAATGTCCTCTAGGGTATTTCTATTGGATAGGCTTATAACTAGGACACAGACAGGAAAGGGGATCAAGTGACAGAGTAAAATGAGGGGTGGAGGCAGTTGCAATTACCAGAGGTTAATGTGGGTTGTTAAATATGCCAAAGTTTCTTGATTATTTTTTTTAGAACGGTGGGATAAAGGTTGATCTCTTGGTGAACACTGAATTCACCATGTGAATTGGCTAGTGTCTGATTGGGGCATATGAATATGCAATTGGATGACCTCATCACTATGAATTACATGTAGAACATTCAGGAACTCTGGCCTTTGTGTCATATCAAAATGGTTCTGTTGTCTAGCCCTCAGTCAGAAGGCTTTTTCAAAAATGTTTATGACTACTTTCAGGGATCCAGAAATTTAGGCTTAGCTCACTAGCCAGTCATTATCTGTGGTCGCCAACAATCCCCTCTCTTCCCTCAGATCCTTTTCTGGCAGACAGCCAGAGGGCTTAGGAGAAGTAAAGGTAAAGTGTGCCATCAAGTCGATTTCAACTCCTGGCACCCACAGGCCCTGTGGTTTTCTTTGGTAGAATACAGGAGGGGTTTACCATTGCCTCCTCCTGCTCAGTATGAGATTATGCCTTTCAGCATCTTCCTATATCACTGCTGCCCAATATAGGTGTTCCCCATAGTCTAGGAAACATACCAGCGGGGATTCGAACTGGCAACCTTCTGCTTAGTTAAGCATTTCCCCATTGCGCCACTTATCATTGGAATATGGAGACTATAGGAAATTGGGAACCATCTCCTACTGCTCTGCATAGATTTTCGGCTCTTTCTTACCTTCTCAAAAATGGCATTGGAAAGGAGACCTCTGGGGAGGAGATCTTTGTAGTGCTGGGTGTCCTGCTCGCCAGAGGGCTGTGGGCAACTGGCACTGGTGAACTGGCAAGTGGATTTGTAAATGCCTAATTATTTTTAAAGAAGACAATCAGAAGATATGTATGTGATCATTCCATAACAATTATCTAGCCATGCAAATTCCCACCACACACACACACATCGACTTCTGTAAGAAAAATTCAGATGAAGAAACTCGGGGCAGAGTAGCGTTTGTACATAAATGGGCAATGAAAGCCTTTCTCTTTTAGAGGACTGTCAGTGATATTTTAAATTTAATTTGGAAATTTCTTCTACTTGAGTATTATACTTGTTTGCTTTTAAAGCACTGAATAGGTTTGTACTTTGTTAAAAACATTTCCTGTCAAGTTTTTAATTGATCTTTGCTGGATTTTATGCTATTTGAACATTAGTTTTATTGTTTTAATTAAGTGTAAGCAACCCTGATCATTCTTTTATTAGAAGCTGGGCAATAAATAAACAGATGTAATCAATAGGATGCATATTGAACTTTTTAAAAAGTAGGCCGCTGCACACACTTTTCAGGAAATACAACACTTGGTTATATGAGACTTTACACACATTTGAGAAATTTTGCGTGGGTAGTTTTCTTGCCTGATGTACAGTTCCTGTGGTATATGCCACCAGTAATAATCCACTAATGATAATATTACTTCCAGAAATACTCCTCTAGTGGTACCATGATCTCTTGTAAAGTCCAGAGTAATTGTTGTCAGTAATCTTTGATGCAGATAGCTACTGTTGCGTCTGTTTTACACAACCAACAAGAAAGCAAAAATACTACTGATGGTATAGGATTTTGTATACGTTGTTTGTACAATGGAACAGGTGAGGAGTAGGGCAGGAATTTAATTATCTAATACAAATCCACAGTGGGCAAGCCTGTTACTAGTCTTTATTTTCCCACTATAAAGGCCCTATTATATAACCCACCATGACTCTTGCTTTTCTAGATAGTCAATGTTAGGTCTATCTCCCTGCCTCCCTTCTGCCGTATAACTTCTCCCTCACCACCATTCCGCACTTCTCTTTCTGTCACCTCAAGGCAGTTCACAGTTTGTCATCATGGCTGACCTTTTTCACTCAAGTTTTCCTTGCTGGACACAAATAGTAGCACTTGAGGCTGTTATAGGCAGTGTGAGGGCTTTGAGAAACAAGTTTCCATGACTACCCTTATGTTCCGTGGTGCCAAGTAAATTTTGTTAGTCCGCAGATACTTATCTATCACATGCCTTGTGATGATACATTTACAGAACTCCAAAGAACTGATCATTAAATTCTACCTTAATTAGGCACAGTAATTCCTGAGTAGTTCAACCCCATGCTTCACCTTGTGTACATACATCCGTATGTGTGTTTTGCTTTGTTTGGTAGTTCCAGGGATATCGGCAGTAGTGATAGGATCACATTAGGGAGCTGAGGCAACAATTTTATCTCTAGTAAATGAAAATAGAACATAGGTTGTGTAAGAGGAAGCAGTCTAGCAATGTATGCATGAATCAGACACGGAATTGTCTGATTCTGCGTCTGATTCATGCATACAGCAATCCACATGTATGTTTACTCATAATGCAACGGGGTGAGATGGTTTTGTTTTGCTTTTAATCAGAAACAAAAGAGATAGTTTATTTCTGTTGTTCCCACAAGGGAACAGAACAAGGGAAGCTGCTTACATAAATGCCTTACCATATTGAGCTCTGCCGACATGCATGTATTATGAAGAGACAGCCATGCGGGTTATTGTATGCATAAATCAAGACTTTGAGATAAAAACAGAGCTGTGTGGGGAAAAGGAATGGAATGCAGGGATACAGGACAGATTCTAGCTGTAGGAAGGAAATTTGGAAAGCATATATGGAACAGTTAAAAGAAAATGGTGGGATGTAGGTTTGCACTAGAGAATGTAACTGTAAGAATAGATAGAAATGTGGGAGGAGCGGCACAAAATACAACCATGAGGAAATGGGCTACAGTGACATTATGGATAGTGGGATGGATGACACCTTTTTCACAGGAAATAAGAATGGTGCCAATAGTCTCAATCCAATAATGTATTGGTTACATTGATATTCCATCTTTCTTCTGTAGTGGAACTCAAGGTAGCTTACATAGGGTTTTCAGACATTTACCCATCCAGGCACTGACCAGACCCAGACCTGCTTAGCTTCAGCAAGGTGACCGCCTCCCATGTCTTCAGATCAGGCCCTGTAATAATGGCTTGCTCATATCTGGGCTTTGAAGAGATATGGAGCTACCTCATTACCAAGGATTTTTCCATTTACTGTAGTTCAAAGAAGCAGAAAGCTCTGTACAGTTATTGAGTCAGATCTCTGAGTAATTTGCAGTGCATTGACATGGGTTTTGGAATCCCTCATTTGGTACCAGCATATGTGCCACATAGCTATATCAGAAAAATTGACCCACACTCTTCAGCATTGACCCAATGCTTTTTTTTTTTTTTTTAACCATATGGTCTGATTTTTGTTCACAAACCAGGAAATTTTTTCCTCAGTCTCCATCTTCCAACTATATTAATATCTGGAAAGATTGTTAAACAGAACTGTTGTGTGATTAAGTAGAAACTGGAGTTTGTGTGTTTGTAAAAAGGGATATTATTGCTAGTGATTCTTGTTGTTTTTTTAATAAATGATTGTTTGTTTTGTGTCATGGTTAAATACAAAACAACAAAAAACATGGGTTTTGGACTCCCCACTATTTTTACAATAGCAAGTTAAAGCTGCCATTTCTGGCCTTCTGCAAATCACTTCTCTCTCAGCCTCAATGTTCATCACCTATGAAATACATGCATTAATTGGTTGCTTTTGATGAGGTCTTTGGGAAGCTTTGCTGGCTAGCCTTAAAGTTTTCTGTTGTAATTGCTGACCTGTCAGAACTCAGATGTAGATGTTATACAGAGCATACAGAGTTATTGTCTTTTTATTGGGAATTGCAGGAAAACAATAGCCCTCTTCAGACTGGTAAGGAAAAGCCAATGCATGACGCATCAAGAGGGCAAACAGGAGCACGCTGGCCAGTCACAGCCCTACATGGGGGCACTCTCTGGCTACACCCCACCCCTACTACTACTACTACTACTATTACTATGACTATTTAAATACCGTTCTTCAACCAAAGTTCTCAAAGCAGTTTACATAGAAAAATAAATAAATAAGACATAGGAACATAGGAAGCTGCCATATACTGAGTCAGACCATTGGTCTATCTAGCTCAGTATTGTCTTCACAGACTGGCAGCAGCTTCTCCAAGGTTGCAGGCAGGAATCTCTCTCAGCCCTATCTTGGAGAAGCCAGGGAGGGAACTTGAAACCTTCTGCTCTTCCCAGAGTGGCTTCATCCCCTGAGGGGAATATCTTGCAGTGCTCACACATCAAGTCTCCCATTCAGATTCAACCAGGGCAGACCCTGCTTAGCTAAGGGGACAAGTCATGCTTGCTACCACAAGACCAGCTCTCCTCTCGATCTCCTGTCCCCAAAGGGGACTCACATTCACCATCTAAAAAGAAACATAAAGCAGATACCAGCAACAGCCAATGGAGGGATGCTGTGCTGGGGTTGGGTAGGGCCAGTTGCTAACCCCCTGCTAAATATAAGATAAAGTAAAGTAAAGTTGTCCCATCGACCCGGTGTTGACTCCTGGCTCCCACAGAGCCCTGTGGTTTTCTTTGGTAGAATACAGGAGGGGTTTCCCATTGCCATCTCTTGTGCAGCATGAGATGATGCGTTTCAGCATCTTCCTATATTGCTGCTGCCCAATATAGGCATTTCTCAAAGTCTGGGAAACATACCAGCAGGGATTCAAACCAGCAACCGCCTGCTCCCTAGGCAAGTTACTTCCCTGCTGTGCCATCAGATGGCTTTAAGAGAACCACCACTTCAAAAGGTGTATCTTTGCTCAGTTAGCAGGGGTAACTGACCCTTCCCAGCTCTCCTCACATTCATCTTTTGTCTGCAGAGGCAAATGAAGGGTTAAATGCAGGGAGCATGGCTAAAGGAGTATACCTCCCAGTATACAATGGATAGTGCTGGGAGGTCTCCAGGTGTCCAAGTGTCCCTTCTTGACATGCCCACACACCGTCCCACCCAGGCCCATTGTCTCCTGTCCTGTTGCTACATAAGAACATAAGAACAGCCCTGCTGGATCAGGCCCAAGGCTCATCTAGTCCAGCATCCTGTTTCACACAGTGGCCCACCAGCTACCACTGGAATCCTACAGGCAGGAGTTGAGGGCATGCCCTCTCTCCTGCTGTCACTCCCCTGCAACTGGTACTCAGAAGCATCCTGCCTTTGAGGCTGGGTGTGGCCTACAGCCCCTCCTATGGGAGAGGCGAGCACCCCTCAGCACCAAAAATGTGAGGAACGGCCACAAAGATGGTAGCAGTGCTAGCATAGAGACTTCCTCCATATGACACCAAGGGGTGTTGCAGATTCCTCAGCATTGGTATAAGGCAGCTTCATTATATGCTCCTCTGTGTGTGTGTGTGTGTGTGTGTGTGTGTGTGTGTGTGTGTGTGTGAATGATCCTTAATAACTTACCCATTTTCCCCACATCATTTAAGTATATTTTCAAAATAAAATATTTTTAAAAATTAAAAATATTTATCTGTAATTAAGTCTTTTATCCATAAAAGATATCAGTTTCTGGGTGAACTATGGTATTTATTTTACTCAGCATCAGGGAGCTGCCAGTGCTGGGAAAGATCCTGAGCAATGTCATAGATCAGGAGGAAAATATATTCTTGCACCAAGAAAAGTGCTGAACTAAATAGGGCTAATTTGACTTGATTTACCTCATTGAGCTCTTACCTCAGTGATTGCCATCTTCTGGGATTATTGTTATTCATCACATGACTTACAGCTGCTCTCTTCTCAATCTTATAGAAGACTTGACCTTTTTTTTCTTTTCAAAGATGAGCTGAATGACTTCATTTCTTTTTTCCCCCTTCCCTGTCTCCTGGCAGTATATGTCAAGCATGCTGAAATAATTCACCTGACCATCATTGTTGTAGATAATATTCATGCCAATAATGAGTCTGTCAATCCAGGGGGATTCTCTCATGCGAGATGAAGTAGCTAAAGTGGTTCCATTAAAGATTGTTTCCAGAGGAGAATCTGAATGTCAATATATATATACACACAGACATACACACCTCCATATTGGCATGGTACTGTGCCAAACAGAGTTCAAAAACATAGGTCATGCTGACTAAAACTTTCTTGAGCCAGGTTTGACACCCATTTTGTTATAGGCTAATAACTTTTGTATTTGCAGTAGAATGTCAGGTTACCAGGCGCACTGTCATTGAAGCAGGTCCTGGTAGGGCTGCATTCTCTGAAGAGTGGGGACATGCCCATAGGCCAGCTGACAAGTGGCCTATGGGTAGTAATGGAGAAGAAATAGGTTGGCCTCCTTGACAAAGAAAAGCTGCCAAGATAGGGATAAGGAAAGCAGTACCACAGCAACTGAAGGCATAGACATTGAGCATTAATTAGTGTGGCCAGCCTGGAGGCTTTGCAGACAGGGCTCCTACCCCAGATCTCCTTCGGAAGAGAGTGTGTGCATTCGCACACCAGCCAAACGTAACGTACCCCGAAGTCCCTTCAAGATTCTTGGACCCACTCCACACACAAATCGGGCTTTGTCTTGCGAATTCTAGCTTATCTTGAGTTATTTCTGGGTTTTTAAAATGTTGGTTTTAAGCTACTTTTTCTGAAAATGCCAGAGCAAATAGGGAAAGGCACTGATGTAGAAACATTAACATGAGAAGAGGGATACTTTCATTAGAAATGCAGATGTAGCTCTTTAGTAATCTCTCTCCCACCCCACCACATTAGCTAGAAGGGAAACACGGAGGCATGCCATGTGAACTTGCATCAAAACCAAACCCGAGAGCAGAGGGGAGGGGCTGCTTCCCTCAAAGCCGCAAGTGTGATTGGAAGTTGCTTTGCTCAACGTTTACCCCACAGCATGAAGCCATGCGTGAATAACTCCCTGGAGGTTTTCCAAACAGCTATTTGCTATTCACTACAGTTAGTGTTGGGGCTTGTGGGGAGTTCAGGTGGGGATGGATTTACAGTGACTTTAATACAGGTAACCACAAGATCCTGTTAATACAGCCACCTGCATTATTCAGCTTGTTTCATGATAATTGACCCTTAATGCATAATATACATGTCTTTGAAAAGTTGTACTTCGGAGGAGTGTTGAAAACAGTTGTGTGCGATACTCTGACATTTTTGTGGAGCTGTTTGGAGCTGTCCTCTCTTGGAGTGACCTTTTCGGGCATGTCAGCCAGAGTTGCCAAAACCTAAGGGGTATATTCCTGGGTCAAATGGGCCGTAAGCCAGAATTTGGCTTTTTTAAAGCCAAATCTGGCCACCTAGGTGTCAGCTCTGCCTGCCCTGCCCTGCCCCGCCCCCCGGCTTTCAATTCCACTCCTGGGCAGACTTGCTTCCTGCACCCTGAACTCTGCTTCCAGTCCTGAACTCCATCTGATACTGATTTTTTTTCCTGGTGTCCTAGTGTTTTAACAGCAATGCACTAGAACAATGGGAAGGCCCAGCTAGGGGTGTTCAGACTGGTTACTTTACCCACTGTGGCAGAAGTGCAGCTCCTCAAGGGTGGCGGTGGGCAGTGGCACCCCCTGTTGGCCCAAGATGATGAGGGGAGTTCCAGCAGGGCCTAGGGGAACTGCCCCCGCCCCTCGAGGAGCTGTGTTGCAGCAATGGCAGGTAAGGTAACTTCCCACCCTCCTACTCACCTACCCTTTAAAAACCCTGTACAGTTCCCCCGTTGCTTGCAAAGAGGAATCTTTACCGGATTCCCCTTTGAAAGCACTAAAAGTGGCATCAAATTGATGCCAGCATGATGTAGTGGTTAGAGTGCTGGACTAGGACCAGGGAGAGCTGAGTTCAAATCCCCATTCAGCCATAATACTAGCTGGGTGACTCTGGGCCAGTCACTTCTCTCTCAGCCTAACCTACTTCACAGGGTTGTTGTGAGGAGAAACTTAAGTATGTAGTACACTGTTCTGGGCTCCTTGGAGGAAGTGCAGAATATAAATGTTTGAAAAACCCAGAAAACTAAACCTATGGTTTGGCTGGTCAACCAACTATCCCCTCATAAATTGATCAGCTACAAGAGATGCTTATTTTAGGGATGTTCATGCAACCGCTGGGGGTTGCCCCCGTTGTCCGGACACATTCTGGTCAAAAGCCAGAGCCAGCGTGGTGTAGTGGTTAGAATGCTGGACTAGGACCAGAGAGATCTGAGTTCAAATCCCCATTCAGCCATGATACTAGCTGGGTGACTCTGGGCCAGTCACTTCTCTCTCAGCCTAACCTACTTCACAGGGTTGTTGTGAGGAGAAACTCAAGTATGTAGTACACCGTTCTGGGCTCCTTGGAGGAAGAGTGAGATATAAATGTAAAAAAAAAAAAAAAAGTGGTGGGAGGTGTAAGTGCACCCTCCCCCACTCTTAAAGTTGGACACCCCCCACCATTGAACCAGCAGAACCACCGATTCTTTGAACCGGTTCCATGCAAATCCCAAGCTTGTTTTGCTTTTGGAACACTCAAACAAACAAACAAACAAACAAACAAACCCTATAGAGTTCCAAGCAGTTAGGCCTGACATACCTTAAAGACCACATCTTTTTGTGTGTTCAACTGTGATCTTCTTTATCCTATCCATGCCTGATAGACTATATCAGGTAATCTGTTCTCAGTGGCTGCTCCACAGCTATGGAATTTCCTGCACTTAAATGATCACCAAAATCTGCCTGTAGAGTTCCCAAAAGTTCTGTAAAAGCTTTAGATTTAGTCTGGCTTTCAGTGACCAGATTTAGATTGGTATGGCATCATAGTAAAACATGGTGGCATTTGTGATTTGTAAAACCATCTTTATTGGTCTGATTGCATTATTGTTTTTCATTTTACTGTATAATCCAAGCCTTTGGAATGAGCACATTCAGTTAGTTACTAAAGCAAGTGGAAGGATTCATTGCTGCTCAAGTATTATAAAAGTAGACTGAGGTACCAAAAAGCATTTTTGCACTTGAATTAAACACCTCTGAAAGGTTTTGGAAAAGAGAGAGCCAGGCTGGTCATTAACATTGAGCTGTAATTTGTTTTTTCCGTGTGAGCTTTTGTATTCTTTTTAATGAGTGTAAGGCTGAGCTGACTCACCCTGCAGATGCCTCTACAGTTCTAATTGACTCCAAAGATCACTCCTCAAAAGACATGAAAGCAGGCAAAGGAGAAACCAGCTCAAGTTGAAAGCTATATAAATACTGAGATGCATGGAGGTTTCTTTCACAAGCAGTCATCCACAAGGTTTTACCGCACCATGAGCTGCTCTGCTCCTTCCCCTCTGAGGATCAATAAGAGGACTTGAAGTCTGTTATCGAGTTCTTGTGATTCAGTACAGGCCCACTCTGACAAGTCAATGATGCTAACCTGGGCATTGCTCATTTGGACCAACCTGGAGCACAAGAAAAATACCGCAAGGTTCAAGCACTCCCTTAATTTAGAAGAGCATGGATTTTAAATTCTGGTGTCTACATCCAGGGTAGTTTTAAAATTTGGCTTAGATCCCACTCTGCTGTCAGCGATTTTACAAGATTATTGACCTCACAGATGGCAGCCATAGGGATGAAAATGTGTTGGCTTTTTTGGCTTTATTGGCTTTACTGGTTTTTAGAGGGTCTTAATGTGTTTTTAATTTTGTATTATTGTTGTTTTGATTTGAATTTTTTTTCTTCTGATTGTAAACCACCCTGAGGGCATTTGTCAGTTGAGCAGTATACAAATTTAATAAATAAATAAATGCATATTTGAAATACATTCTGAAGTTCTCAGAATTCTAAACTCTGTACCCATTACCAAATTCTGTGCTATTTACCGTATTTTACGGACTATAAGACGCTACAGACTATAAGACGCACCTTAATTTTAATCCAGTTTTTCAGAGTTTTAACATATTAAACTGTTAAAACATATAAGACGCTCCTGAATTTTGGCGGATATTTTTTGAGGAAAAAAGTGAGTCTTATAGTCCATAAAATACGGTATATGTTTGCATACAAACATACATTGGATCAAGGAATGCACACAGTTCAG
The DNA here is from genome assembly GCF_027244095.1 of Hemicordylus capensis. Lineage (NCBI taxonomy): Eukaryota > Metazoa > Chordata > Lepidosauria > Squamata > Cordylidae > Hemicordylus > Hemicordylus capensis. The sequence continues at coordinate 98,495,405 of NC_069662.1, read as the reverse complement.
TTCATCTTCTAGCCTTTTGATGTGATTTCTTGAAGGAAGGTAAGCATGGGCTGATTCAGTGGCCCACAGCACCCTACGCAGTTTTATAGCATGTGTAGTGGGGCAAATCAAATTATGTCCAGTTTCTGGACTACATACAAAGATAGCCCCACATAGAGTGCACTGCAGTATTCCAGTTTAGAGGTTACCAGCATATGTACCACTGTTCTGAGGTCGTTTATCTCAAGAAACGGACGCAGCTTGCGAATCAGCCAAAGCTGATAGAAAGCACTTCTGGCCATTGCCTCAACCTGTGACACCAGGGAGAGGCTCGGATCTAGAAACACCCCCAGATTGTGTACCTGTTCCTTCTGGGGTAGTGTGACCCCATCCAGAACCAGCAGATCAAACTCATCTCCTGAGTTTTTACCCCACAGAATGAGTACCTCCATTTTACTGGATTCAGTCTCTGTTTGTTAGCCCTCATCCAGCCCATCACCGCCTCCAGGCAGGCATTTAGGGAGGTTCTGCCTTCTCCTAATGATGTCGACATGGAGAAATAGATTTGGGTGCCATCAGCATACTGATAGCACCCTGCACCAAATTTCCTGATTATCTCTCCCAGCAGTTTCATGTAGATGTTAAACAACATCAGAGACAATATGGAGCCCGTATGGGACACTGTACAAAAGTTCAGATTTTGAAGAACAACAGTCTCCAAGGGACATCATCTGTAACTTGCCCAAGAGGTAGGAGCATAACCACTGCAAAGCAGTGCCTCCCACCCCAACCCCCTCAGACGCTCCAGAAGGGTACTATGTTCGATAATATTGAAAGCCGCCGAGAGATTATTACCCCTTACATGTGATTAGAGGACATGCTGAGATAGTGTCAACATGTCATTGACTGATGTCAGAGAAGGGGCATTCACACCATAGCCTCAATGTTATTGTGTGTAGGAGTTGCTGAGCACCGCTGTTTGTCTGAACCAGCTCCATGAGAAACAAGAAAGAAAGAAAAACCCAAGGAATTCTGTCTTTGTAAGTAATGTGTTTTTGGGATCTATTCCAGAACAATTGGGTCTGTAAATTTGGCTTAACAACATTGTTTTCTTTGGTTGGCTTTTGATCTTTAATCTTCTCAGTAGCCACACCTTGTAACAGTGATTTACTCCAAAGCATTCCCTCCTGCCCTCTGATTTTATAATGAGATTCTTCTTTGATGTCTCCTCAGATGTGCAGGAACAAGACACGATTTCAAAAATCCAGGTATCTGATTGACTATTTCCTGGTCAATGAATGAGGGCCCATTCAATGAAATATGTGGGTCTGAATGATTAATGAATCCGCAGCTGAGGTATGATTTATTTTTCCTGTCTTAAGATAGGTTTGCATATCTCACTGCAACTATAGTGAGAAACTGAATTTTATCACCTATTCTGCAAAAAGTCATTTTTAGAAGCTGGAAGGATTTATAAGCAGCAGCTCTGAAATGCAATGAACTCATACATATGTGGATTTTCATTTGTTCTGTAGCCTTGACTAAAACACACACACAAAACCCCTCTGCCTCCTGAAGAAAAAATAATATGTTGCACTTATAGTATGGTTGTGAATAGAAGTATTAATTACACTAGACACAAAGTCATTGGGAAATTATGTAAAAATCTTACTGAAATTAATGTGTGTGTTGTTGAGGTCTTATTGATTTCAACAGTTGTGCTTCCTAGTAAACTGAGTCCAGTTTTAAGGGTTGACATCCAGATTAACGTTGCACTTGTGCAAAGATGTTGCGCTCACTAGTTGCACCAAGGTGGAAATCTGAGTTCCAGGCTAGTGTTGTACTTGTGCCACAAGGTACGCAATCTGTGGCACAACTCCTGCTGTGAATCCTCTTCCTCATTTTGCAGGGAACTTTTCACCAAAAGTACATCTTCAGCATCTCCAGGAATTTATGTAGCTGCACAAGCTTCTTGCACTAGCGCATGTTTGTTGTGCAAGTGCACCATTACTTAGAATGTTGGCCAATAAGGTTTGGAAGGATGTTAGTGTCAGGAGAGGATGAATGAGATTACCTGCCTCTCACACAAGTGACTAGAAGAGTAAATAGTACAGAATTCCATGATTTCTCTTTATATTTTATAGACTTAAATTGTGTTTTATAATAATTATGTAATATAAAGTTAATATTTATTTATTTATTTACTTACTTACTTACTTACTTACTTATTTGTTTATTTGTTTGTTTATTTAATAAATTACTCTGGGAAGAGCAGACACAGCTGAGAAGGTGAGCAAACCTTTCTAAACATCTAGCCTTCCCCACTTCAAACAAACTAACAGGAAGAGGGGAGTTTTGCAGGGGCTGTTTCTCTTTAAGGGGTAGGTCTTAGTCTCTCTATCTCTCTGTGTGTTACTTGTTAGGGTTAGTTGTTAGGGTTAAGATATCACAGGGCTAGGAGTTCTTTGGGTTACCTAAAGGCAGTGTTTACTTAGTGGCTGCTTGGTGGGGGTGGAGTCAGCTAGGGCTGGGAGAGGCCCCACATTCCTTTCCTTTGATTCACATCCTGTGTGACAGTTGGAAGGCTACTCTACATATGAGGTGAAGGCCCGAGAGCATAGCGAACAGGGATAGCAAACAGGACGTAAGAGTTTTGCAGGAGTTTAGCGGGAAGTGTGCAGGAGTTTAGCGGGAAGTGTGCAGGGGAGCCTGGAACAAGGCCCTGCGATCACAAGGATCACAAGGAGACTGGTGGAGAAGAGAACATAAGTACATATCCCTCCCTCATATCCCTCATATTCTTGGGAAAGACTGTTTGTACAGTTAAATAGTTGACCATTACAGCTAAGACCTATCCTAATAAACTATCTAATAAACAGACAATAAGCTCCCTAAATACTGTAAACAGCCAACTAAAACAGTATGAAGATAGAAGGTCAGCAGGGGAAGGGGCACTTTCCAGTGTATTGCACAGAGTGCCACGTGTATGACTATTTGCCTCATGGGCAGAAGTCATGGGTGTGTGCTCGGTGCAAGGAGCTCCTGGCTCTCAGGGAACTAATCCGTTCCCTCGAGACCAAGGTGGCGGATCTGGAGAAGCTCAGAGAGACAGAGAGGCATGTGGACGAGACCTTCAGGGATGTGATAGAGGCATCCCACTCCAGGGCTGGTAGCTCCTCTGCTGTCAGGAAGAATGAAGGTCTTGGGCAAGGAGGACATCGGTCTGAGGAAGAGGGAAATGCTCCTTTAGAAGGGACCCCTTCCGTGGATGATGAGCCCATATCCTCTCGCACAGGGGATACTCCTCGGGGGGGTGGGGGCCTCCTTGTAGTTGGTGATTCGATCATTAGAGGGATAGAGAGATGGGTTTGTTACCCGCGTGTAGACTGCACGGTGACTTGCCTGCCTGGTGCGAAGGTTGTGGACATTATGCAGCGTCTAGACAGGCTCCTAGGCAGTGCTGGGGAGGAGACAGCTGTCGTGGTGCACGTCGGCACCAACGATGTGGGGAAATGCAGTCGGGAGGTTCTGGAAGCCAAATTTAGGCTGATAGGTAGCATTTTGAAGTCCAGGACCCCCAAGGTAGCATTCTCAGAAATGCTACCTGTTCCACGTGCAAGTACAGTGAGACAGCCAGAGCTGAGGGGTTTCAATGTGTGGATGAGACGTTGGTGCCAGGAGGAGGGGTTTAGATTTGTTAGGCACTGGGACACATTTTGGGGCAAGCAAGGCCTGTACAAAAGGGACGGGCTGCACTTGAACCAAGATGGAACCAGACTGCTGGCGCTTAAAATCAAAAAGGTTGCAGAGCAGCTTTTAAAATGGCACCTGGGGAACAGCCAATGGGAGCTGGGCAGTATCCCGTTTGGCAAAAGCCATCCTTTAAAGTGTGAGGCTGCAAAGAATTCAAATAAAACAGAAGGGGACAGAGCAGAACCGCATAAAGAGCAGACGGGAGCCTGTGCCAGCAGGTCAAAGAGTCAAAAGAATAGCATACATCAGGGGAGAGATTCATTGTATAGGTGCTTATATGCCAATGCCAGAAGCCTCTGAGCCAAGATGGGTGAGCTGGAGTGCTTGGTTGCTAACGCAGAAATAGATATAGTGGGCATAACAGAAACATGGTGGAACAGTGAGAACCGGTGGGACACTGTTATCCCTGGGTATAAACTCTATAGAAAGGACAGGGAGGGGTGCCTTGGAGGAGGGGTAGCACTGTATGTTAAAGAAGGGGTAGAATCTAACAAGCTAGAAAACCTAGGTGGACTGGAGTCCTCCACAGAAACCCTGTGGGTGACTATACAAGGCCGGAAAGGGAACGTGCTACTGGGGACGTGCTATCGCCCTCCGGATCAAAATGCCGACAGTGGCTGGGAGTTGCAGGAGGAAATCAGGGAGGCGTCAAGGAGAGGCAGGGCTGTAATTATGGGTGATTTCAACTACCCACACATAGACTGGATAAATTCACATTCAAGTCAGGACAAAGAGGTCAAATTTCTAGATACGCTAAATGACTGTGCCCTAGAACAGTTGGTCATGGAACCGACCAGAGAGAAGGCAACCTTGGATCTAATTCTGAGTGACACCCAGGACCTGGTGCATGATGTCAGTGTCATTGACCCTCTAGGGAACAGTGACAACAGTGCCATCAAATTCAGCATACATGCGGCGAGAGAATCACCAAGGGTGTCTAACACAGGCATTTTGAATTTCAGAAGGGGAAACTTCTCCAAAATGAGGAGTATGGTGAAAAGAAAGCTGAGGGGGGAAATCAGGAGAGTCACTTCACTCCAGAGTGCATGGAGTTTACTCAAAACCACGATACTAGAAGCCCAGTTAGATTGTATACCCAAAAGGAGGAAAGGTACCACTAAGTCCAGGAGGATGCCAGCATGGCTAACAGGTACCGTCAAGGAAGCCATAAAAGGGAAGAAGACTTCCTTCCGAAATTGGAAGGCCTGTCCAAATGAAGAGAACAGAAAGGAACACAAACTCTGGCAAAAGAAATGCAAGGTGACAATAAGGGAGGCAAAAAGAGAGTCTGAGGAACATTTAGCCAAAAGTATCAAGGGGAATAACAAAAACTTCTTTAAGTACATCAGAAGCTGGAAACCTGCCAGGGAGGCAGTTGGACCATTAGACAATGAGGGAGTGAAAGGGATTATTAAGGAGGTTGAAGAGAAGCTGAATTAGTTCTTTGCATCTGTCTTCACGGCAGAGGATACTGAGCATATACCTGTTCTTGAACCAGGCTTTTTAGGGATGGAGGCTAGAGAGCTGGGTCAGATAGAAGTGACAAGGGATGATGTTCTAAACTGTCTGGAAAAACTGAAAGCTAACAAATCACCAGGGCCGGATGGCATCCATCCAAGAGTCCTCAAAGAACTCAAATGTGAAATTGCCGACCTCCTTGCTAAAATATTTAACTTATCCCTGAAATCGGGCTCTGTACCAGAGGACTGGAGAGTAGCAAATGTAACACCGATTTTCAAAAAGGGATCCAGGGCCGATCCAGGAAATTACAGGCCAGTTAGCCTAACGTCCGTTCCAGGCAAATTGATGGAAAGCATCCTCAAGGATAAAATTGTAAAGCACCTAGAAGAACAGGCCCTGCTGGGAGTGAGCCAGCATGGCTTCCGCAAACGTAAATCTTGCCTCACCAACCTTTTGGACTTCTTTGAGAGTGTCAACGAGTGTGTGGATCAAGGTGATCAGTTGACATAGTCTACCTGGACTTCCAAAAAGCTTTTGACAAAGTTCCTCATCAAAGACTCCTGAGGAAACTTAGCTGTCATGGGATAAAGGGACAAATACATGTGTGGATTGCTAACTGGTTGAAAGACAGGAAACAGAGGGTAGGTATAAATGGAGAGTTTTCACAATGGAGGGAAGTAAGAAGTGGGGTCCCCCAGGGATCTGTACTGGGACCGGTGTTTTTTAATTTATTCATAAATGATCTAGAAGCAGGGGTAAGCAGCGAGGTGGCCAAATTTGCAGACGATACCAAACTCTTCCGGATAGTGAAATCCAAAACGGATTGTGAGCAGCTCCAAAAGGATCTCTCCAAACTGGGGGATTGGGCGACAAAATGGCAAATGCAGTTCAATGTTAGCAAGTGTAAAGTGATGCACATTGGGACGAAAAGCCCCAACTTTAAGTATATGCTGATGGGATCCGAGCTGTCGGTGACGGACCAGGAGAGGGATCTTGGGGTTGTGGTGGACAGACAGCTCGTTGAAAGTGTCGACTCAATGTGCGGCAGCTGTGAAAAAGGCCAATTCCATGCTAGGGATCATTAGAAAGGGGATTGAAAATAAAATGGCTAACATTATAATGCCCTTATACAAAACTATGGTGCGACCACACTTGGAGTACTGCGTACAATTCTGGTCACCACATCTTAAAAAGGACATTGTTGAACTGGAGAAGGTACAGAAGAGGGCAACCAAGATGATCAGGGGCCTAGAGCACCTTTCTTATGAGGCAAGACTACAACACCTGGGGCTTTTTAGTTTAGAAAAAAGACGACTGCAGGTAGACATGGTAGAGGTCTATAAGGTCATGCATGCTGTGGAGAAAGTGAAGAGAGAGAGATTCTTTTCCCTCTCACACAACACTAGAACCAGGGGTCACTCCATGAAATTGATTGCCAGGAGGTCTAGGACCAACAAACGGAAGTACTTTTTCACACAACGCGTGATCCACTTGTGGAACTCTCTGCCACAGGATGTGGTGACAGCCAACAACCTGGATGGCTTTAAGAGGGGTTTGGATGACTTCATGGAGGAGAGGTCTATCAATGGCTACTAGTCAGAGGGCTGTGGGCCACCTCCAGCCTCAAGGGCAGGGTGCCTCTGAGTACCAGTTGCAGGGGAGTAATGGCAGGAGAGAGGGCATGCCCTCAACTCCTGTCTGTGGCTTCCAGCGGCATCTGGTGGGCCACTGTGCAAAACAGGATGCTGGACTAGATGGGCCTTGGGCCTGATCCAGCAGGGCTGTTCTTATGTTCTTATGTTATGTTCTTATTGCTGCATAGCACACAAAGACATACTATATTTATCTGAATCCAAGACTAGGTTTCCCCCAAGTTATTTGATGTTAGAAATCCGGGGGGTAATCTGAATTCAGAGCCATCTTCTTTTCGGATAAATACAGGTATAACCTGTATCTAACCTGTATTTTCTAAGGAGCTCATCTTAAATTTAGAGTTTAAGGAACTTATAGTTAGACTTAGACTTTAGGAACACACTCCACCCATCACAAATGATGGACATTTAGCTAGTTTAGAAATAAAGGAACTAGGTTCTAAAGTAAAACATACCCAGAGTACCCAGAATGTTGGGGGCAATATGCTAAATCATTGTAAACCGCTTAGAGAGATCCGGCTATAGAGTGGTATATAAATGTAAGTGCTATTGCTTTTGCTAACATAGCCATTTACGGCTCTGGATGTTCAAGGAACATCTATTAGCATTAGTAACTAAGTATACATATTATTGGGATGAAGCTGCATATTGTACAAAGTGTTAAGAGCATAAAGCAATTCTAATGGAAAAAAAAACACTAGATGGAAACCAAGCGAATCCTAAAATGCTGATCTATTAATATAATCCAAGCTGTTATTTATATCTCCCTCCATCCAATGGAATCCATTATTGCATCTTATTGATCAAAGTGCATACTCTGTGAGAGCACAGATGGGAGGAACTGATTATCTCCTTTTCAACACTTTCTCTTCAAAAAATATATATGGCTAAGTTCAGCACTAATGCAACTTCTTCCGACATCTGTGAGATTCTGTTTGAAAATTAGATTCATCCAGTAGGCCTGGACTATATGCAGATTGTTATATGTGAATATGTGATACTAAGTATACTAAATTAGGGTCATTAAAATAATTTTTTTTTAAAAACACAGGCTACTAATAGGAGGTTTAATAATGAGGCCATTGAAGTCCCTGGCAGAATTACTATAGGCTTCAATAGAAGTTTCACTTTCTGGATTTTTTTTAAAAAAAACACCTAGTTTTTCTGAATTGATATGAGAGTAGAGAATTGTCAAGTTTTGTTCACTCAGTCGGTGGTGTTTTCCTTCAACCTGTCTGCCTGTGCCATGGCAAAGACATAGACCAACTGGAGGCAAGGCTAATCCTCTTAAAATCAGCACATCAGTGGCTGTGAATCATGGACAGATGCAAAATACTTGGGGAAGAAATCAAGAACAAACTTACTATACAGCAAGTAGATGCCTTCATTTGTAACACTCATTCTTTTGTGTTAGAAAATCTTTTAACTACAGTGTGCTTACAAAAGGTTTTGGTGATAGCTGATTAACCACAAAGGCTTCAGGATTCTAACTATTTCATCTACCTGACCAGTGAGTTCAGAGCCTTGTACTCTGCCAACGCTTTCTCACTCCATATTCTGCAATTTTTAAAAAACTTGTTGGGACAATGTCATTTATACCCAGCCCACAGAGGGGAAAGTTGAGGCCATGGAAAGGTGACAAGAAGGATCCACATGGCCAAGGTAAGCTTCACAGCCAGTTACCCCCAAGATTGTGGGCAATGGTATTTTCACTAAGAAATAAAGTGCTTTGTTTTTGTTTTTCAGGTTTTCAGGGGGATCAAAACTGAGGTTGTGACCCTAAAAGTAGACATGGGCTGTATATGGTCTTTCCCAACCCTACCTGGAGATGCTGGGGATTGAACCTGGTAACTTCTTCCTGTAAAGCATGCACTTTTCCATTGAAAAGCCATTTTGTGCCAAACAAAAAACGTTAAATGAAAATTTGATGGAGGTTAACATAGATTTTATTTGCATAAAAAATCATCACCAGGGACAGATGAATACACCGGCAAGATAGTCACTTCCTGTGGTGGCAAATTCCGAGAGGCAGCAAATTTTCAGGGAGTCGGGGGCAAGTTAAATCTTTTTAAAACTGTTTTCAACCGCTGCTGTGTGGCTGGGATGGTAGTGAAGACGGGGGGTGGGCGGCAGGGGGTGGGCACTCACAGAGGTGAGGGGAGATCGAGGCGGGGGGGCAGGAGTTGGTGGCAAGAGCTCCTTCCCTGAGCCCTCCTGCCGCCCAAATGGCAAGTCGGGCTGGTTTTGGCCCATTCGGGGGCTCTCTGCGTATGTGTGTGTGTGGAAGGACCTGACATTTGAATGGCAGGCGGGCCCATGGAAGGAGCTTTTGCTGCCTTCTCTGTCACCATCCATGATGGTGGTGGAGAGATGGCAGCAAGAGCTCCTTCCCTGAGCTTGTCTGCCACCCTAATGACAGGTCAGGCTGTTTTCCAGCCTATTTTGGGCCTCTGCACATGCAGTGGTGTTGAAAACAGTTTTTAAAAAGATTTAACTTGCCCCCAACCCCCTCCCCCAAAGCCTTGACCTGGGGCTGCAAATCTTTTTTGGCTACAGGAGGCAAAAAGCTTAATCCACCCCGGATCATCACATACATTAGTCAACCCTTCTACAAAACACCACACCTACATCTTTCTTGTTTTGTTGTTGTAATTTTGTAGAGCTTGGGGAGGAGCCATAGTTCATTGGGAAAGTGCATGCTTTGCAGGAAGAAGGTCCCAGGTTCCACCCTGTAGCGAATTAAAACCTTTGTCTCAGAGCAAGCTCACATGAGGGAAAGAAATGCTGAATCATCCCTACTGGGCTGCCTGGCTAGGCTTAGCCTAAAACTAATTCTGTATTATTGGTAGGTTCAAAATGCTGCTGCCACCACCCTCTCATCGAGAGAGCTTGAACCTCCCTGGGCTTGGGGTGGAATCCCAGGGAAAACTCTCTTTGCTTTGCTCTTGGGCAAGTACAGAAGTCTTCCACGTTCAAGCCTGCATGTGGTGAGAAGACTGATAGCTTCTGACCATTTGAGGATGTGATTGCACCAGAGAAAAATCCCCCTTCAGCCCCACTTTTCCCCTGAGTTAAAAATCAACTTGGAGAGGCTTGTAAAAAGAAAAGAACTTTTAAAAAAAGTTTTATTGATTTATTACAGACTGTTTCTGTCTGAGGCTTTCTCAGTTTTTAAATACAGTTAAAAAATACTTAGTAAGTTACAAAAATAGGTTGTCTTAATGCACTCTTAAATGTTTATAGAGTCTTTTGCAATGCCCTAAGTAGGATGGGCATAGGCTAGTGTTTCTTATTTTAATTATGTTACAGGTAAACAATAACAGAACAGTATCAGGAACATGGAAAAACCCACACACCAAAGAAAAATAAGTTTCTAACACACAATCTGGCTAACAAACTGTTCCCTATGCTGATTTCCCTTTTCCTTGAACTCACCCAGTTCCTAAGGAGAATCAAGCTTCCTGCATGCAATTGTTCCTTTTAAAGATCTACAGAGTTATTCCATGAAAGAAACCTCCACGCTGTCATCGAGCATGAGGGAGCAAACACCATTGCCCCTCATGCCCCACCGTGGGCCCTGCCCCTGCCCCCACACCTGACATCAGATGCGGAGCCCTGGCTAGCTACGCCCCCACAACTGACATCAGATGGGGGGGCGTGGTCTCCCTCCCAAATAGGGCCATGCGGCCCCATTTGGAAGGCAGATCAGCCCGTATTGTGTTGGGCAGCACAGGCCAGAGTGACACTCCCTTCCTTTAAAGGCAGGGAGAGGCACTCCTGGCCTCGCTGCCAATGCAGCAGGGCTGATCTCCCTCCGAAACGGAGCCATGTGGCCCCATTTGGGAGGGAGATTGTCCTATGCTGCGTTGACAGTGCAGCCAGGATAGCTCTCCCTGCCTTTAAAGGAAGGGAGCATCACTCTGGCCTGTGCTGCCCAATGCAGCATGGGTTGATCTGCCTTCCAAATGGGGCCACATGGCCCCATTTGGGAGGGCGACCATGCCCCCCGTGTCTGATGTCAGATGTGGGGGCGTAGCTAGCCGGGCCCCCGCATCTGATGTCAAGTGTGGGGGCGGGGCCAGGGTGGCCAAACCTGCCAGCCTCACTCCACAGCTGGGAAGGGCTGTTACATAGAAGAGGTCAAGGATTTGTTCTCTGGCCCTATCCATTCCCAGCACAGTACCTCCAGTGACTATTGCTGGTGTCTATCTTACATTTCTTTTAGATTGTGAGCCCTTTGGGGACAGGGATCCATCTTATTTATTTATTATTTCTCTATGTAAACCGCTTTGGAAACTTTTGTTGAAAAGTGATATATAAATATTGGGGGTTGGTTGGGTTGTTGCTACTCCAGGACAATCTGCTGGGCTTCAGTTACAGGAGAGTAGATTTTGACTGAACATTTGAAGAAACCTTTTAATGGTAAGAGTAGCTTGACAATGGAACCAGTTATCTGAGGGGAGGGCTGCACAGCCATTTGGGGTGTGTGTGTTTTATGTCTGGATTTCCTGCATCAAATGTGTGGGGGAGGTGGGGTTGGGCTATATGCCCCATAAGACCTCCTTTAACTCTATGATTGTACTCGTTGAAGCTGTTCACACATGCAGGCAAAACCAGGCTAAGGAAGTCCAGCCCAGTTTTGCCTGCGTGTATGCACCACTGGGATCAGGCCCAATCCCAGCAGAACCTCGGTGGCAAACCCGCATAGGCAGCCACTCTCCAAAATGAGGTTAGGAAAGCAAGCACTCTCCTAACCCCATTTCTATGATTTTCTGCCAGCTGTGGGTGCTTGCAGCCATGGCTGGCAGATTGCAGAGCTCCCTGGCAGCTTCGGGGAGGGGAGGGGGGAATCTTCATAATTGCATTATTGGAGCTCTGGAGGTGGGGGCAACATGACCTGGCACTCCGGCCCTCTGAGCTACCTGCAGCAGACAGTAGTCAGCTGGGTGGGTGATCTGCCCGCCAAAGAGGACACCCTCAATCGTCTGTGGGGAGGTGAGCTCTTTAGGGCTTCCTCCCTGCTAACCCACTTGCAGGGGCGTAGCAAGGTTGGAGTGGGCCCAGAGACAAGATTTTAAAATGGGCCCCCCCCCAAAGTCCAGGGCCTCCGCACACCCCAGGCCCCCAAGGATTTAAGTCTGATATTCCAAAATAAGTATGCTGCCTGCAAATACATTTCACTGAATACACACACACACGTCACAATATATAGTGATATACATTGAGTACTATACATTTGTATTACTTTTAATGCCTAGAACACACTAGAAAGATGAATTATTAAAATGGGCCCCTCGCTGCAGATTAGCAAAGGAGACTTTCAACCATGCAGGGTGAGCCTATGTTTGTTTTCTCAGAATTCTGAACAAATGCAGTCAAGTTTGATTGCAGGAGGTTTTTCACAAGAGGCTTTTAAAGCCCTTTAACACACATCTCCTCCTCTGGAATGGAGGTGCTGCATTCACATGTTGGCCAGATTGACCCTGAAGTCCCTGCAAGTTATTGGGGAGCAGTTCACACACAAGAAAAATAAAATAAAAGCACCACACATGCTTCACAGTTCTCACTCAGACCTTCTGGGTTGCAAAACAACTTGAACATAAGTGCATTTATAAATGAATGAATGAATAAATAAAATTAATAAAATACTGTTCCAGAAGTTTTTGCAATTTTCTGCCATGAAACAAGCCACTTATAGGACTTTTTAGATAGTTTTTTTAAGTCAGCAAATTTTCCAAGCTGTTTCAAAATAAATATTCAGAGACTTCTCGGTCCCTCCCCCCCCCATATCCAAGCCCTATGGCAAGCAGATCCCTATATATTGGGGGGGGGGGGCGGGAAAGGTAACCACAAAAAGGAGTTCACACTCTACCTGGCAAATGCTGGTCTGGGTTAAGCAGGGCAGCAAGGGCAGCAAGAACACTCTGGCTGCCTCCTCCTTCCTGGCTGGCTTGGGCCCTACTCGAGTTCAGGCTTCACTGCGGCCTACACGGAGGCCTCCGTGGAAGCCCCGCCCACCCGCCGATCAGCTGAGAGGCGGGAGAAAAGTTGCTCTTTGCAGCTTGCCTGCTGCTTCGATTGCGGGCCAGCAGAACAAGCAGGAGAGACGGCGAAGAGGGCAAGTGGGTGAGAGGCTATGGGGCTGGGCAGGGGGCAATGGGGAGTCACATGAGGTGCCTCTGGGGTGCTCCTCCAGGCAGTGGGGCCCCCAGACAACTGTCTCCCCTTGCCCTATCATTGTTACGCGCCTGCCCACTTGGCCTTTCTCACTGCTTGTGAGAAAGCACACCTTGCGTTCTCTTTGACAGGCAACTGTGAAAGCTACATAGAGGTCGAACAGAAGAACCCAGAAGTCACTGTTGTAAATTTATGAGAATTAAGTCTGTGTGCTTCTTCAGCTGCTTTAACAAATACTTATATTCTCCAGTAAAAGATTAAATGCAAATGCCATCATTAATCAATTTCTGGAGTGCAGTTTTTGCTTCTTCCACTATATGTTCCATGGCTACCTTTCTGATTGTTTCAAGTGTGGCTTCTATTGCTGGAAAAGGATTTATTTCTGTTGTAGCAGATGCCGGGATATTATTGTTTAATAACCCAAGTGGGGGAGAGAGTGAGTAAGTGAGAGAGAGAAAGAGAATGAATAGAGATTGTCTTCTCTATAGCGGAGGTAACCTACCAGCCTTGCTGTTTATATCTGTCCCATTTTGTCTGGTCCCCCCTCCAAAAAAAACCCCACAAACAATTGTCCCAGATACTTTTAAAAATGTTTTAAGAACATAAAGGACTGCTCCTTAAAATTCAAGCAGGTTTCCAGGGTGTACTAATTTCAGCTCCAGCCTTAAGCACTAATTGCATTGTTTGTTAAAAAATATTATTATAACTAACAGTATCATGTGGGACTGAAGATTAACAAGAAGAGGGACAGGGTCCCTCCAGTAAACAGCTGAGATGAAATGACGCCCTCAAAGTCTCTTAGACTATCCAAATTGTGATGGCTTGAGACAGAAGCCCTCTTCAGTCTCAATTCAGTCTTGCAATCACAGCCATCATGGGGAAGACTCTGCCCTCTTCAGACAAGTCCCATGTGAACCATGAGTGGTGGGGTGCACACATCAGTGACGCAGCGGGGGTAGGACATCCTCTCCCTTAATCCTGCTGTACACAGCTACAGCAGGGTGAAGTTATAACATCTGAAGCTGCTCAGAGTCTTTGGCTGTTTGCAGGTTAGGGTACCCCCCCCCACCAGTGGACAGACAGACCCTAACCACCTATGCCCTCCCTACACCACTGCAGGCCTCCAATTTTTCAGACCTTTCTTGCTGGATAGCTGCTTCAGGTTGGTGGGCTGTCCCTCACCACTTGTAAGATATTTTCTGGGAAAACACACGCACAAGGCTGGGTTAATAAATAAGCATCCTTCCACTGTATAATGAACACAATAAGTAAACTTGGTAGATACAAATAAACAGATTCAGCATAACCACACACACGCACTCCACACAGCCTGTTTTCTGCCTCAGATCTTGACTTTAGAAAGATCCTTCTCAGACTCTTCTCAGATTCTTACAGAGTTACAAACAGATTATCTGGATATACCAATACTACCAGGCAAGGCTGGCAACCTTCCAGGCTTGGTCTGGAATCTCCATGAATCAGCATCTTCAGGTGACTTTTGGAAACAGTCCTGGAGATTTTAATGACTAGGGCTACCATATTTTCAGCTTGAGTAGCCCTGGCTTCCAGGAAGTGGTAGACCTGGCTGCTGACTAGAAGTGAGGGAAAGTCTGCCAAGAGGCTTGCATGTGGATGCAGGCAAATGCCAGACAGATTGCCTTTCTTCAAGGACGTCCTTTTTCATGGAAATGAGGGCATGTCTTAGGGAAATGAGGACATATGGTAGCCCTATTAATAACTTGATATTGTTAAAAATATGGTGGTGATGGGGGAGATCCAGGAATAGCTTCAGTTCAGAACAGGCAACCCTACCTACAAGCATTGAGTTTGGTGATGAGTTTATAGTTTTCACTACAATATGTTGGAATATTTGCTCAAGCATTTATAGGAACTAGAGAAGGGAAGGACTTTTTCAGGGATAGACAGGTCCAGGATCCAATAAGAAGGCTTGATGCATCTCTGATACAACTCAGGTCTCTGACCAATCTGGATTTAGGATACCCACATCACCCCTAAAACACAAACAAACAAAAACTAAGTCTCTCATCCTAAATGGTTTTTGGTTTACATGATGAAAGATGGATCTTTCATGATGAAAGATGTATCTACATGATGAAAGATGGACATGGCTGGTTTACCTGTTATAAAAAATGGGATTGAGGGTGTAGCTTGGGATATGCTAAATGACAAAAGGTAGGAAATGTTCTTATTCAGAATGCTCAGTGGGATGTCAAAGTCCCAGATGCCTCTGCGGAGTGGTGCTCTTTGAGTGAAGTCTGAGATCCTGGAGGTTGTTTGTTACAACTTAAAATGTTGGCCTGGGAAGGGTGGAGGGCAAGGCTTCGTGGCTGCCACATGCGTCAGGTAATCAGCACATACCAGGGTCAGGGGTGAGGCTAGTAGAGGCCATGTAGAGTGAATGTATGGAGGATTTGTATGAATAGGAAGTAGGTGCATAAAAGACAGAGGAGACAGAATTAAGAATATAAGAAGAGCCCTGCTGGATCTAGGCAAAGCTGTGAGAAGGTGAAGCCTTCTCACCAGTGCTTCTACAATAGCAAGCCCCAAAGGCAAAACAGCCTTGCTGATTGCTACAGCTGATAGGAGTCCTCTCACAACAGAGGCCAAGGCAAACAATTAGGACAAACAACGTTGAGGGAAGGAAGAGCCCCCAACCCTGAACACCACTACAGCCAGCCAGAGGTGCACCTAGGTAATTTTGGAGCCTGGACCTTAAGGTTTTTGGAGGTTCCCCTGCAAATGAAGCATCATTATGCTCTGCTGGGCAACCACACCACCCAGGACAAACTAAAGAGGATTTGGGGGGGCCCAGGAGCTGTGGAGGCCCTGGACTTCAGCCCCGAAGTCCAGGGGTAAGAGCGCCTTGTTGTGGTCCAGGCCTGATTTGTATACTAAATATGCTCATTAGCTAGCATACAAAATTAGGCCTGTCTCATCAGTGTCACCAAGTGACCAAGTTCTTTTATATAGTGACCATGTAGGATCTGGGTCCATGTAGGATCTTGAATCTTAAATTATTCAATGGGCTTTATTGAGTATAAAAGAATAACAACATCAGTCTAGCTGAGCAGAAAGCAGAACATTCTATCAATATTACTAATAGTATTTCAACCCTAGCCAGCATCAATATTCACCCAGTGTTCCTAACTAACATATGTGTGTGTATTAAATCTTCCTAGAGCCTAATACAATTCAGATATAGACGGAAGAAGTGGGGGAGGTAAGGAAGGTTGAGGGCTGGCATGGTTTGGGGAGATCAGGATTTAGTAGAGGGACGAGGGGAAAGGAGAAGAAGGGGAAAGGATGAAGGGATCCAGGGCTTGTGGAGGCAGCATATTACCAGGATCTGAGGCTTGAGAACGGTGGATCTTTTAGCTGAAGGAGAGAGGCTTTGGCTTGGAACAGCAACTTGGGAGAGGTGGTCTGGCTTCTGGTGGTCAAGCAGGCAGTTTGCTCAGAGAGTGAAGGTACCATGGCTGGGGAAGTCTAGACTTCTCACTGCGCAGTGGAAGTCACAGACAGCTCCTGTCCATGGACAGAGTTCCTGCTTGTTGCCCCGTGGCTTAGCAGCAAACTCTGGGATTGCTCGTGAGCAGATCTTGCTTGTAGACACAAGATTGCTAGCTTGCTGTCCAGTAAGCCTCATTCTTTATAGTTGTATTTTCCTTTGATCTCTCATAGAGTCTATTCAAATCTCCTCATCTTTTCCTGGGTCCCCAAAAGGGTGACAATGCTGTTACCTTCTGGATAATGTCTTTTAATTATTCAGGATATTGGCCAGTCCAGAGAGATCTTAATCTCATCTTCTGTTAGCTGCTATCTTGAGGAGGGGACATTGCCCAAGGCAAATCTGCATCTCTGAGTTGCAAATGGGCCCCTTCTCTTGTCCCAGATTTGCTAGCCTGATCCCAAAAGGTGTAAATGTGTTAGTAAAGGAAGAATTAAAGTCTATAGGTGTTTTCTTTGTGTGCATTTACCTATGCTGAATTTCTATAGAGAGCAATTGAGTATAGCAGAGCAATCATTGACAGAGATTAACATGGACTTCTTGCAACAGGAAAGGGGAGATCAGCCTCTTGCCTCTTCCATAGACATTATCTGATAGTGAGTTAGATTTTACCATTTGGATTGTTCTGGCCTGGCTTTTGTGCATCCTTGAGTACCCATTTCACAATACAATGCTGGATGGCCTCTTCCTTCACAGAACAGTTCAGACCTGCATGTCAGTTCACCCTGAGTTCAGGCAGTAATTCATTCCTTAATAAAATGGAACTAGACACAGGCCTGAATTCCATATAGTTCTGGGTTGGTAGCTCTGGGTTGAATGTTGGGGTCAAGGGGGGGGGTCCCCAACAGCCTCTGCAGCCCACACCCATGAAAGGGACCTGAATATCCCAATTAAAGTTAGCCACCATTTGGATTGAAAGTGCTAGGAAGCACACTAACCACGACACATTCCTAGGGGTGTTTATTTCTTTTTTCTTTGTTTCTCACTGTTGACAAACCTGAAAGTACAGATAGAAAATCTCAGGCAGCCTTGAGTTTTGAATGTTTGGGCAGACCCTTGCACTCCCGTACTTGCCTAATGTATTTGAAATGTTATTTAAAAAAATAAATGAAAAATAAATAAATAAATGTTATATTCTCCAGCTTGCTGGAGAAGAAAGGAGGGACTACCATCTTGCTGGGCACTCCTCAGGGTAAGAGCCTGGAGTTCTTGCCTGGCTGCCCCCTTCTACTATCTGCCTCCCTCACCCCTGGACTGATTGAGGTGTTGTGGGGCTTTGCAGGACTGAGGCCAAGCCCAAGGTGACCTGGCAGTTGGCCCTCCTGGTTCCATAAGCCAGGCTTTTTGCCCTGGACTTATAAAGAGGGAAGCTGCCAGTGGCTGCTTGGAGCGGTGCGGTCCACCACTTGTTCTCTGGACCCTTGCCCGACTTGGCTGCTTCGATCTAGCAGGGAGATTATTTGAGGAGGCCTGGTGAATATCATAAATGCATCGCTGAGGGAGGGTAAGGTGCCTCCATGCTTGAAGGAAGCAATAATTAGACCATTTCTTAAGAAGCCTTCCCTAGATCCCTCAGCGATGGATAATTATAGGCCAATCTCTAATCTCCCTTGGTTGGGCAAGGTGATCGAGAGTGTGGTGGCCGACCAGATCCAGGCAGTTTTGGAGGAAACTGATTATCTAGACACATTTCAAACTGGCTTTAGAGCAGGCTATGGGGATGAGACAGCCTTGGTCGGCCTGATGGATGACCTATACCAGGGAATTGACAGAGGGAGTGTGACTCTGTTGGTTCTCTTGGATCTCTCGGCGGCGTTCAGTACCATCGACCATGGTATCCTTCTGGGACGCCTGGCGGAGTTGGGGATAGGAGGCACTGCTCTGCAGTGGTTCCGCTCCTATTTCTCAGGCAGATCCCAGATGGTGGAGCTTGGTGACAGTTGGTCTTCTCAACGAGAGCTGTTATATGGAGTCCCTCAGGGCTCCATTCTGCCACCAATGCTTTTCAATATTTACATGAAACCGTTGGGTGAGGTCATCAGGAGATTTGGTGCTGGGTGTTATCAGTATGCTGATGACACCCAAATCTACTTCTCTCTTTCATCTGCTTCATCAGGAAATGGCATTCATTCCCTAAATACCTGCCTACAGGCAGTAATGGGCTGGATGAGGGATAACAAATTGAAGCTGAATCCAAGCAAGATGGAGGTGCTTATTGTAGGAGCTCAGAATCTGAGGGATGAGTTAGATCTCCTTGTGCTGGATGGGGTTACACTCCCCCGGAAGGAGCAGGTACGCAGCTTGGGGGTACTCCTGGATCCAGGCCTCACTTTGGTATCTCAGGTGGAGGCTGTGGCCAGGAGTGCCTTTTATCAGCTTAGGCTGATTCAACAGCTGTGTCCATTCCTACAGGAGGATAACCTCAGAACAGTGGTGCACCAGCTGGTGACCTCCAGGCTTGACTACTGTAATGTGCTTTATGTGGGGCTGCCTTTGTACGTAGTTCAGAAACGTCAGTTAGTTCAAAATGTGGCAGCAAGGCTGGTCTCCGGGGCAACCCGGAAAGACCATATTATGCCTGTTTTGAAACAGCTGCACTGGCTGCCGATATCTTTCTGAGCAAAATACAAAGTGCTGGTTATGACCTTTAAAGCCCTGAACAGCTTAGGTCCAGGTTACCTTAGAGAGCGCCTTCTTCGGTCTGATCCCCCCGCACACTAAGATCATCTGAGGAGGTCCGGCTCCAGTTGCCACGAGCTCATCTGGTGGCGACTCAGAGGTGGGCCTTCTCTGTAGCTGCTCCTGGACTGTGGAATGCGCTCCCTGCAGACATCCGTAATTTGAATTCTTTATTAGAATTTAGGAGAGCCCTAAAGACCTACCTGTTCAGCCTGGCCTTCCAGTGCTCTTAAATTGTTAAAGGGTCTTTGATGTTTGTGAACTGCCCTGAGCTATTTTGTAAGGGCGGTCTAAAAATCAAACAAACAAACAAATAAGGATTTTACAGTGAATTTTAGCAAAACGATGGGTTCCATAGGCTAAAGAAGGCAGGAATTCATTGGAGTGCTGTGGCGGTGGTGTTGGGGGATCAATAATTAGGTGATATAGGAAGGAAGATGAAGCTACTGTGGGTTAGACCTTTTTGGGTTTCTGAACCATAAATAGACTCATCTGAGGTCTATTTAAACATTCTCAATCCTCCTGGCATTTTTTTTTAAAGAAAAAAAGCTGAGTCTTGTAGAAATTAATTCCATACTTAATGTGTATGTATCCACAGCATACACTCTGCTTCACTATACATTAAAAAAAAAGAAGGGGGGAACTTTTAAAAAGAAAGCAGAATATCCCTCAGTAATGCAAATGGGCATAGGCAAAGCAGCCATCAGGCTTGGTGTCACAAAATGGCCAGAATGTGTGTCTTTGTCAATATCGGCACTATAACTCTGAACCAATTTTAACGGACTGTGAATCTTTATTTTAGAAAAAGACAGCCCTGCATTTCATATGTCTCGCTGCCCTTTCAGCAACCCCTCTCCTAGCTGTGGAAAGTTTATGTCTACAGTACAAGAAGTAGCTGCTTTTTCCATGCTGCCAAGTCACCTTCCTGCTCTACTGTTCTACAGCTGAACTGCTCCTCGCATAGCCTTGGCAACTCCAAGGCCTCTCATGGACAGAGCAGTATTTGTCTCAATAGCATGTTGAACTTGGCAGGCACCTAGGATGTAATTCCAGTTTCGACTACTACCTTTCAGGAGCAGCCGAAAAGACACAAACACAGCATCCAAAGAGGGAAAATAAGCCAACCCCCTTTGCCGCAAAGCCATTGAATACAACCCTTACTTGTATAATGGACAAAAGTGCCTTTGGCATTTCTAAGAACACTACTCTGGTTGTACATCTTTTAAAATTATTTTTTAAGGACAAAGTGTAACATTACTCCGATTGCAAGAGGGCTACATAAGCTAAAATACAGACATGCATGTCACCTTTGTAAAAAGCCACACCAAATGTCTCATCTGTTTTACAGGCAGATTAACTGTAGAATGTGGTCTGCTCTTTCAGAGCTCGTTGGTTTCCTGTGGGTTCATCGCTTCCCATTAAGCACAACAAAGTCAATATTTAGGCATACTTTTCTTTAGAATCTTTGTGGATCTCCTTCCAGCAACTCCTGAAGCATTTTGGCCAGCAGAGAGCAAAAGCTGATCTTGTGAGGAGGTTGGGGAAGGGTAGGAGAGGTACAGTGAGTTTGTAGGAGCTCTCCACAGCTACCCGCATGGGTGTAAATCAGGTGATGGCTGCCTCCATTTGCTTGCTAGGAAAGAATCTATAACCTCACAATTGTCTATACTGGGAAACTTTGCTGTAAGGAGGTGACTGTGGCTTCAGGCAACTGTGGTCACAAATTCTGGCAAGCCTGTCGGGTCAGTAATCTCTGTGTGGTTAAGCCGCAGAGAACATATGTAATGTACTCAGAGATGGTCTTCAGGATCTGCCATGGAATGCATTTGTACTTCTTCCACCAGTTTTCAGTGTGCCAATATAACCATCAAGAACGGTACAGTGTCCTCTCTAATGTAACAGATAATTATACTGAAAGAATAAGATTGCCAACTAACCAGGGGCAATCTTTTTTTAAAAAAATTTCTGCAACAGCTGCCAGAATATTTTGTGTAAAACCCAGAAATTTAGCTTGGTTGGCAGAATCTTTTCAGTAAAAGTCAGCAGTACCGTATCATTTTCACTGAGTGTGCATGCTTAAACTCTGTATTCAACACATGCACACTAGGCTGCTACATTGTTGAGCTCATCTGCTGCAACACGTAAGCTTGCAGGGTGCATCTGTGTTGAGCCAAGAGGAGAGGGGGGCAGAGGCAGAGCAACATGGTGGCGGCATCTGGGGTGATTGTTCTCACATCCACTTTTCTGTGTGGCTCCATGATGCCAAGTCTCAGGATCTGCCTTCTAATCTCATGTAAGAATCAGAATTTGTGTAATTAATTCTGGGGAAAGAGAGTGGGACAAGCAAGGAGACCATTTCAGATTTGGGAAATGGTTATAGCATCAGTATCCAACAAAGCTATTGGACCAAGTTTTGGTTATGTTCAAGATAAAATTGTGACAAAGCAGTTTCTTCAAGGATCATTTATTGTAATTGCCATCTTCTAATACAGGTGTTCCCATTTTTTTAAAAAAAGTGTATCCCTTCTGTTGCACATCTGCAGCTTGGGAGTGAGAGAAAGCACACACATAGAAATTTAAATGTTACAGTTATGAGACAGGCTCCTCCAATCACTGACTTACATCCAGACTAAGTTACTCATGAGTACTCTCACTGAAATTAATAGGACAAGGTTACTTGCTCTATTAATTTCAACAAGACTGCTTTTGACTGAGTAACGTAATCTGGATGTAAGCCAATGAGTGGCGCACCCTGTCTTTGTCTTAGTATGTGCACACATACACACGTATACATTCAAACCCAAATTTAGGTGTTACAGTTAGGGAGACAGGCTACTACAGGCACTGGCTCAGATGCACGCTAAGTTACTCCTTATGAGTATGGAAAAGTCTGCTGGAAATTACTGGGACAAGTTTATTTGTCCTGTTCATTTCAATGGGAGTACTTCGTGCGAATTTTCTGAAGCCTGTCAGTCAGGCTGCCTTGAAGGTATACTGAGCTTCAGCAAGGTCTTCATCCTCCTCCATCCCCTTCTGCAGTGGACACATCACTGAGGACATGTTGCCTTCAAGCCAGCAATCCTCAGATGGGGAACAAATTGTGCAGCTTTGTGGGGAGGCAGGAGGGCTCTGAGCACACCCTGGGAGCCTTTTAAATACCCCCAGGGTCCTAGTACTTCCTGTTAGGATCCCCAGTTCTAGCAATATTCATTCATTCAGTCAGTCAGTCAGTCATTCATTTCATTTCATTTCATTTCTATACCACCCAAAATGCATGTTCTCTGGGCGGCTTACAAAACAATAAAAACAGCCAATAAAAGATTAAAACAATTCAACAATTAAAATTAAAAAGTTAAAACTATTAAAACACAATTAAAACCGTATCTAATTAAAAGCCTGGGTGGACAAATGCGCCTTGACTGCCCTTTTAAAAGTTGTAAGATATGGGGAGGCTCTTATTTCAGCAAGAAGTATGTTCCAAAGCCTGGGGGCAGCAGTGGAGAAGGCCCATCCCCGAGTAGCCACCAGACGAGCTGGTGGCAACTGCAGATGCCCCATATCAGACTGCAGACACACACCATATCATGGGTGTGTATTGAGGGAGGACTCGGTTTTTGCAAGGAGACCCCAGGGAGATCAGCGTATTTCTGTGTGTTCTGTTTACAGTCAAATCACATCGCCCTGGGATTACAGACATTGACAGCCAGGCTGCTCAGTGTCAGGGTGGAGGGCAAGTTTATCCTCAAGTACAATGCTTTAATTGTCTCCACAGGAGTGGTAACCACCCACATAAGGACATAATTAAGAACATTAAGAACATAAGGAGAACAATGCTGGATCAGACCAAAGATCCAACAAATCCAGCATTCTGTTTCTCACAGTGACCAACCAAATGCTTATAGGAAGTCCACAGAAAGGCATGAAGGCAATAGTCCTGCCCCCTCCCACTATTGCCGTACAACAACTGGTATTCAGTGGCATACTGCCTCTGAACATGGAAGTTCTTTAGCAATGGAAGCTACTTCTCTTTATTTAGCAGGGGGAGAATAACTGGCCCTCTCCACCCCCAGCATAGTACCTTCAGTGACTGTTGCTGGTGTCTACCTTATGTTTCTTTTTAGATTGTGAGCTCTTTGGGGAGAGGGAGCCATCTTATTTATTTATTATTTCTCTGTGTAAACCACCCTGAGCCATTTTTGGAAGGGCAGTATAGAAATTGCATACATACATACATACATACATACATGAATACAAGGGAGAAATTGGCTTGAGACTATAGTACTTTTCAGAGATTACACTGTACACAAGGAGTGGGATCGGGGACAGTATCAGACACAGTCCTCATTCCTGACTCCCACACGCTCAATATAACATGTGCATAGATCTTACATGAGAACAATTGTGTGTACATCATCATCGGGTACCTGATTGCATGGAAAGAGCCTTCTAGTCTGTGCACAGAATCAGGAGCAAAGATGGCACGGGCAATTTTGCTTCTCTTCTCATATGTTCAATGCAGTGTGTAAAAAGTGCTATAATCTACCTCTACCTGAATAGCAATAATCATAAATCAATAAAAAGCCAGCAATAATATCTCAGTATGCAATTTAGTAACAGTAGAAATGCATCTAGAAAGAGCTGCCAGATATATCAAAGGCCTCCCTTTCACCATGATTCTCTTTTGAATGGAATCCCACTCCTGTGTGGTGTTCCTAATAAATTCATTCCCTGAGCCTGACCAGCTCTTGAATAATGTTTTAAATTAATTACAATTTAGTTTAATTCAGTCCTAGTCAGAGGAGGGGCAGATCAACTACAAGCAAAGGAACTGGAAATCACTCTACTCTGCCTTACTATACCAAAAACTTCCTTTATTAAATTCTTGATGTTGTTAATTATATTCCACTGCCTCATCCTTGTATGCAACAACCCTTCTCATTCTGGATTCTACATCCTGGAATCCTTGTTCTGTATAATGAAGTAAAACAGGAAGTATCTACTGCTTTTTAATGATGTCGAAGCCAAAATATTATCATAAGCTAGGGGGAGGAGGGATATTTTCTCATACATTTGTCTCTGAGCACTTTTGCCCCATCATCATGTTTTCCAGGTGTGTGTGTGTGTAGAACTTAATTTAGGTTTTGGCAAGATGCTCAGGTAATGGATATTTTAAAGTATGATTGCAAGATTTTGGAAAAAGATTGATCAAAGCTTTTTTTTTCTTCCTGGTTCTCAGAGAGGACCAGAAAGTGGCAGCAAGAGATAAATGCAGGAGGGACTGGAATGCAAGAGAGAAGTTCATATTTCTGCTCTTAAATGGCCATTGTTTGACTCCAAAGTACGTTGTGAGGCTGTTCTCATGTGTGAGCAAAACCAGTTTTGCCTGTGTGTGAGAACCAGGGTTCAAGGGGTCCGGGGGCCATCTAACTGTAACAGCCGTCAACCTGTAACTAAACTGTACCAGCCACGGCTCCCTTGCGGATTTGCATGGCAAACCCGCAAGGGAGCCCTGGCTGTTAGCTTGGGGTAAGGGCGCAAATGCATCATTAGCCTGGGCTAACTGATTGTGTGTCAGTGCTCTGCAGCTCCACATGGCACCCACACACCAGCAGCCTTCCGCCCGGCACCAGCAAACTCCCCATAACGCACCGTGCACTCGCATGGTTCATTATGGGAGTTCTGGGGGCTTCCCTGCTGCGGGCAGAAGCCGGCAATTGTCTTGGCAGGCGATCTGCCCACCCAGCAGCAAGGAGAGGACTGTCTGTGTGGGAGGCAAGCTTTTCAAGGCTTCCTCCCCTTGCCCCTTTGAGCCCTTCTCATGAATTGTGAAGAAGAGCTCTGTGTCAGAAATGGTTCCATCCTCAATCTTAAAAAGGAACACAGTGCGGAACATAAAGGAAGATCAGACTACTGCAAGAGTGGTCAGTGGGGGGTGGGGACAATTTAAAATCAGGAAAGAGAGAATACAAAGCAGGAAGAATTGGAGCAGGAGAGAGAAAATAGTTGGAAGGCCTCAGCCTGGCTGAAAGGAAGAAGAGCTCTCAGAAGATGAAAGAAAGAGATCCCTGAATTGTCAGAGTGTGTTCTTGCTGAAACTTGACTAAGGAATTAAGACTCTACATAGGTGTTGGTAACTTAACTAGTCTAGTTTATCAACAGGGTTCTCTACTACAGCTCCCTGGCAGGACTCTTAGAGTGGGCTGCATCTAAACGTGCAAAAAAACTGAGCTGGAAATAAGGTGGTAAACTGGACTGTACTACTTCACACTATAGGTGAAGCATACCACGTTTGAAGGCTCTTCCACATTTAAAAGAAATCTCTTGAGATACAAAGCTAGCTCATCAAGGAGAAAAGCGCTAGCTTGACCCTTTGCCTCTTATGCTAGATTTCTGTTTGCGGGGAGTCTTCTTGAATGTAGAGAAGTATTCAGAAATGGGGTCTCCTACCTGCAGTCACAAGTGGTTCAGCCCATTCTATCTCTTCTTCATTCCTCTGCATGTATAAGACCAGGTCTTGATGTAGGCTGGCAGCAGGGTTTCTTTTAAAGCCCAAGAAGAGGTTATAGGGGCAAATATGGAGGCTTGACGGTACTTGAGGGAACAATACACAGTAAATCCATGGTATCTGAGAATAACATACAAGAAAGCAAGTGAACAGTGAAAGACACTCCCTCTGAGTGAGAAATGTGAATTTGGGAAAGAATAGATAACATTTGTTGGACATATAATTCACAAATAGGGAATCCAGCCTAACTTTGAACAAAGTGAATGCACTCTTGGGATGTATATGAACTTCTGGTGTTATGTTCAATAAGATGCTTTCTAGGAATGCAAATTATTCTGGAATTGTGTTTTAAATAAACTCTATTTAAGTAACAAAACTTCTGCATGAACTGTTTAAGAGGATATAGCCTGTGGACAAAAGGCTATATCCTCGTACAGAGTTCATGCAGAAGTTTTGTAACTTAAACAGAATTTATTTAAAACAAAAATCCAGAATAATTTGCATTCCTAGAAAGCATCTTATTGAAGATACCACCTGAGGTTCATATACATCTCGAGTGCATTCACTTTTTCCAAGATTAGTCTGGATTCCCTATTTGCTACAGTAACAAATGTCTTCTTGTTATGGAACATTTCTCAACACAACCTTTTTGCTGGGTAATGGTCAAATCTCCCTATCCACTGCTGTTGCTTCAGAAGCGACATCTGGCAACAGTGGTGCTGTGGAAGGTCCAATCTGGTCCGTTTGGGCCCAGGGGCACCTCTGGGGTGATGCCCCATATTCCCCTCCCCCCCATTTCTTTTTCAGAAATGTAACATGTAGGATACACCTTACAGTTAAAGTTTGCCATCAAGTTGGTGTCGACTCCTGGCAACCACAGAGCCCTGAGGTTGTCTTTGGTAGAATACAGGAGGGGTTTTCCAAAAGAAAACCACAGGGCTCTGTGGGCACCAGGAGTCAAAATATTATTAATATTTTAATAATAATAATAATAATAATAATAATAATAATAATAATAATAATAATAAATAATTTATTGTGAACTTTACAATACTTTCCTATTCATTATTGAAATTGGCATAGAAAATATACTTGTATATAAAGTTCAAGCAGTTTCCACGTGATGGTTGGTGTAACACTCCTTTTGCACATGGGTGTTCTTTATTTAGGTATAATTTTTAATTTTCCAATTATTGTGGCTCTGTAGTTGCTGTCAAAATATTATTATTATTTATTATTAATATTAAGTCAAAATATTGTTATTATTATTGTTGTTGTTTTGTTGTTGTTGTTGTTGTTGTTGTTTACACAGTCAGACAGGTGTTATTGACTGGTTTGTTTTATCCAGACATCGAGTCCTTCTCAAGGACCTGGGATGGCTGAATTTTATTATCAATGTTGTTGCTGTTATTATAGATATCGTCGCAGAATATAGGCTGTTCCCAGTAAAGTTGCTTTTTGTAATTGGCTGATGGTGATTTCTGTGGCCCCTTTGGTATTGAGGTGCTCTTCAAGTTGTTTTGGAATTGCACCTAGGGTGCTAATTACTACTGGGATTATTTTGGTCTTTTTCTGCCACAGCCTTTCAATTTCAATTTGTAGATCTTTGTATTTTGTGATTTTTTCTATTTCTTTTTCTTCTATCCCCTGGTATTGCTATGTCGATTATTTTGACTTGCTTTTCTTTCTTCTCGACTACAGTTATATCTGGTGTATTGTGTGGTAGATGTTTGTCGGTTTGTAGTCGGAAGTCCCATAATATTTTTATATCTTCATTTTCTACAACTTTTTCAATTTTATGGTCCCACCAATATTTTGGCTACAGGTAGCTTGTATTTTTTGCAGATGTTCCAGTGTATCATCCCAGCTACCTTGTCATTCCTTTGTTTGTAGTAAATCTGTGCGATCTTTTTACAATAGCTGATTAGGTGGTCCACTGTTTCATCTGCTTCTTTACAAAGGCCGCACTTGCTGTTTGTTGTGAATTTTTCTACTTTTGCTCTTATTGCATTTGTTCTTAGTGCCTGTTCTTGTGCAGCCAGTATTAAACCCTCTGTTTCTTTCTTCAAGTTGCCATTCTTAAGCCATTGCCAGGTCTTGGTGATGTCTGATTTTCCACTTATATTGTGCAAATATTGACCATGCAGGGGCTTATTTCTCCATTTTTCTGCTCAGTTCTTGACTTGTTCTTTCTTGTAGGCCTGCTTTGTTTCATTGGTGTTTAATAGTTTCTCATTATTGACCATTTTAAGTGCATCTTCTTCACTGTCCTTGATATATTCTTCAAGGCCTCTTTTCTCCTCCTCTACTGTTTGATGGACTTGCAGCATTCCTCTTCCAACTGAGCTGCAAGGGAGGTATAGCCTATCTACATCACTGTGGGGGTGTCATTATTTTCCTGGTCTTACGATCTAGTGTCTCTAGCTCTGCCTGGGTCCAGTCTATTATTCCTGCAGTGTATCTGATAACAGGTATAGCCCAGGTGTTTGGCTTGTATGGTGTTCCCGCCATTGAGTTTGGACTTTAGGATTTTTCTAACTCTCCTGATGTATTCACTTCCAATTTTTCTTTTAACTTCAGTGTGTGCGATGTTATCCGTCTGGAGATGATGATGATGATGATGATGATGATGACATTTATATCCCGCTCTTCCTCCAAGGAGCCCAGAGCTGAGTTTCTCTTTCACAACAACCCTGTGAAGTAGGTTAGGCTGAGAGAGAAGTGACTGGCCCAGAGTCACCCAGCTAGTTTCATGGCTGAATGGGGATTTGAACTCAGGTCTCCCTGGTCCTAGTCCTTGAAATAAACTTGATGGGACACTTTACCTTTACTTTTACCATTGCCATCTCCTGTGCAGTATGAGATGATGCCTTTCAGCATCTTCCTATATTGCTGCTGCCTGATATAGGTGTTTTCCATAGTCAGGGAAACATACCTGTGGGGATTCGAACTGGCAACCTCTGGCTTGCTAGTCAAGACATTTCCCCACTGCGCCATTAGGTGGCTACCTGGGATACACCTTACCCACCCATAAATGCTCCTCTAATTTTTTTGCCACTTCTGTGCCTCCCTCAGTTTTGTGGGGAGGAGTGCCACCACTTTTTTAGGCCATAATCTTAGATGATCCTGGCAGGGACAATCTGAGATATGTTGCTGCCTGAGGTGAAAGACAAGGTGACATCCTCCTTATCTGCAGGTGGGTGCTCAGCATTCACAGTCCATGCTTCCAAGGCATGGGTGGCAAAAACACATGAAAACTCTTAGACTATACCACCAAGCCAGGCAGTGCTGGCAGGGGTGTTCCTAGCTCCAGCTAGTGCGTGGGGAAATAAGAGGGGTGCCCCACTGGAGCAAGGAGGTAGAAATGAACACTGAATCCAAACAAGACAGAGATGCTCACTGTAGGAAGGCGCAGTTCAGGAAATGGGATAGATCTGCCTGTTCTGGATGGTGTTACACTCCCCCAGAAGGAACAGGTTTGTAGTTTAGGAGTACTTCTGGACCCAGCCCTCTCTCTGACACCTCAGGTAGAGACAGTGGCCAGGAGTGCTTTCTATCAGCTTCGACTGGTTTGCCAACTGTGCCCTTTCCTGGAAGTGAGTGACCTTAAGACAGTGGTACATGCTGGTAACCTCCTGGCTTGACTACTGCAATGCACTCTACATGGGACTGCCTTTGTACATAGTCCTGAAGTTGCAGTTGGTACAGAATGCTGCCACCAGATTAGTCTCTGGGACGTCCTCTAGAGACCATATTACTCTGGTTCTAAAAGATCTACAATGGCTACCAATAGGTTTCTGGGCAAAATACAAAGTGCTGGTTAATTTATTACCTATAACTAAGCCTTAATGGCTTGGGCCCACAGTATTTAAGACCTATTAAGATCTTCAGGGGAGGTTTGTCTGAGGGTGCCACCAGCTTGTCTGGTGGTGACTCAAACGTGAGCCTTCTCTGTAGTTGCCCTAGGGCTATGAAAGGCACTTCCTGCTGAGATTAGAGCTGCTCCATCCCTGTTGACTTTTAGGAAACAACTAAAGACACATCTCTTCAGCCAAGCTTCATTCACAGTCATGCTGCATCATGGGTACTGTGGAGACTGCACTTCTCATGTCATAGAGCATTCAAATATTATCACATGAGAACTGCCATCTCTGCAGTACCCATGATACATCAAGACAGTGAAGGAAGCACTCATGCATCTAGAAGAGGTGAGGAGCACATGCACAGAAACTGAGGCCTCTCCCAGATACTGCTTGCACAATCCAGTTGTTTTTTGAAAATATGTTGGTTGGGGCGAGCTGGGCAAAACCCTCCCTCCAATAAATTCTGCAGGGTGCTTTTCAGGGTGCATATGGGATCCCTATAGGATCCCATATCCAAATGAGGGCCCTGCATTCATACAGCTTCTCATAATTTCATCCATTGTGGATTATGACATCTACTTTCTGGTTCAACTCCACTATCCACTTATTTTCCCAACTTCTAGTTAAAATTGCTATATCTTACAACATTGCTACTCCTCCAGCCTTGACATATTTCTTTAACATATCTTTTCTTTAATCCACTTTGTTTTCTCGCTTTCCTCTGCTTCTCATCTTTTCCCTAGCATATCCAACATGTCATGCCACCAGGCTAATTTTGGAACGGAAAGCACAGTATCCTTACAAAAGTGTCTTGTCACAGCAGTAGCAGTGTAGAGAACTGTATCCATTCATGTGCCTTCATTCCCCAGTGCTGTAGTCAGGCCTTGTGCCTTCTCTTTGCTTAGTATCTTAGAGTCTGCACTAATTGTCATGCAGACTCTTAAGGTAGGGTCATGCTAGGAACCTCCGCACTGTAAGTGCTATTTGTAAACAGGGACTGGGTGGTGGGTGCTTGTGCCCATAGCCCTCTGCAACTGTTAGAATGCATAGGATACATGAGAATTATATTCTGTTCATTGTACAGAGCATGGAAGATCACTATCATGCTTTCCTTGGAGAATTGAACCTGATATTGTTCAGGCTGCCCAGTGAACAGCCGAGAAAACAGTAGCGTAGTGTAGTAAGCATGTTGGGCTAGGACCAAAGACACCAAGTGCAAATCCCTGTTGAGCCATGGAACTCACTGGGTGACTCTGGGCCAGTTGCTTATCTCTCAGCCTACCTTACCTCACAGGGTTGATGTGAGGATAAAAATAACCATGTGGGAAATGACTTGATTAGCAAGCCAGAGGTTGCTGGTTCAAATCTCCACTGGTATTCGAATCTCCCAGACTATGGGAAACACCTCTATTGGGCAGCAGCGATATAGGAAGATGCTGAAAGGCATCATCTCATACTGTGCGGGAGATGGCAATGGTAAACCCCTCCTGTATTCAACCAAAGACAACCACAGGGCTCTGTGGTCGCCAGGAGTCGACACCGACTCTACAGCACACTTTACACTACTCTAGGCTCTTTGGAGGAAGAGTGGGATATAAATGTAAAAACAAGCAAGAATGCTCTTGCTGCTTTTTTCTCTCTCTCTACAGTGAATCAGTTGGAGCATATGCGGGTGGGGACTCCTGTTGACTGCCACAGCCCAACCAGCAATCAAGTGGCTCCAATTCTCCACTCCCCTGCCAGGACACTTCAGTCACAAATTGTGCTTTAATGTGTTAGGCTGAAGGTACAGAGCCAATGAGAATTTTCATGGGTGCCTTTTTCAAGGGTGCCATTGGAATCTGTGAGGATTGGGACGTGGCATTGGGATCTGTAGTCTGTGAAGGTGCCTTCCACTCACATTTCCAAGGGTGCCATTTTGCCTGACTAGCCGTCTCATTGAGTCTTCAAGCAAGCTATCGGGATTTGCATCTAGCAAACTGATAATGATATATTATATAATTGATATCCTGACAAAGTATTCACATCTGTTAGTCAGCCCCATGTTTCCAATCTTACAGCAGGGGTGTAACTATAATAGAGCAAGGGGAGACAGTTGTCTGGGGGCCCACTGCCTTGGTGGGGCCCCCAGAGGCAAGTCACACGACTGACTCCCCCAGCCGTGCACCTGCCCGGGCTTCCTTCAGTTGTATTCATCCTCCAAAATTGATGTGAGTGTTAAGATCTTTCTCTAGTACCATTAAATGACTTGCATCATCCACAATTTACAAAACCTTTAAAAAAATTATATCTATATATAACAAAAAGCATAATAATTATATATATGCTTTTTGTTACCACTCATTTAAGATTACTTTAATTCATTAGCTGAGCTTCAGTGAGGAGGGGGCCCATTTTAAAAGCTTGTCACTGGGCCCACTCCAACCTTGCTACAATCCTGTCTTACAGAATACTTCTGGAAAAGCGTTCAGAAGTATTAGCCCCACTGAACAACAGCACAAGCGCAAAAAGACTCAAAGAGCTGCAAGAAGACTCAAAGATCCCTGCCAACTTTTTCCCACGCTTGCTCCTCCGCCTTTAATATTAACTTACTCTGTTGATTATAATAATTTCATTCTACGAAAAGCTTTATCTGATTATTTCTGCTAGGGGTGCGCATGAACCGCCGTTCGAGCACCGGTTGGGGGCCGTGGGGAGAGGAGCAGGAGCTTTAAGAAAAAGGAGAGCAGGTCCTTCCTTACCTGCTTTCCACCACGCCATGCAGCTTCCTGCTGGGGTGGCGCTCAGCCAAAGTACCCCCACGCTGTGCCAGCATGCACTTGATACCCGTGCATGCTGCATACTCAAGGTATCTTCATGACTAAAATGAGATAGGAAAGATTGGTTATAGGATCTCCTGGCTTGAAAGTACTTGAGGGGCATGAGAGGACTCCCACTTTGATCAAAACAGCAACAGTGAGGGAGAGAATGTTTAATCCTTTATACCAGGGCTGCTGAACTTTGGCCCTCCAGCTGTTTTTGGACTGCAGCTCCCAGCACTCCCAGCCACAGTGGTCAGTAGTCAGGGATAATGGGAGCTGTAGGCCAACATCTGCAGGAGGACCAAAGTTGAACAGCCCTGCTTTACACCTTTATCCCTCAACCATACACCCCAAGATGCTAGCAGCTGCACGGGGGTGGGGGGGTGGGGGCGACACCATTCTCTCACATCATACCTGTTTTGCTCTGATTCTCTCACTTCTCTTTTTCATCATCACCTTGTCTCAGTTCATCCCAAGTGTCAAAACAAAGGCCTAACTTTCCACCAGAAAGCTCTAAGTTCTTATAAAATGGTCATGACATGGATTTTGTGAATGGAGATGTTTATGGATAGAGAAATGCAGAAATCAATTGTATCAACAAGTCAAATTACCAAATTATTATTGAACTATCCAATTATTAATATATATCTTTTATCAAGCACTATCAAATTGGGCACCTGCCAAAATACTTCTTCTTGTCAGATACTAAAAGTTACAGGAAAATAAAAGCAGGATATAAACATGAAAAATGCACTCACTGATTGGGTTGCCATGTGTCCCCCACCCCCGGCTTTGCTCCTGTTCCTTTAGCAACCCCCCGTGGCACAGTATATTAGCAGGTGAGGCTATAGCCATGCCCACCACTTATGCTGTTGCCCAGGACAATCTTTCTCTGCTTACTTTCTGGACTGGAGTGAAACTGCTGTTAAAAACAAAAACCTTCCAATTATCACAACTGCCCTTCCATCTGGGATGACTGCTTTCTCTTAGCTAGACTGAATCAAAGTGTAATAATCAAGATAGAGCCAAACACCTCTGTATTTCCCTTAGTGTGAAGTGAAGGAAATGCAAAGCAGTGAAGGGGGAGGAGGAAGATCCAGAAGTGAGGTTTTCTGTTTATAATCTTAAAAAAAAAAAAACCAAAACGCCAGGAAAATGTTCTCTTTCAAACTAGGCCTAAGGCCATCATTGCCTTTTGAGCTTGCTGAGGCTATCGGTAGTTTTCATTATGGAACAGGCCCAAATTTTCCATCCTGTCCCATTTCCATTAGATGCACAGCTTCTGGTGCATCTTTGCTGTGTTGAGGTATGCAGTTAACCAATTAAGCTGAGGGAAGATACATTTAGTTGGCATCAAAAACAGCCAGAACACACTGAACATGGAGTAACATTCCTCCATTATCACACATCTAAAAGCATTCCAAACCACAACACCTGTCCCTGTTGCCCCTGGCAACAGTTACAGACATAATTACAGCTGAATGAATAAGACTTTCACAAGCAATTGGAGTACTTTTCATAGTCTTGCACATCCCATCATACCAGGCAAGATTGTTTGCAGGACTGAGGGATGATCAAAGGCCCTCCGTGAGTCATCTTAAATCCCATGAATGATCATTAGGTGAAATGGGGGAGAGAGATAATCAGACTGGCTTGACTATCCAGCTGTTAGGTTTGGAGGTCTAATGGGAAGGTATTGCCGTGGCTGAAGACTTCATTTGTTTGGAGTGAGTCATGGGAATTATAAATCGCATACTGAAATAATCTATCTCTCTATCTCTCTATCTATCTATCATATTTATATACAGACTGATCTATATATATCTAGGCAGTGCACTTAATCTGCATTGCAATATAAAAATAAAACAAAAACAATTAAAACAATTTCATAGAGTAGAACAGTTAAGCCATTAAAAATTAGATTTAATTAAAAGCCTGAGAAAACAAGTGTATCTTAAGGGTCTCTTAAAAAGCAACTAGAGATGGGGAAAGCACTTATTTTGACAGGGCCAAGTCACCACCACCACACGAGCTGGCGGCAACCGTAACCGGACCTTCCCAGCTGATCTTAATAGGTGGCAGGTTTCATGGCAAAGAGGGTGCTGTTTTAAATACCCTGGACCTAAGCCATTCTGGGCTTTATAGGTAATAACTAGCACTTTGTATTTCACTCAGAAACATATAGTCAGTCAGTGCAATTCTTTAAAAATGGGTGTTATGTGGTCCCTTCAGGTTGTTCCAGAGAGCAGTCCGGTTGCCACATTTACCAATTGAAGTTTCTGGACTATGTACAAAGGCAGTACCATGTAGAGTACATTACAGTAGTCGAGCCTGGAGGTTACCAGCCTATG
Source organism: Hemicordylus capensis (assembly GCF_027244095.1). Taxonomy (NCBI): domain Eukaryota; kingdom Metazoa; phylum Chordata; class Lepidosauria; order Squamata; family Cordylidae; genus Hemicordylus; species Hemicordylus capensis. The sequence goes on along the minus strand of NC_069662.1, from coordinate 98,460,655 downwards.
AACTATTGTTTTAAGGTCATGTACCTCCAGAAATGAGTGTCGCTGATGTATCGACCAAAGCTGATAAAAATTACTCCTGGCCACTGCCTCAGCCTGAGAAACCAGAGAGAGTTTGGGATCCAGGAGCACTCCCAAGCTACATACCTCATCTTTCAGGGGGAGTGTAACCCCATCCAGAACAGGCAAATCTAAACCACCTCTCTGGTCCCACACAATCAGTACCTCTGTCTAATTTGGATTCAACCTCAGTTCATTATCCTTCATCCAACCCATTACTGTCTCCAGGCAGCCATTTAGGAAAGTTATGCCATTTCCTGATGCAGTTGATATGGAGAAATAGATTTGGGTGTCATCAGCATATCAATAACACCCTGCACCAAATCTCCTGATGATATCTCATAGAGGTTTCATGTAGATGTTAAAGAGCATTGGAGACAGTATGGAGCCTTGTGGAACTCTATACAGTAGCTCTCACTTTGCAGAACAACAGTCTCCAAGTGACACCATCTCTAGAACCACTGTAACTCAATTACCTGTGTGCTCTGTGGAATCAAGTCAAGCACATTGTGCCCACACTACTGCAAACAATTTTGTAATTCAGGGAAAGCCACTGATATAAGCACTCCAGGTTCTGTTGAGTGTGCAAGTGCTCTGTCCAACACACCCACCCACCCATCTTTAACATGTGTTTCAATTTGCTTTTCATTATGTTGATTTTAGAAAGGCACTTTTTCATATCAGCATTATCAGATTTAATTTCTTTGCTTCAAAACTTGGGGAGTTAGTAAAAAGGCTGCAATCCTAAATATGACAGCTAGGGAGTAGTATCCAAAGGGATTTGCTTCTGAGTAGCCCCCTAATGGTGCAGCAGAGAAGCAACTTGCCTAGGGAGCAAGAGGCTGTCAGTTTGAATCCCCACTGGTAATTTTCCATATTGGGCAGCTGCTATATAGGAAGGTGCTGAAAGGCATAATCTCTTACTGCGCAGGAGGAGGCAATGGTAAACCCCTCCTGTATTCTACCAAGAAAACCACATGGCTCTGTGGTTGCCAGGAGTCGACAACGACTCGACAGCACAATCTTTCCTTTATGTATGCTTAGCATTGTGCTGAAAGAGAGACAGATTTTCCTCTCTCCTTTTAAGGAGCTCAGGCTACAATCTGCACACTTACTTAGGATAACATCTCACTGAAATCCATGGGAGTTACTTTTGAATAAACGTGGTTAGGATCAAGATGTTAATGGTTAGATTTTGCATTTAGAGTACAGATTTTACATTTGCATGTACTTATTTGGGGTCAGAAAAGGAAATAGCCCCAATGTCTGAATTAGTGTTGCCAGCTCTGACTGCTATTCCTAAAGATATTTTCCTCAATATTTTTCACAAGATCAAGCCATTAAAACCTCCAAGTTTCAATAGTCACCTGGTGATTCTGGCTAATCCTGAAGCACTGGCAACCCTGGTGTGAATGACTGATACTTCTGGGGAAATGTCCTTTTCTCCTACAGAGATGTCTCAGCTTTATTCATGCCAGCAGCAAGACTCCTCTTCTTATAACTTAGGATTGCCAACTCATATGTCCCAACTCTCCCTGTGCACCAGGAATACTTCTTGTTTTCTAGTCCCTTTCCCTGGTAAATTACTAGTCCAATTCAGACATTATGCTGTACAAGTGTACAGATGTCTGTACATGTGTTTGTGTGAAAGATTGTACCGGTGATCATTTGAAAAGTAAATGTGAATACAGACCCTCCAAGTCTAGATAGGAAGTGTACTTCTGTACCTGCTTTCAACATAACGTGTGAATGGCTGCACCTGGCTGTGTACAGATCTGTACTTGTGTACACTGTACACTCATACAAGTGTTGAGCATAATGTGTGAATGTGTGTAAGTCTTTAATATTGTCTTCAGGAAATGCCTTGCTAAAATTTTCTCAGTATGAATTGCTAGCATTGTCAAGGTTTTACCTCCTTTCCCAGAATCTCTAGAAGTTAAGTTTCTGAGTTGCAACATGCCTCTTGCGGACAGGCATGTAAATGCATGCGTATGAACACTAAGGCATGAACCCCTGCAGTTTGCAGCCTGCCGTTTCAGATGCTAATGTGGATAGGTTTGGACTGTTGATAGCTTATTTGTAGGGAATTATGCTTTTCTAGCATACCTTTAACCAACAGAACAAACATTTGTTTGGTTCTTAGAAGTGCAGGGCAGGCTATTGAAGAGTAATGAAAAAATAAACAGCAGATAGAATAGGGCCTTCAGCAATGTGAAATTGTGGTGGAGATGCTCAGGCAGCAAACCTTGGTATGAGAATTGGGATGTTACATGCATATCTGTGTTTTCATCTATAAAATGTTGGAAGGTATGTCAACTGAACTAAGAAAAGACCAGCCTGGCCATTTTTGTACCTTCTACAGCAGCATAAGGTGCTGTAGCATAAGGTGTCGGAAATATAACTACATGTTATGTAATGTGGTGTAGTGGTTAGAGTGCTGGACAAGGACTGGGGAGACCCGAGTTCAAATCCCCATTCAGCCATGAAACTAGCTGGGTGACTCTGGGCCAGTCACTTCTCTCTCAGACTAACCTACTTCACAGGGTTGTTGTGAAAGAGAAGAAGTATGTAGTACACCGCTCTGGGCTCCTTGGAGGAAGAGCGGGATAGAAATGTAAAATAATGATGATGATAATGTAGCATAAAGTGCAGGAAATAGCAGTTGAACCTTATCACTTTCTTTCTTTGTTTATTTACTTATTTATTTATTTATTTAATGGAAATGAGTGTTATCTCCTGTTAATACCTGCAGCACAAGTTGCTATTATAGGCCAAGGAGCTGGTCAGAATCTTGGCACCTCTATATTTACAGCTGCCTGCAGGGCAGAAATTTAGCTAGTGAAATGTTCTCTAGCTCTCTCCTTCTTGTTCTGCTTGTGAGAACAATGGACATGTGGTTGGCCACTGCTGAAGACAGAGCACTGGGCTAGATAGACCCTTGATATGATCCAGCAGAGCCAGTTCTTACAGAAAGATCTCTTTCCCAAATAGCTGAACACTAGAGGTGTGCACAAAACTACCTGGCCCGGTTTGGTTTGAGTTTGAACCGGACCCAAACTGGACCAGGCCAGTTTGGTCTTGCCCCCTTTGAACGGTTCGGGGGATTCATTGAGCCTTTTTGTAACCTGTCCATGCAGGGTCCGACTGCGCAGGCATCCAAAATGGCCTCCAAAATGGCTGCCGTGCAGGGGAATAGGCCAGGAAAGAGCCAAAGACAAAGACACCTGAACCAGGCAATTTTTTAAAATGAGGAATGGCCGCTGACCCCTGCCACCTTGGATAAGCCCCCGGAGGGGGTAAGTTTTTTTTAAAGGCAAAAAAAAAAAAAAAAGGCTCAATGAACCCCCGAACTGGGGGTGGTTTGGCTCCACCCCGAACCTTCGAACTGAGCCAGTTCGATGTCGAGCAGGTTCAGATTTGAGCCTGTTCACACATCCCTACTGAACATCTTTAGAGCCTGGAGGTGTCTCATCATTAAATTCTGAAATAGAAACCTGGATCTGAATTTTGTGACTGCATCCTATTTACAAATAAGGAATGGAAGAAAGAACCAAATTATCTGCTTCAGAAAGCTTTCCTCTTGCTGTTTCCCCATTGTGAAGCATTCCCAAATTCCCCTGCATCCATTTTTACCTTATAATAGTTTTGAGACACAGACTGTATTAAAACTTGGGATTAGAAAAATCCTAGTTCCTTTGCAAAAGTGAGTGTTTTTATGTTAAAAAAGAAAATATTTAAATAAGAAAGATTTCTGTGTTAATTAGGAAAAGCTGAAAGCACTGTTTCAGATCAGTGGAGTCACAAAAACAAAGTTATGTGAACTTTGAAGAGAGTGGGTGTTTAGTTTTTATTTAGTTTTAAAGTTTCCCTTTCTGTATTCTACCGAAGACAGGGCTCTGTGGTTGCCAGGAGTCAACACCGACTCAATGGCACACTTTACCTTTAATTTACAAAAAAACTGAGGAAGCTAGGACCTGGATGTTCAAGGCAGGCAAAGTGAAGGGAAATAGTCAAAAATAGTTTCCAGCTACAAAGCTTAAAAACAATGATTAATAATTGTTTTCAGCACTTAGGATAAATTCCAGATCATGATTGCACAGAATCAAGAATAATTCATGATCTCGTAATGTGTATGGAACTATAATTGGAGCACCTTTAAATAATTCTGTAAAGTGAAGCGCATAATTTTGTGAGTGATTTACTTAAGTCTGTAAAGCCCCGAAAGTGATGTAATTTGATCATGTCATTGCCATTTTTACTTTAGCTCAATAAAATTCACTTGTCATTTTCGACTTTTAATTTTCTCCTGCGATGTTGATGTGGCAGCAACAGTTTGGGGAAGGAAAGCTTAGGCTACTGGTCTGGTTCTGAAACTTGCATTGTAACTCAGAATCAAGAATGCTACACAGCAGATGATGACAACAACAACACCTTTCCTAGCAGTGAAAAGTATGGAATGCTATGACAGTGTTTGCCATATTCATTTCTCAATGCCATGAGTATGATTTCTTGTATCAGGAAAAGCACTGAAAAAAATGTAAGAAAATCTGCAGAAATACTGTACACTGATGGGTGGGTTGGAAACAGAAATTATAATCATCATGTCAAATAGTAGATACCCTATGGCAAAATGAAGATTAACAAAGGCCCGCTGACTTGTCTCAAAGGGCATGCTATGAGCTAAAAAGGAGGGCAAAACGGAGATGATGCTGAACATCATGAACTTGGAATGAGAAATTCATTTGCTGCATACACTTCAGGAAAGATACACACCTGCTTTACTGTGAACACTGTTAAATCAGTTACATTAGCCGCAGGTGTGTCATCTGTCTGTTTCTGTCACAAGGGTCTGAAACAATTCAGCTGCCTGGCACCAACAAGGTGTCATTTTGAAGCCCTGGGTACCCTGCTTTACTGACCAAATGTTGCTCATGGACTTTTGCATGCCAAATGCTAAGGCCTCCACTGATCTCTGCCCCCTAGCAGGCTGTGACATCAGAGCAGATTGGCCAATGATATCAAGTGAAGGAAGGGGCAAGTAGAGAAGTCAAGGTGGAGACTGCAACACTAAGAAGTCAAAAGACAAGAAGGGTAGGGCAGGGCTGTCAGGAAGGAGATTCAATGATTCATGACCAGTTGTATTGACATACCCTTTGCTCATCTTTGAATAATGAAAGGGGTAGTTGTTTGGTAATAATAATCACTTGTCTCTTGGTATTTACCAGTAGAAAGCCATTGGTTAGGTTTGCTAGTAGAACCATTTCCACCCCCGCCCCCTGCTAAATGTAGCATAACATCTTCAGAAGCTGCTGTTATCAGGGAAACTGCTCTGTTTGTGTACGTACTTCACTTTCCCTGGTCTTTAGCCTCTGCTGACATTTTAGCTTTCTAAACATCAATTTTCATATTAAATTATCAGGTTGAAAAAGAAAAATGGGTTGGCTGTGCCTGCCTTCTGGCACTGTGTAATGTACCTCATCTGACAGTCGCACTCAGAGGTGCCCTATTGTCATTCTGCAGAGATATTCTCCCTGCAGCAGCCACAGAATTTCAGAGGGGCCCATATTCCATGTGAGAAGTCTCTCCTGATTGTCACTGATTGAAGCCCAGGTGCAAACGGAACCATAAAAAAAGCAGGCATAGGGCTTATCTAGCAAAGAGGAATATTCACATAGAGGCTACAGGCTGGTTCATATAGATGGTGACACCAATTTCCTCCATGCAGATGGCCTCAGAATTGCTCTTACCCAGGTATGCATGAAGCACATGGAGATGCATGCTTATTTGGTTACATGCAACCACTGTTTCTGTGATCATGGCAGCAGCAACCAAAAATGGCTGTTGCAATCAAGACAATCATGTGTAGTCAGATACATATGTATTTAATAAATACATATGTATCTGGCTGCTATTTATGGTTAATATGCTGTGTTTTCTATGCAAATACAGGCAAGCATTCACATATGAGAGATTTAGTGTTCATGCTTCATATGGGGACCCATTGTATAATGTATTATACTTCTCTACAGGTGAAACTCGGAAAATTAGAATATCGTGCAAAAGTCCATTAATTTCAGTAATGCAAATTAAAAGGTGAAACTGATATATGAGACAGACGCATTACATGCAAAGCGAGATAAGTCAAGCCTTAATTTGTTATAATTGTGATGATCATGGCGTACAGCTCATGAAAACCCCAAATCCACAATCTCAGAAAATTAGAATATTACATGGAACCAAGAAGACAAGGATTGTAGAATAGAACAATATCGGACCTCTGAAAAGTATAAGCATGCATATGTATTCAGTACTTGGTTTGGGCCCCTTTTGCAGCAATTACTGCCTCAATGCGGCGTGGCATGGATGCTATCAGCCTGTGGCACTGATGAGGTGTTATGGAAGACCAGGATGCTTCATTAGCGGCCTTCAGCTCTTCTGCATTGTTTGGTCTCATGTCTCTCATCCTTCTCTTGGCAATGCCCCATAGATTCTCTATGGGGTTCAGGTCAGGCTAGTTTGCTGGCCAATCAAGCACAGTACACTGTATGCTTTTCAGAGGCATTACTGTTGTAGGTACACAGAACTGATGGCACACATTGTTGTTGTTGTTATACAGTATGTTACAGCAGGGGCTTCCAACCTTTTTTTAAACAAGTGTATCTTTCTGTCACAAAGCTTCAGCTCAGGCACCCCACAGAGATTGTATGTGTGTGTAGGCACACATCATTTAAATGTTACCATTATGAGATGGGTCATAATGAGATGGGTCACCCAGACTAAGTTACTCATGAGTACTCCAACTGAAATTAATAGGACAAATAAACCTGTCTCATTAATTTCAATAAGACTGTGAGGCTATTCACACGCATGTGCAAAACTGAGCTAAGGGAGCCCAGCCCAGTTTTGCACACACATGTGAACCACCAGCATCGCGCCCGATCCCAGTGACTACACAGTGGCAAACCCACCTAAGCAGCCTTCCTTTAAAATGAAATTAAGGGAGCGAGCACCCCCTTAGCCTCGTTTTTTTAAAATTGTGTGTCAGCCGCGGCCGCTTGCAGCCATGGCTGGCACACTCGGGGGTGGGTGGGATCCCAATGATACACCGCACTCTCGGAGCTCCAGGGGGTGGGGTGGCAGGTGGTGGCACAAGCCAGCACACCAACCCTGGAGCTGCAGGGGGAAGCTGCCGCTCGTCTGGGCGGGTGATCTGCCCGCCCAGGGAAGGAAAGGAGATTGCAGGGGAGTAGGTTAAACCCACCTTCCTGCCGTAAATCTGTTGGCCAAATCCTGCTGCTGCGCCTCTGAGCCTGTACTCCCACCCAAGTCCTCCCACTCCTCCTCTGACTCTTCTGACTCAGAGGGCTGGGACAGGACACTTCCCTGCAGACTGCCCCGGAGCTCTTCTCACTGATTGTGAGAAGAGCGCCACTGTATGAGTAACTTAATCTGGATGCAAGCCAATAACTTGAAGATTTAAGTGTGTGTGTGTGTGTGTGTGTGTGTGTGTGTGTGTACACAAATATACATAAAAACACAGATTTAAGTGTTACAGTTAGGGAGACAGACTACTACAGTCACTGGCTCACATTCACACAAGACTCATAAGCAGTCTTACTGAAATAATGAAAACTGTCAGTCAGGCTGAGGGGAGTGGTACGCTGAGCTTCAGCACTTAGCCAGCCAATCAAGAGCAGAGGAGGAGGGTCTCCTCCCTCCCTTCCCCTAGCAGACACAATGTGGAAGACATATTGGCTTCAAGATGATGATCATCAGATGGGGAACCAATAGCATGGCTACAGCGTGGGGAGGCAGGAGAATTCTGAGTATCCCCTGGGGTGATGGCAATTATTTCTTAATGGCTCTTTTAATGAACCAATGGAAACTGTAGTAACCATTAGAGCAGGCCTGCTCAACTTAGGCCCTCCAGCTGTTTTTGGACGACAACTCCCATAATTCCCAGTGACAGTGGCCAATAGCCAAGGATTATGGGAGTTGTAGGCCAACCTCTGCAGAAGTTGAGCAGCCCTGCATTAGAGTCATACTGCTGCATTGGTTATGTTATAATGAGGACCAGCCCAAGTGCATCAGGACCAGTCCAGGAAGCATTAGATGAGTTGATCCTAATGGAAGAGGAATCAAAACAAGGAGATGAATAGAAGAAAAGACGACAAGAGGAGAGCTGGTCTTGTGGTAGCAAGCATGAATTGTCCCCATAGCTAAGCAGGGTCTGCCCTGGTTGCATCTGAATGGGAGACTTGATGTGTGAGCGCTGCAAGATATTCCCCTCAGGGGATGAAGCCGCTCTGGGAAGAACAGAAGGTTTCAAGTTCCCTATCTGGCTTCTCCAAGATAGGGCTGAGAGAGATTCCTGCCTGCAACCTTGGAGAAGCCGCTGCCAGTCTGTGAAGACAATAATGAGCTAGATAGACCAATGGTCTGACTCAGTATATGGCAGCTTCCTATGTTCCTATGACAATAGAAGGGCCTCTGAAATAGAGACCTTATTAGAAAATCACCTGTTTTCCCTCTGTTGAAAGATGTGGCTACAATTACGATAGCCTGAAGGACCTTGGTCTTACCTCCCTGCCTCTACTACCCTTAGAGGAGTGGCTTTCAATCTTTCTTCTTTCAGGGACTAGGGGTTCGGGGGTTCGGGGTCGAACTGAACCACCCAGTCCGTGAATTTTCTTTATTTTTTTTAAAAAATTAAAGTATATTCAAAATACCTTTAGCCCCTTCGGGGGGCTTGCTGAGGCCGCAGGTGTGTGTTTCCGCGTGGGTTCCCTCTCCCCCCGCCAGCCGTCATCACCGCCACGGCTCGCCATGGTCCACCGTGGCCAGGTAATTGACCATTTTTTGCCCTTTCGGGTCTCTGTATGAGCGTGCGGCCGCCATTTTGGCGGCCGCCACTCATGCGCCAATGCCCTTTGCGAGGTGATAAGGATGGCTGGTGGGGAGAGAGGAAACCTGTGCGGAACACACACACACCCCGTGGCCTCAGCAAGCCCCCCAAAGGGGCTAAAGGTATTTTAAATGTACTTTAATTTTTAAAAAATAAAGAAAATTCACAGACCGGTCCAGGACTGGACTGGGGTGGGGGTGGGGGTTCGATGGGGGGCCGGACCAAACTGGGCTAGCCGGTTCCATGCACACCCCTATCAGGGACTACCGGCCATATCAACTTGTCTGTAATGGCACTCCTTTTCTTTTGCAGAGGATTCTGGGGTACAATCTAGGATTCATGTTCAATTAAGGCTGGGCCCCTTAAGCCTCACTGCCATTGAGGATGTACCTTAGGTTATAACACACCAAACTCTTCCCTGCAGCTGCTGTACATTGCAGATGAAAGATTGGGAGCAATGGGCAAGCTATCTTTCAGGGAGTCTTGTCCATTTTTCTGGAACTTCTTAATGAGGAACCCCTTATATGCTTCCAAGGAACGGCAGTCCCCCCCCCCCGAATACAGTTTAAAACCTGCTGATTTGGAGAAGCCTTTGACTGCCCCCCTCCCCCCACAATTCCTGAAATGGTGCTAATAAGAAGGTACCTCCTCTGGCTGTCAACATGAGTCAGCAGGATAGCTCTGCTTCTCTAGGTACGTGATTTAGCAACTGATACCTTGCCATGGGAAAAGTTGGCAATTAAAGCCAGAAATATGATTCTTGACTATCGTTTATTAGCATAATAGCTTCCAGGATTACTATACTAATGGCCATGAAAATCTTTCAGCTAGAGCATTTGACTGAATGATGGGTCTACAGAAGAGAATTCCGTAGGCTGCGCAAAACTGCCTCTCCTTTTATTGGTACCAACTATGCTAGCCATTAATTTCATGGTTGTCTTACGGCTGCATCTCATGTCCCACGGCACATGCTCATCTACATGCACTCTATGTTTTCTTTTTTTAACCAAGCCCTCGCTAATTAGCAGACTCATGGGCAGCACAAACATTCAGCCTGACACTGTTCATATACTGCAGTGCAAAGTAGGTGGGGAGAGAGGGGGCTGCCATACATCATCCTACCCAAAGTATAAAGATTAAATGGTATTAATTAATTTAACGGTGCAACCCATTAGGAGTGAATGCACATTCTTAGAGAGTTCCTTGATTGAGAATAAATGCCTCATTAATATTAGATAGATCAACCTGGGAGCACTAGCAGAGCCAGACAGAATACTGACTGGCTTTTTACAATGAGCTCAGCAGACCCCATGCGGGGATGCATCTTCAGTTTCAACATTCAGCTACAATACAGCCCTTTCTGCAATGAAACCATCTGTGCATCTTGATTCCAAACACAAGGCTGTTGCCTCTCAGCATGAGACAGACTGATAGATTTCTTTGGGCTTTTAATGGTTTCTGACCCTTCCGAACAGTTGAAGATATGCACCCGCATATCATATATGCAAGCTATACACAAGGACAGTGTCATTGTGCATGTCCAGTGTTCAGTGTATCCATCAGGATTTTGTTGTTGTTTTAGAATCTCAGCATTCATTTCAGGAACAAGTTTCTAGCTCCCATGGATGCATGGACAAGGATCTGAATGTAGTTTCTTCAAGGCTGGTCCAGTAATCTCAGTGGTGCATCATCCAGGTGAGACACAAATAAGGGAGCTGACATGTGGGGTGGGTTTTGGAAAGAGAAGGGGGCAAAATACCAAACCTGACCAGATGTTCTTTGTACAGGAGACCCTTGTTATCCACCAGTGGCAGCCCATGAACACGCCACTGGGGGAGTGGCGGGAGGCACCTTTAAGGGTAAATGAATTTTGTGCTTACCGCCACAGCCGCCACACCTGAACGCTGTTCAGAGAAGTGGCGTGCCACCCAGCAGCCCCTCCGGCAGGGAATCGCCGCTGCCACTCACCTTGCTGACACGGAGCCGAGCCCCCGCCAGTGGCCATGTAAGTTCCACCTATCCATGGTTCCTGAGTGGCTGGAAATGCCTTCTGATGTCATTTCCAGCTGCCATTTTGAGGCACAGACCCATTTTATGGCTGTTCTTTTTTTTCTTTTTTTAAAGAGGATTTGGGGAGCATTCCTGGAAAACAAGGTGCTATGCTTTTCTGCCCTTATTTCTGTGCCTCCCTGCTCTTTCAGCTGTTTTTTAAGCTCAAGGAACCTAACCCCATAAATCCACTTAGGGTTAAGGTTTCTTTATTTGTGGTTTTGTTATCCACTGAAATTGGAGGGAACAGAACCCCTGCAAATAATGAGGGCCACCTGTAATTTCATTTTTGTGGGAAGTCATGGCATGAGTAAAATGTGACTCTACCACATGCCATGGAGAGAGATATTTGCATTTAGTCTGTTAGAGTTTCTTATTCAGGGTTTAGGGTTAGAGTCACTAGTTTAGGTAGCTTTAAATGGGAATAGTCAAGAGATCTGTCAAAGATTATTAGGTAGGAAATTGAAACTCTATATTCAGGGGAAGTAAACCTCTGGTTCCCAGATACTGGAGACAAAGTACTGGGGATGGTCATTACCATAACACTTAGTGCAGGACTAGATGGATCTCTGGAGTGATCTAGAAAAGCAAGTAATTTGTTCTTAATTTTTATTTTTTTCTTTATTCAATTAACTAATTAATTAATAATATTTAGAAACCACCTGGTATATACATCTCTAGGCGGTGTATATAATACAAATTACAATATAAAAACAAACAATTCACAAAATTAAAAAAAAATTAAAAACTATTCACAAAGTGAAACCATTAAAATAATTCCACAGGATAAAAACAATTAAACAGTTTAAAATTAATTTTAGTTAAAAGCCTGAGAAAACAGGTATGTCTTAAGGGTCTTCTAAAAAGCCATCAGAGATGGAGAAGCTCTTATTTTGATGGGGAGTGCATTCTAAAGCCCTAGGGCAGTTGCAGAGAAGGCTTGGCCCCCAGACGAGAGGGTGGCAACCATTACTGGACCTCCCTAGATGACCTTAATAGAAGGGATGTGCCCGGAACCATTCCAAAGGTGATGGGGGTATTCCTTTAAGGGTGGGGGAGGGTACACCTACCCCTCCCGCCGCATTTTCCTCGCCGGCGCTCCATTGTATCAAAGCCCCTCGGGGCGGCAGCGTACCTCCCTGCCACCCCATTGCCCTCATCAGCCAGAAGTGGCCAGAAGTATCAGGCGTGCATGCCCAGGTCCCCAGTGGTCGAAACATTTCGGAGTCCTCTAATGGCCTCCGAAGCATTTCAGGCTCAAACCTATTTAATAGATGGCAGGGTTCATGACAAAGAAGGTGATCTCCAGGGGTGTAGCTATAACTGAGCAAAAGGGTTCAAAGAATCTGGGCCCCCCGAGCTCCGGAGAGCCTCCCAAGCTCTACCCCTCCCTATTTTCTTCTTTATCTCCCTCACTCTGAGGGGATGCCAGAGCGAGGGGTGAACACAGGTCCCCCCTCACTCCCCTGGTGAACTCTTAAAATACCTTGGACTTAAGGTGTTCAGGGCTTTATAGGTAATAACTAGCACAATGTATTTTGGTTAGAAACATATCAGCAGCCAGTGTAACTCTTCCAGAATCTGTGTTATATGGTCCCTTCATGTTTTCCCAGAGACCAACCTGGCTGCAGCATTCTGTACTAGTTGTAGTTTCCGTACTATGTACAAAGGCAGCTCCACATAGAGTGCATTACAGTAATCAAATCTGGAGGTCACCAGCATATGTACTATTGTTTTAAGGTCATTTACCTCCAGTAATGGGCATAGCTGACATATCAGCCAAAGCTGATAAAGAGCACTCCTGGCCACTGCCTTTACATCACATATTTGTCTCATGAGTGTTAAAACTAGGCTTTGAAGGCACACCTACAAACCTTTCAGAATGGGGAAATAGGGACAATTTTGGAAATTTGGCGCAATATATTTTTATTTCCTCCGCTGGATAGGCATTAATGCATTTATTTATTTTTTACACAAACACCCCTCCTAGCAGGCATTCTGTGCATAGCTAGTAGATGGCAAAAAGCCAAAGCAACCATCTGAGCTCAGAAGCTAAGGTAGGTCAGACCTGATTATTATTTGGACAGGAGACTGTGGCAATTGGCTAATAAACACTGTCAATCAAGAGGAATTTAAAATTAGGAACCTCCTCTGGAGAGAATTCCTAGAGGGAGGGCTTTAGAATGGAGTGAACAGGTGGCTATAAAATTCAGTTGGAGTTCACTGACAGGTTCAGATATGTCTAGATAGAATCTCTGCTAGGGTCTCTAGGGCAGGACTGAGGGTGGAATTTGGAGTTTCAAGGGTAGGTTTACACACCAGGCATGACATCTGTAGAGCAAAGTTGTCAGTCAGCTCTCTCAAATTCAGACCCTTCTTTCCACACATGCACACACAGTGCCTTGTGGCTAAACATTTATATATCTGGCCACCCACTCCCCCACCCTTGGAGCTTTGAGGGAGGAGACCCGATGGATTGCCCATGTCAGGAGAGCCTCCTCCTCCTTCCTCCAGCCTCCTCTCTTGACTCAGATCTCGTCGCAACTCTTGTGAGAGTCCCAAGTCCCCTCTCATGAGACGTTCAATGAGATCTGCAGCCACCCACATCCTGAAGCCTGCTGCAGCAGCCAAGAGGCAGGCCAGAGATGGGAGGAGGAGGAGCAGTGGAAAATAATGATTCTGTGATGTGTGGTTGTGAGCTGGGAAACGTGGTGGGAATTAGTGGCTGTCCGGGGTAAATTGGCACAGTTAGCAGGTATGTGAAGAAACACAATGCAGCCATCTTGTTGAAGCTAAGCAGGCCCAGGCCTAGTCAGTGTCTGCATGGAAACTGCTTGGAACTGGGAGACCATATATGCCACCCTGAGCTCCATCATAAAAGAAAGATGGGGTAGAAATAAAAAATTTAAAGTTTAAAAATCCATGAGGACATCATTCCGATACAGGCCTAGATAAATCTGAGAGTTTCTTCAGATTTCTAAAAGTTCTGCCTAACAGCTCTAGATATACAGCTGCACACAAAGCATAATCCAGCGAAGATTAAGCACTTTAAAAAGGCCTGTGTTCTTCAAATTGTGCTGTGACTAATAAAAAACATGACAGAGAATATTAACATACACTTTTATTTCATTTTTTGCAATACAACAACAACAACAAAGACTTATATACTGCTTTTCAACAAAAGTTTCCAAAGCGGTTTACGGAGAGAAATAATAAATAGATTAGATGGCTCCCTGTCCCCAAAGGGCTCACAATCCAAAAAGAAACATAAGACAGGCACCAGCAACAGTCACTGGAAGTACTGTGCTGGGGGTGGATAGGGCCACCCTATCCAGAGCAGGGCAGTGTACCTGAGCAGGGCTGAAGACCTTGCTGAATCTCATTCCTCCATCTCTGAAATAAAAATCCCTATGCCCTGCTAATGGGGTTGCACTGGAAAATAGTAGTCCATTGAATGAACAGGAGTTCCACACTTAATTCTTTGGGATTTCAGTAAGAGACTCCTTTTGCTCCATGATAAATTAAGTGTACTTCCCATGCAGGCTGCTGTGATTAGATTTGAGGCTTTTGCCTCAGGTGTTTTAGCACATTGCTGCACAGTCCTTGGGCACATCTTTTACGCGGAACACTTCCTCACAGTTTCTAAGCTATTTTTCTCCTCCTCAGTATCAGTGCCAAAGCAGAATAGTAGCTAATAGTCACTGCAAAGGAAGAAAAGCGAAAGCACACAATGAAAACAGACTGGGTTCGAGGTGAATAATGTAGCTGAGGAGTTAACTACATTCATTTCAAGGTAGTCTTGACATGCTTCCCCACCCCCCACCCCCGCAGAAGAAACATGTCTTGACATGAACCACCACCCCGGTGGGGGCGGGGGGACTCTCATCTTCATAGGAAACATAGGAACATAGGAAACTGCCATATACTGAGTCAGAACATTGGTCTATCTAGCTCAGTATGGTCTTCACAGACTAGCAGCGGCTTCTCCAAGGTTGCAGGCAGGAATCTCTCTCAGCCAAAAAAATAAATAAATCTTGTCCATCAAGTCTCCCATTCAGATGCAACCAGGGCAGACCCTGCTTAGCTATGGGGACAAGTCATGCTTGCTACCACAAGACTAGCTCTCCTCTCCTCTTCATTGGTGTTGTTAAGAAAGTACAACTGGGGTGGGGAGAGAACAATTAACACTGCCTTGAGCAAACCCAAGGAAGGGTAGTATAATATGTATATAATCTATTAGGTGTAGGAAACCTTGTGACCATCTGAAGTTGACCTGCAGGTCCCATCATCCCCAGCTATAGTGTATGGTGGCCAGGGATGACAGGAGTTGTAGTCAATAACAGTTGGAGTCAAAAGGTTGTCTACCCCTGTAATATGTAAACAAAAAAACAAACATATTCAATTTCCATTCAGTGGAAGATGGTAAGATGAATGCTTCACAGTGAAGAGGGCTATCTCAGTGTGTGCTCTTTTGCATTACAGCTAGTTGCATGCTGAAATTGTAATTTGATTGCTCTGTCATGCATCCAATTCAATATGAACCGAGATGAGCAATTCTTTCCATGTGGCCAGCTTTGAACTTTCAAGTTTCACATGCTGGTTTCTAGTCTAGGGAATTGGGTTTTAATGTTAGCATACTAACACTGCACTACACTTTGCTTACACCAAAGCAGATGTTTTAGGGATGATGGATGACACAGACCAAATTTATGTTATGGGGCATCTCAAATCAGCACTGATGAAAGGCAACATGCTTGTGCAGACAAGGCTTAAAACTCTTATGCAAATCTTTCATACGAGACAGCATTATTCAGCTAATTGATACAGGTCTTATATGATGAATACGCAACACATTTGCTCTGTGAATTCAATCTACCTAAGATGATTTTCTGTTGCATATTTTGTACAGAGCCTCTGACTCCTTGCACTTTGCTATCAAATACTGTTTCCTTAGTGAAATAGTGGAATGGCCATCAGCTTCTGAATTTTATAGAGTGGCATGCCATTATATACGTACGCATCTACTAAGCAGAAGTTAGTCTGATTTTCCTTCAGTTTAATACTCTAGCAATTTCTCTGCTGTAATTTTATTATGGCTGCTTCTAGCAACCAGCAAAGTAGTTTTTGCTCTGTGTGGGGTACTAGCTGTTTGCAAGGAAGTGTACAAGGAAGAGATCCATATCTAGAGATGTATAGTTTAAATATGTCTCTAAACCTAATCCCTTTCTTGCATACTATCGCTAGCAGCACACACAGAGCAAAAACCAGTATTGTAGTTGTATTTAAACCTATAAAATTTTATCTGTTTAAAATGGTTCTGAATCCTTGCCATTCTAGTTTTTCCAACAAAAGAGGCCTTCCTTCTTTTGATCTTGGCTCAGTTTGATGCTCACCATGAATGGGAGTAGGGAGACACAACTGTCCTCTCCTTAGATGTTATTGTCCTAACTTGCTTCTACCATTGTGGATATCACCACCACATCTTCCACATTAAGCATTGCAGAGGATTCATAAAGCCTAGATGGAAGTGGATGGGGCCATAGCTTAGTGCATCTGCTCTGCATGCATGAAGAAGATCTGAGCTTCATTCCCTGTCATTGCCAGATAGGGTTGGGAAAGACTCTTGCCTGAAACCTTGGAAAGCTGCTTCCAGGCAGTAGATAATACTGAGCTAGATGGACCAGTGGTCTGACTTGCTAAAAGGCAGCTTCCTATGTTCCTATGAAGAAACTAAAGCCCTCCCATTATTTCTTATAGTCTAACATGGAAACAATGCACAAAGGATAGGTTGCATAGGAGTCATGGTATTCCTCCATTATAAGGTGGTGGTGGTGCAAACGCTATTCAGACTAAGGAGGGTATTCCTCTTCAGATCTAAGTATGTCCCCTCTAAATATCACGGGGAAGCAATCCTTAATGGGAAGGAAATCACCCTATTTACTGGGTGCTTTTGTAGCACAGCTATTGTTGTACTAGGTCATCTGATCATACCTGAGTTAACACCAGTGGTATCATGAAACTGCTGCGATAAACTACTGTTATGTGTATGAGGAGTCTCTCACTTGCTCTTCTATTTCCTCTTCATGCACTCCTCAGCCGTGATGAAAAGTTTCTGCTGATAACATAATCACAGTTATCATAGCATACAGTACAGCAAGCATATGAATAGCAGTGGATGACTCAGAGGAGGGCAGTCTTTCTCATCATTCTAAATACTGTTGCTCACCCTACTGAGAATTGCTAGAAGGAGGCTTTCTCCCACATTCTCTTCATGAGTATCTGCCTTTCTTTTATCGCCATCAGCAACACACACACACACACACACACACATAGAAAATCCTACCCTTGGTGATTCAGCTCAATAGCAGGCTCTGTTATTTTTCAGGCTGGGAAGTCGGTAACATTTCTTGCTCTGGACAACTATTTTGGGAATAGGAAGCCTCAACATTTTGGCAGAATGAGAATGTAAAAGGCCACGGGACTGGGGAAATGGGTGAATGGAGCTGAGCAACTTAACGACACAAAATGTTTTCTAACCCTTGTATGAACATAGAGGTCTCTTTGATACTGCAATGGGGAACAAACCATTTTTGTCATGTAAACTTGTTGAATGTTAATATGGATATCTTTTCATGGAATTTGGCTCTAGCTTCTGGATCTCCAAGTTAGCATTACCAAACTGGATACCAGACCGTTACGGGCTCCAAACTGCCCAGCATTTCCAGCATAGATGCAGACGGGGGAAAGTTTAATGTAAAGGTCACATAAATACTTAAGGGAGAGAGGAAAGACAATTTGGGGGGCAGAAACATATGTTTTTGGGGAGTAAAGTGGGTGGTGTAACTCCTTAGATTCTTAGGAGGAATCTTCATCCCTGATTTCTGGTCCAGCACCAGTACTGACTTACTCTGGTCATATCCATTGCATCCGTCACTAGCCTCCCTCACCAAACGAATGTTCTCCAAGTACTTTTGCTGGTGCAAATTGCCTATGAAACATGGAGGTAACTGAAATCAGGGGTGTTTATCTGTGGAATGCATGCAGTATTGGGACCAAATAGGTTTTCTTTTAAAACCAGTATTAAAAAAATTAAAATAAAAGAACAGCTATAAAATTATATTACTGAGGAGAATCATCACAATTCCAAAAGACATGGAAGCTCAGAAGCCAACATAAGGTTTCTTTACAAAGACTAGAAGATCTATTCAGCATGTAAGTGCAACGAGCCATGGATATGCTGAGCTCTGGCTGCTCAGGTTTTGATTGGGTCTAGGGGGCTTTCATCTGGGTCAGGGGTCTTGGCTGGGACAAGTTCCTCCTCCTCTGAAAGCATCCCCTATGCATCAGGGTAGTGCCTGACAACCTGAAAATAGCAATTGATTGTGTGGATATTGTCCAACATGTTTAACCAAATGTCTTCCTTGCGGGGGCAAGGGTCTTCATGTGTCTTTTTCTGGTGCCCCAGTTAAAACAACTCATTCAAGAATACATAATTTTGAGTGGCTTGTTCTAGGGCACCAAAATAAGACACCTGAAGACCTTTTGCTCCTGAAAAAGGCATTTGATCAAAATGTTTTGGGCAATATCCACATAGCAAAGTGCTACTTTTGAACATCAGCTTGAGGCTTCCCTCTCTTTTTTCAATAGCACCCCTAAAAACTGACACCCACTCTAACCACTTGGATTACTTATACAATCTTGCTTGTTCAGATTATGCACTATATTAAAGCCCAGCGATCTAGAATCCCTATATCATTTCATTGTTCAAAATCAGATGTGAAAATCAACTGGTAGAAAGCATTTTTTTTTTTACCCTCTCTCTCCAATGATCTGCTATTTTTATATGACAAACTGGGGAGATGGTCTCATTTGTATGGCATATACAACAGATGTGAATCCATACATTTTTTAAGACACCTGGGAATAAGATCTGAAAGGTGTCAAAGGCGCTTATTTAAAACAAGTGTACACTAGCGCTCATTCTGGATTGTCTAATCACTAAATCATCCAGGGAGAAGATATAGATAGAAAAGTGAATTTACTTTAATGGCTTAAGACGAATAGAAACTTAACAACTGCTGCAAGGTCCCCTTCAAGGCCTGTAACCTGCTACTATGATGCTGCTTTCATAATGAAACGGAAGAAAACCCATACAAATCAGTTCTTGTGATAAACATAATGAGATGAAAAACAGGAAAAAATCATCCAGTCTTTATTTCCATCTTTGGGAGAAGACAGTCATTTTGGAGACTGTAGACCTCTCTAGGCTCTATTACTACACTGATGGGCTGAATTCTATAGCAGGTTATTTAGATCAGTTATTTATCTTGTGAAGGTTTCTCTCTCCCACTTTAAAAATTATAGATCCAGAAATCAGGGATTTATTTTATTTTTTTTAAAAATGCCCTTAGGGTGCACCTTAGTCATGTTACTCCACTGTGGTCTTTAAGTTATGAGCAAACATAAAATGACTGCAGCAGTGCCAAAATCTATATAATGCATCATTTTTAATCTATCCTTGTAGCAGTTGTGAAAACAGAAATTGTACTGGGAAGCCACAGGGCTGTGTGATGAATGGTTCTTGTTTCCTTTTGGGTTTAGTTCATGAAAACACCCCTATGATTAAAGTTAATTGCCGCAGGGAAGACAGGTACAAACAAATCATTACTACTTAATAACCATGAGATCTTTTATAATATAAATAACTTTGACAGAGACCTATTTTCAAAGTTTGTTACTTCTTGCAGTCTATCCAGTAATCTTTTACGTTCTGTTGTTTAGAAGTTTGTCCCAGTGGGGATCCTGTAAAGAGTGTGGCGGTGCGAGATGGAGTCAGAAAGGAAAAGGGAGGAAAAGGGGAAGGAGAAAATGGAGTTGCTCCTGAATGAACTCTTATTTGAATCTACATTAGAAGATGACTTTGTGTTTTTGAGGGAAGCAGCTATAAAACACTTGGCGATGACAAGATTTTGAACCAGCTAAGCCTGAGAGCCTGCAAAGCTTGTGAATATTCTTGCAACTTCATTTCATTGCATTACTGGGCCTATATTTCTGAACTTCTTTCTACTATCACTGCTGCTGACTATTTCTCCAGCTTGCTGAATCCTGACCAGCACAACCCCTGAAGGTACTTCCCCCCTTATCAGTCCTGCACTCTGTCGTTCATTGAATGTCCACTGCAGTAGAGGTGGGCAAAAAACCCAGTTTGCCCAGTTCAGTTCGAGACCAAACTGGACTCAAACCAAACTGGGCATGTGGTTCGAGCTGGTTTGGGGATTGTAAAGTAGATTTATTTAAACACTCACTGCCTCAGGGGCGGGGTGCTGCCATGGTCATGAGGGGTCTCCGGTGGTTCCGCATCCCCCGTTGGCCTCCCCCCCAGTCTCAAATGACCTAGTTGGGGCCATTTTCAGCCCTTTCCAGGCCTCTCTGTCCTGATGGTGGCCATTTTGGAGGCTGCTGTGCATGCACACTGGCCACCTGCATGACCGAGTCACAACCCCTGGAAGGCCTGGAATGGTGTGAAAATGGCCCAAACTGGGCCATTTGAGACTGGGGGGTAGGGGTGTGCACGGAACCACACAGCTGCAGTCCGGCACTGTGGAGGGGGTTCCTTTAAGGGCGGGGAGGGTTTACTTATCCCTCCTGCCGCTTTGCCTCCTCCAGCGCTTGTATTTATTGTAGAAATTGGGGAGGCAGGATACCTCCCTGCCGCCCCTTGCCCCTCCGCAATGCAAAAGGCTCCGGCAAGCCTTTTGCGCACGTGCACGTCGTGCGTGAGCTTCACGTCTCCCCGACGCCGGAGGCCCAGGCTACCCGGCCTCGGCCCCTGCCGGCGGGTAGACCGGGCGGCCCGGTAAAGCAGTGGGGGGGGGGGGGAAGTAAACCCTCCCTGCCCTTAAAAGAACCCCCTCCACCCGGACCAGGTCCGAACCGGTCCGGACGGTCCGGAGGCCTTTACAATGGCCTCCGGACCGGTCCGGACCCATCCCTACTGGGGGGAAGGCTGGAAGGGGGAAGGGGGACTGATAGAGACTTTCTCATGGCTACGGCAGTACCCCCCCGGGCAGAGAGTATCCCCCCACTTTAGGACCCCCAAACTGGCTTGGGAGGGGGTTGACTCAACTTGGAGCTGGATGGTGAACCGGCCTGAGATTGAGCTGGTTTGCACTGCAGCATGGCTGAGATCCCACCACCACCTCTTTTCTTGTCCACCCCAGGAGAACCTGCTCTTTCCTGGAAAATTACCTCCTGACTATACAAACCCCTGATTTTACTCTAGCAAAGCAAAAGGCTATATTGTTTCACTGCCTGCCTGGGCCCTGAAGGCCAAATTATTTTTTAGAATCATTTGCCTTTTCCTACCAACCTGGATTGGCATGCCAGTACTTATGAAGCTGCTCTTCAAGCCTCAGATGACCATTTCAACCCTACTTTGAATGTGATTGCTGAACATTACAAGTAATATTCTAGATCACAACAGCTTGGTGAATCTATCGATCAGTATGTCACAGCACTGTTTGCCTTAAATGTGTCCCTTTCTTGAGAATTCAGATCAGGCCACAGTTACCCACATCCTAGTCATGTTGTGGCTTGATTACTGTTACATGTTCTACATAGGGCTGCCCTTGAAGAATATTCGGAAATTGCTTTAATGTACAAGAACATGTCAAACAAATGGCGTGTAAAAAAGAGGAGGGTTCCTATATACATTTATGGTGGACTTGTAATAAGTCTAAAGGCTATTGGGATTTAATATACAATGAGCTTAAGAAAGTGTTTAAAATGACTTTCCCTAAGAGCCCAGAAACAATACTATTAGGCATTGAAAACAGCTCATTGCCTAGGAAATACTGGACCCTCTTTATGTATCTGACAGCAGCAGCAAGATTGACATTTGCATACAAATGGAAAGAGATCCATTGCTCGAGTAAAGAGGATTGGATACTTAAAGTGTTAGAGTTGGCAGAAATGGCAAAGCTAATAGCATTATTAAGAAATAAATTTGAAGCATTTAAAAGAGAGTGGGACCCTCTTCTTATTTACCTAAAAACATATTATAAAATGGATTTCTGTCAGGCTTTTGAGTGGTAACAAAAATGTTTTTAAAATGCCCTAGAGCTGACTTTCGTACGATTTAACGGGGGGAGAACAATTAAATTACAGGCAAGACTTGGGTATTGTAACTGACATTTGTTCTAATGATGAGATGGAAGTCCTCTTGTCTTTTTTTTTTTTCCTTTTTCCTTTCTTTTTTTCCTTTTTTCTTTTTGTGTGTGCGTGTGTGTATCTTATGTTGTGAAAAATTGAATAAAAAGTTGTTATTATTATTATTATTTTAAAAGAATATTCAGAAATTGCAGCTAGCGCAAAATGGCAGCTAGGATTGTATCTGGAGCTACCTGTTGGGATCATATTACACCCATTCTGAAAGAGCTGCACTGGCTACCAATTTGTTTCCGGGTCCAATTCAAGGTGCTGGTTTTGATCTTTAAAGCCCTTAATGGTTTGGGTCCTGGATATCTGAAGATCCATCTGCTCCCAAAGATTTCTGCCCACTTGACAAGATCATCAGAGGTGGCTCTGCTCTACATGCTGATGGCGAGAGAGGCTTGGTTGTCAAGCACGCAGGAGAGCGCCTTCTCAGTCATTGCCCCCAGGCTTTGGAATGTTCTCCCAACTGGCATCTGCCCCTGCTAACTGGGAAAAGAGGCACCTTTTAATGTGGTGATTCTCTTTATTTAGCAGGGGGAGAGTAACTGGCCCTATTCACCCCCAGCACAGTACCGCCAGTGACTGTTGCTGGTGTCTATCTAATGTTTCTTTTTAGAATGTGAGCCCTTTGGGGACAGGGAGCCATCTTATATGTTTGTTATTTCTCTGTGTAAACCGCCCTGAGCCATTTTGGGAAGGGCAGTATAGAAATCAAATTATTATTATTTCTTGTTTACACAGACAGGTGTTATTGACTGGTTTGTTTTATCCAGACATCGAGTCCTTCCCAAGGACCTGGGATGGCTGAATTTTATTGCCAATGTTGTTGCTGTTGTTATAGATATCAACGCAGAATATAGGCTGTTCCCAGTAAAGCTGCTTTTTGTAATTGGCTGATGGTGATTTCTGTGGCCCCTATAGTGTTGAGGTGCTCTTCAAGGTCTTTTGGAATGGCACCCAGGGAGCCAATTACCACTGGGATTACTTTGGTCTTTTTCTGCCACAGCCTTTCAATTTCAATCTGTAGATCTTTGTGTTTTGTGATTTTTTCTATTTCTTTTTCTTCTATTCTGCTATCCCCTGGTATTGCTATGTCAATTATTTTAACTTGTTTTTCTTTCTTCTCAACTACAGTTATATCTGATGTATAGTGTGGCAGATGTTTGTGTGTTTGTAGTCGGAAGTCCCATAATATTTTTGCATCTTCATTTTCTTCAACTTTTTCAATTTTATGGTCCCACCAATCTTTGGCTACAGGTAGCTTGTATTTTTTGCAGATGTTCCAGTGTATCATCCCAGCTACCTTGTCATGCCTTTGTTTGTAGTCAGTCTGTGCGATCTTTTTACAACAGCTGATTAGGTGATCCACTGTTTCATCTGCTTCTTTACAAAGGCAGCACTTGCTGTTTGTTGTGGATTTTTCGACTTTGGCTCTTATTGCATTTGTTCTTAGTGCCTGTTCTTGTGCAGCCAGTATTGAACCCTCTGTTTCTTTCTTCAGGTTGCCATTCTTAAGCCATTGCCAGGTCTTGGTGATGTCTGACTTTCCACTTATATTGTGCAAATATTGACGATGCAGGGGCTTATTTCTCCATTTTTCTGCTCAGTTCTTGACTTGTTCTTTCTTGTAGGCCTGCTTTCTTTCATTGGTGTTGAATAGTTTCACGTTCTTGACCATTTGAAGTGCATCTTCTTCACTGTCCTTGATATATTCTTCAGGGCCTCTTTTCTCCTCCTCTACTGTTTGATGGACTTGCAGCATTCCTCTTCCACCTGAGCTGTGAGGGAGGTATAGCCTATCGACATCACTGCGGGGGTCCAGAGCATGATTGATGGTCATGATTTTCCTGGTCTTACGATCTAGTGTCTCTAGCTCTGCCTGGGTCCAGTCTATTACTCCTGCAGTGTATCTGATAACAGGTATAGCCCAGGTGTTTATGGCTTGTATGGCGTTCCCGCCATTGAGTTTGGACTTTAGGATTTTTCTAACTCTCCTGATGTATTCACTTCCAATTTTGCTTTTAACTTCAGTGTGTGCAATGTTATCAGCCTGGAGAATGTCCAAGTATTTGTAATATTCTTTCTCTTCCAGGTTCTTGATCTTGCTTCCATTGGGCAGTTCTATTCCTTCTGTTTTTCTTATTTTTCCTCTTTTCATTATTAATGCAGCACACTTGTCTAGCCCAAACTCCATTGCTATATCGCTACTGAATATACAGACAGTGTTTAGCAGTGATTTGATTTCTGACTGGGACTTTCCATACAACTTCAGAGAGGAGAGCTGGTCTTGTGGTAGCAAGCATGACTTGTCCCCTTAGCTAAGCAGGGTCTGCCCTGGTTGCATCTGAATGGGAGACTTGATGTGTGAGCACTGCAAGATATTCCCCGCAGGCGATGAAGCTGCTCTGGGAAGAGCATAAGGTTTCAAGTTCCCTCCCTGGCTTCTCCAATATAGGGCTGAGAGAGATTCCTGCCTGCAACCTTGGAGAAGCCACTGCCAGTCTGTGAAGACAATACTGAGCTAGATGGACCAATGGTCTGACTCAGTATATGGCAGTTGCCTATGTTCCTATGTTCCCATGTCCATGTACAGCAGATGGTTGATTTTACTTGATGTTTTAGATGTTTGGTATGCGAAGCTTGTTTTGTTTAGTATTTGTGAAAGTGGGGTCATGGCGATTACAAACAATAGAGGGGATAGTGAGTCCCCTTGGAAAATGCCTCTTCTAATGTTAACCTGTCCAAGTGCCTTGCCATTAATTAACTGTGTACTCCACATGCTCATTGCTTTTTAAATAAATATCTGAATGTTTTTGCTGACACCCGTTGTTTCTAAACATTTTAATATCCATGTGTGAGGCAATCAATCGAAGGCTTTCTTGTAGTCAATCCATGCAACACTTAGATTTGTTTTTCTTCTCTTGCAGTTTTCTAAAATCATTTTGTCAATCAGCAGCTGGTCTTTTGTGCCTCTGGTGTTCGGGCAATTTCCTTTCTGTTTAACTGGAAGCTGTTTGTTAATTAATAAGTGTTGCATCACTTCATCTGCTATTATTCCAGTTAATAATTTGAACATGGTTGGCAGGCAGGTTATCGGTCTATAATTACTTGGAACTGCACCTTTTGCTGGGTCTTTCATGATGAGATGAGTTTTCCCAGTTGTTAGCCATTGTTCAATATCACCGCCTTTCATAATGTGACTGAACTGTTTTGATAGTTGTTTATGAAGGCTTGTTAGGTGTTTAAGCCAAAAGCCATGCAGTTCATCGTCGCCTGGCGCAGTCCAATTTTTAATTTTCTTTGCTCTTTCACTTATTAATTCTGGTGTTATTATTAGATCTTGCATTTGTTGGTTACATCATCATCATTATTATTATCTGCTCCTCAGTCTCCTTGACAGTTTTTAGGAAAAAAGTAAAGACATGGCTTTTCATCCAGGCTTTTGAATGAAAGTATTTTTACTGCTGCTTTGTGATTTATGTTTTTTTAAGGGTTATAACAGTTTAAAATAGAGATTATTTTTATATTTCTATTATCTGTACTTTTGTATTTTAATTATGCATTGTTTTAACTGTATTGTGAACTGCTCTGAGGTTATTCCCTCTTCTAGGCAACCAAAAATACACAAGTCCTGCCCTGACCTTCTTCAAGTCATCCTAGAGACAAAAGCCAGAAGTGGATTTGCATGGTTCAATAAATTAAGTTAGGTCATATCTGGCAGATTGTGGTTAAGTCTTTAATGGGTGAAGACTTCTGGTCCTAGCAAGCAAAATGAGATGTGCAGTTCTGCCTTTCTTCCACCAAACACGCAATTGGGATTCGTCAACTTATAGTATTCTATGAAGACAAATATACATGGAGCTACCAGTAGCAACAAAGAAGAGAAGAAGACAACGGCATTCCATCTTCATATATAACTCACGAAGCATTCTTTTCTCAAGAGATTAAATGAGCACTAATCAGAAAGAATGGTTAGTTATTAAATGCACCACTGGGTCCTTTAAATATCACTCAGTGGATCATGAATTTCTATTAACCTAGGCAATCCATTTCCAAGCACATGAAAATGGAAGATGAAAATAGCAAGAGTGTTGTGCTTTTATACCAGTTGCCACCTTGTGAATTTTGCCTATTATTTGCTTAAAATAAGTTGATGTTTCTTTGATCCTCAGTTTTAATTTAAGCCCTGTGTTGTATTAAACAAAAGGTATAAATCTCCCTTGTACTTAAAGCTTTTCTTCTAGTATTTCATTATAACTTGCATGGTTTTTATTGTGACTCCTAAGTAATAACTTACTACTTCTTGTCCACCCATTCTCTATCTCCACTTTAAGAAGAATTCATTTCAAATTAATATTCTGCTTCAGTTTTCTCCCATCTTTGTTAATTTGTTTACTATCATGACAATTATCCACTGTGGAGCTCTCTCTCTCTCGCTCTCTCTCAATGACCTGACCAGAAGAGAGGCAGGGAAGGTACAGGGCAGGGTCATCCACATAGCAGCTTTTGGTTGGATGCTGTAGCCTTCAATCACATACATAGGACAAATAGAAGATACTTTGCCCTCAGAAATAACAGTGCATGTCAGTTGGTAACTGCTTAGTGGCCAATAACTCTCACTTGGAAATCCTTAAGCCATTCTATTAAATAATTAAAATCCAAAATTGTTTAGTACTTAGAGTTTTGAAATAAGTTTGCTGCATGGCTTCTTTAAACCAAAGCTAATTAAAGCACACAAGAAAAAAAGCATGCATAAGCAATGTAATTCATTCATTACCCAAATAGCAGTGATTGATTTGTTGCACACAGCCCTTGCAAGTGGAAAATATCCCAGAGTCCCTCATTAAGAAATTTTTAAAAATGAAATCCATGGATGAATTGATAACAAAATGGCTTGCTCAAACTTCTAAACAGCGTTTCCCCCCTTTGCCTCTTATTTATACATTCACTTTGGCTACCTGGTCTGCATTGTATCACCAAGTTAACTGTTTTATTAACACATTTCATACTACCCTTTTTCTAAGTCACTGAGGGCAATGTCAAGCTTCCTTATGTTGACAAGTTATAACTAGAGATACTGCGGAACGGACTGTGACTTTTTTTCCAAAATGGTGGTGTGTGGTCAACACAGTCAGCTCACTGTCAAGGCTAGTGGTCTGGAAGCTATCAGGTACCAGCTAGACAGCTTGCCAATCTGAGAGGCAGGCAGGTAATCAAGCTAGTCAGCAAATAAGCTGAGGCATGTTTTCTGAGAGCAGTTTAGAATAACAGACTTGGAAAGGACCCCGGAGGGTGCAGGTGTCCCTTTCAACCCCCTGATCAGTGCAGAAATCTGCTGCAGCATCTATGTCAGGTGGCCATTCAGCCTCTAAACCTCTAGTGAAAGAGAGCCTACCACTGCACAAGGCAGGCTGTTCCACAATCTGGGACATAGCTAGTGGAGAGGGGGCCCATGTTCACAGAGGCGTAACTAGGGAAAACGGCGCCTGGGGCAAGCACTGAAATGGCACCCCCCCACCGCCCCCCCACCCTACCCCCAACATACTACATTATACTTAGGTTTTTCCTCAGAAGTGCCCGCCGCCGCTGCCAAGCCAGGCCACTCACTGGCCGCCAGGCGCCAGCAAAGCAATGCGGGGGGGGCGCAGGTGGCGCGGAAGGGACCGCTCGTGGGGAAGGGGGCCCCGACGCACTCCCTTGACTGCTGCAGCGCTGCTGCACTGAGCAGGAAACATTTGTATTAACAAAAAATTTAAAAAATTTTTAAAAAAATTGGTCATGGCGGCGCCCCCCACGTGACCAGAAAAGATGGCGCCCGGGGCACGTGCCCCCCCTGCCCCCTATAGTTACGCCTCTGCATGTTCACCCCCTCCCTGGCAGCCTCTCAGAGTGAGGGAGATAATGAAGCAAATAGGGAGGGCTGGAGCTGGGGGGCCCTGGTTCTTTGAACCAGGGGTGTAGCAAGGTTGGAGTGGGCCCAGAGACAAGATTTTAAAATGCCCCCCCCCCCCACCACTGAAGCTCAGCTCATGAAGTAAAGAAATCTTAAATGAGTCTGAATAGTGGTAACAAAAAGCATCTCTCTCTCTCTCTCTCTCTCTCTCTCTCTCTCTCTCTCTCTCAATAATAATAATAATAATAATAATAATAATAATAATAATTTGATTTCTATACCGCCCTTCCAAAAATGGCTCAGGGCGGTTTACAAAGAGAAATAACAAATAAGATGGCTCCCTGTCCCCAAAGGGCTCACATTCTAAAAAGAAACATAAGACACACACCAGCAACAGTCACTGGAAGTACTTTGCTGGGGGTGGATAGGGCCAGTTACTCTCCCCCTGCTAAATAAAGAGACTCACCATGGTAAAAGGTGACTCTTTGCTCAGTTAGCAGCGGTATATATAACCTATGTACCACAATAGAACATCATCCTAAATTATTTTTTTAAAGGTTTTGTGAATTGTGGACAATGCAAGTCATTTAAAGGTACTAGAGAAAGACATGCTGTTCTAGTAGCTCCATGTCTTAACACTCACATCAATTTTGGAGGATGAATACAACTGAAGGAAGCCCGGGTGGGTGTGCGGCTGGGGGAGTCAGTCATGTACTTGCCTCTGGGGGGCCCCCAAGGCAGTGGGCCCCAAGACAACTGTTTCCCCTTGCCCTATTATAGTTACACCCCTGCTTTGAACCCATCCACTCAATTATAGTTTCACCCGTCCACAATTCTTTATCAAACAGCTCTTTCAGTTAGCATAGACCTTCTGTCTAGCCTAATTCTGCTTTCTTAAAATTTCAATCCACTGGTTCTAGTTTTGCCCTCAGGAGCAGCTGAGAATACTTTCTTGCTGTTCAGATATTTGAAGACAGCAATAATATCTTCCCTCTGTCTTCTTTTCTCCAGGAGGCTTTACACACAGGGCTTCTACCCTGAATCTCCTTCAGACGAGACTGTGTGCATTCACACACCAGCCAAACTTACCTCAAAGTCCCTTCAAGATTCTTGGACCCACTCCACACACAAGTCGTGCTTTGTGATGCAAATTCTAGCTCATCTTGATGTATTTCCAGATTTTTTAAATGCTGGTTTAAGCTACTTTTTCTGAAAACGCTGGAGCAAATAGGGAGAAGCACTGATGCAGAATCATTAGCATGATAAGAGGGATGCTTTCTTTAGAAATGCAGATATTGCTCTTTAGGAAGCTCCCCACCCCAGCATTGGCTAGAAGGAAAACACAGACGCCTGCCATGTGAACTTGTTGGGGGAAAAACCCCAAGAGCAGGGGGGAGCTGCTTCCCTCAATGCCGCGAGTATAGTTAGAAGTGGCTTTGCTCAACATTTACCCCGAAGCATGAAGCCATGTGTGAATAACTCCCAGGCTACCCATACCCAGCTCCTTTAACCGTTCCTCATAAGCCTTTGGTCTGTACATGACTGACAGTTTGCTCAAACTGATGTACCAGGCTGGAGCCAGTAACTGTATAGGACTGGGGTTGAATTCTACTGGCCTATGCTGCTTGATTTCCTGAGCTGGTTGCCACAGTACTCTCCTCTGGCCATCTTCAGTGGTGGCACTGAAGGTTTCACAGCAAAGATAAATAAAGCAGCTCCTTCCTCTGGCAGGACACCATGGTAACACAGAGAACAAGATGCCCAAACCCTGCTTCAAGGTTCAGGACCCCTGACACCTTACATTAACTCCAGATATGTGTGCCTTCCATTTTCTTAATTACAGTTATAAAGCTCCGTCCATTGGGGTATCAGATAGATTATACATTTCTTCCATGAAATCAGATGCTTTAGAGGTTGTGTCTAATTTTTTTCATCTGTGTGCAGAATGTGTTTTGATCTGGGCAGCAGTATCAAAGCAGTTTGCGCGCACATGCACTCAGAGTGGGGCCTTCCTGGTTCAACCTGAGCAGGACCTAAAATTAACTGAGTGAACATCAAAAAAATTGTGAGCATGCGCACATGCACACGCTTTAGAGGGAACACTGGTTCTGTGTATGCTTTTATTTGTAGTCTGCATCACAGGAGTAGGAACTTAAAAAAAATGCTGAAAAGGGACCATGAACACAATACCCTATGGAAAATAGAAACACTGACCCTAGCTCAGATTTTGTTTCTTACAACCCACTGTTTTCAGAACAGCTTGTTATTTATGTTCACTCAGCCTTGACCTGTGGTTTTAGGTAGTGTAGTCTCTTCTAATGCTTTGCCCAACAATGTGCATCTGAGACAATTCTAGTTATATATGAGATTATATTTGTATAGGCATGCAGGGGCAAGAAGTAAACAAAAAAATCCCAACCCTTAAAAGACACCATCCCCAAGTTGACACACAAGAGTGAATTGCTTTTGTGTTCACATTAATAAGGCAAGAACAACAATGCAGGGGTGTGGTATCCATTTTGCCGTGACAAGAAAAACAAACAAGTCTTTAAAGCTCAACTGAATGGATCAAAGCAGTCACATTCCAGTTTTATGTAGACGTTTCATTGGTAGTTAGTTCCCGATGAACACACAATAAAGAGTGAAACAATAATGCCCTGAAGCCTCCAAGGAAGGCATGACAATGGGGAAACAATTTAAAAGAGAATGTTTAGACATGAAGGCACGCTCTCTTCTATTGGGGATGCCTTCATTCTTGGGGCCAATCCGCTGGGTAGACTGCAAGCCTTCTATCTATCTATCTATCTATCTATCTATCTATCTAAATTGAAACTCGTGCCCTCAAGGCTTTTTAAGACCAGCTGCTGCTTTTAGATCATGTTCTGACACTCCAACACTTAGGTAGCATGCCACCTGAGGTTTGCCGTGGCATTATGCCAAATTGTAGTCTTGGCTGGTGACAAATGGCTCCGATAGCTCTTCTTCCACAAGCAGATCTAGCCTTGGTCCCCTCCATCACCCCTGGAGATGAGGTGCGCACCTGACCGCTCAGGAGCCTATTCAGGAGGAGAGGGGGGCCAGCTTAGGTGTATGCTTTGGATCAGGACTGGCCCAAGTTTCAAGAAGAGGAGGGTTCCTAGCTTCTACATAACCCCTCCATTTGAAACCAGGCTTTGCTGATTCAACAGCCTTTAGCTGCATGCTCTTGGTGCATGCTGTTGGACCCGTGTATGGAGACCAGATTGATAACTGCTGCTTTCTTTTCTCCTCTGGGTTTGTTTTGGGGTGGGGGTGGTTTGTTTTGGTGCTGCCTCCCGCATTTCCTCTCCCCTCGGTGTTTTAGGGGTGCCAGTGAAGCAGTGTGCAATCTTAGATGTGCATTTAGGAGCCTTGCAGTGCTGCAAGAAGATACCAGGATCCTGTTCTCCGATGGTCCCAACTGCTCACAGTCCAAGACTTCTTGTCCTCTGCCCTGTGACATAGCCAAGTATCTTATAGGACATACCTCTATATTGTGCAAATTGAACAAATGGTGTTATTATTCAGCACATAAAAGGCATCAAGTGAACCAAAAAGAGGGGCATCATTTGCTCTCTGGTACTACCTAGTCCTTTAATTGGCAAGAAAACAATTCTCCATGGTCTTCCCTTCATGTTTAGTATGTAAGTGTTCTAATAGGAACATATCTTCAAATGGTATGAAGACAGGATAGAAGATCCCATGGCTGCCCCTTGCTGCTGCTTCAGCCCAGTAATAAGTGGTAACTTGCAGTTAACCAGGAAACCTTCCCTGCTCTTGGTGTAAGTTGCTTTGCTTTCCTTAAGTGGATCTTGATGGTGCAGTAATTGGAAATAATCCCTTTAGGAGTTGTTTAGTTTTGTTATTGATTAGAACTGTCTGAGTCTGGCCCATCAGATGCTCGTGGGTGGGGGTGCATAATGCAAGCAAGCAGAGCTCTCTCCTAAAAATAATCTTCAATAAAGGGCTTATGTTTAAACTTAGAAGACTCCCTCCATTCTATAAAGAACATTATATGGTACCAGGAGTGAAGTACAAGAAAAGAGGAAAACAATACACCAAGGAAATGGAGCATTTAAAAATGCCAAAGGATCTAAAATTCTCAGGAAAAGGAAAAAATCCCAACAGAGATTTGATACATATATGCTGGCATCACAATATGCAGACAAAGAAGATAAGCCAAAAGCAGCAGCCTTCTTCAACACAGCTGAAAGAGATGCTGTGGATGTCTTTAATAGTATACAGCTAACTCAGAAAGAGAGAAAATTATGCGGCTGTGCTACAAAAGTCTGCAGATTATTGCATACCAAGATTAATGACCAAGTACAGTATATAGCAAGCAAACAGACAAGCAAGGAGAACCCAGAGAACAACGAAGGGAAGCAGGATTTTGCACAAAACGCCCAAAGGCAGACTATGCTGGGGAAAGAGCACCAAGCTACAATAAATGTGGATTTGTTCATCAGAATAGGCCATGCCCAGCACTGGGCAAGCAATGCAATGTATGCAAACAGTTTAATCACGTTGCAAGAGTTTGTACCCAAGAGCAACAAGCATTCAGGAGAAGGCCAAACAAGCAAGCACATGCAATTGATCAGGATGATGCAGATGAGAGGTCTGTTCGATGCTGATGCTGAGACTGAAGATGACTGGACTATCAAACTGGAGACTAATGGAAGTGTTATTAAGTATAAAATGGATACAGGAAGATGCACAGGAGCACAGGTGAATGTGCTTCCAGTACGAATAGTTGATGAGTTACACCACAAGCCAAATTGGATTAAAGGCAAAAATAATATATGATTGT
Source organism: Hemicordylus capensis (assembly GCF_027244095.1). Lineage (NCBI taxonomy): Eukaryota > Metazoa > Chordata > Lepidosauria > Squamata > Cordylidae > Hemicordylus > Hemicordylus capensis. The sequence continues at coordinate 98,427,712 of NC_069662.1, read as the reverse complement.
GAGCTTACAGTGGGAAGGTAATTCGCACTAAAAGGATTTGTCAACTAGTGGTGGTAGTGTGGGATCAAATTCTCTTTTGTTGTAACCGTGGGGATTGCTTACCCGATTCTGGGTTTGAAAACCTGCCAGAGATCTTCAATGCATGTTTAAACTTAGAAGGTGGAATCAACAATTATAGAAGGTGGAATCAGCAATTGCTGCTTTGGAATTAGGTCAAAGGTCTCCAAAGCAAGTTGGAACCAGAAGAACTAAAGTCCAGCAAAGCTTGTGTGACCTTGAGAAACGAATAGGGAAAATCAGGGAAAGAAAACAGACTGCAGTGAGGCAGGCAGTCTTCTGGAAGTTTAAAAGGGTTATGATCACAGAGCATTTAAAATGGTGGTAATCGCCGGGTTCTTGCTTACAGTTAGTGCTGCTGGGTCCTTAATGATGAACATAGATTACACAGAGAATATTACCTCATATAATCACTTCTAAAGGTAAAGTGTGCCGTCAGGTTGGTGTCAACTCCTGGCGACCACAGAGCTATGTGGTTTTCTTCGGTAGAATACAGGAGGGGTTTACCATTGCCATCTCCCACGCAGTATGAAACGATGCCTTTCAGCATCTTCCTGTATCGCTGCCCGATATAGATGTTTTCCATAGTCTGGGAAACATACCAGCGGGGATTTGAACTGGCAATCTTATGCTTGCTAGGCAAGTCATTTCCCCGCTGTGCCACTTAGTTAATCTGCAGTTTGACTGAAATCTGCTTCTCAAAAGAGGTGTTCCAAAATGTTTTTATGTTGATATCAAGAAAGTCAGCCATTATCTTCATGCAAGTTTTGTGAGGTAAATAGTAGTACCTAGCTGTGCCAATGTTTATGCTCCTGCCCTTTAATAAGAAAAACAACAACAGTGCTTTGGTAACAGTTAGCCCCTGAATATATGTATTTGTCTGAGTCTGGGGCTCAGAGAGAGACACAGAACAAGATTCAAAATGGAGAATGGCGCTAAACACAGGGCACTGGAGGAGCTCTTGTAAAAGGCTATGAAAATTATGAATATGCAGACTGGACATGCTAAATTAATGTAGGTCATCTTTGTTACCTAATTGGATTGGGATGGGAAAGAGCAGGGTAGGGGGGAGTATTAATACCAGGCAACTGGACATCTTATTGGTTCTTCTCCATAGGAGGGCTTGAAACTTTGTATTATTAAAGTGGGAGTTTACAATGGTAGGAAGCCTGGAATCTAACAAGTTACCACATTGGCTGGATTTCTAGTCAATATTGGCTGGATTTCTTGTCAATTGACCTCTGCCCACACTTGTCTCTTCTGCCACAGAGGACAAATCAGGAAGTTCATGAACAGAGGTTCGAGCACAGGTTCGACACTGCAGGGAGGGAAGTGGCACGTGGTAGCTTTAAGAAAAAGGAAAGCCGGTCCTTACCTGCTCTCTGCCGCCCCATGCAGCTTTCTGCTGGAGCGGCACGCATCCCAAGTACCCATGCAAGGTGCCAGCATCCACATGGCATCCACATATGTGGATGTGTGGTATGTGTGGGGACCATTGGCATGGTCAACAACACCATGCTGACCACACAAATGGCACCAGCATGTGCGCAGATGTTATATGAATGCTGGTGCCTCGCGTGGGTACTTGGGACATGCACTGCCCCAGCAGGAAGCTGTATGGGATGATGGAGAGCAGGTAAAGACCTGCTCTCTTTCTTAAAGCTCCTGCTCACAGCTCCCCTCCCTGTGGCACCAAACCTGTGCTCAGACCTTGATTCGTGCACATCCTTAAGGACAAAGCCATGACCTTCAGAAAATGCTGACGTGACAACAAAGGACTTTTCATTGCAAAGCCCCAAAGTCTCTGTGGGCTTCAGTCTAATGTAATTTAGAATGGCCCTCCTTAAATATGTATTGGTTTTCTGAGAAATAACTCTGATAAAAATTATACTTGTATTTAAATGCCTCATTATGTGCTTTTTAAAAACCTTCTGCACCACATTGTCCATTTCTAAAAGGAATTATGTACTGCAGCATAGGAAAGCATTATACAACCTAGATGTCCATAAGAAAAGAATTATTTATAGCAGCTCATATGATGTGTCATTTATGATAATTTTTTTACACACTGTAATCTCTTAAATTCTGAGTTTAAAACAAAAAGGATAATAGGTTGTAGGACTGTGCCAAACACACACACACACACACCACTGCACCTGGGGAAAGCATGATTCAGAGGAAGGGGTCTATTTGCTTCAGCTGCACATTGCTATTCACTTCATTCCTGTTTGGAGGGTTGCTTCGCTTTAGATCTGATGCTTTTTTATTGACTGTAATAGAGCATCACTAAAATGCCTATAACTTTTCCATTTCTGGGAAGAATGGGATACAAATTGCTGGCATGGAAGCCCCTTCTGAGAGCATGATGCCTGCCAAATTGCAGACAAATAAGTGTAGAGATTTCTGTGAAGGCCATCTTTAAGGTCTGTTTCACCCCTTTCAACACAAAGCACCTATAACAGTTTCATTTCTTGAATAGGATGAAAATTGCAGGATGGTGTCCCTTTCCTGGGGCATTATGTATGCCAAATTGCAGACAAAGCACTGCAGGAGGTTATGTGCAGCAACACCTGAAGGTCTAAGGTTTGTCATTTCCCTTTCTTCAGTTTTGACAGCAAAAATGATTCTCTAGGCTATAATGAGAAATCACTACAGTGCTTATAACCTTTACATTTCTTGGAAGCATGGGATGAAAATTGCCTGCTAAACTGCAGAAAAATGCAGACACTGAAGAGATGTTTCTTTGCAGGAACACTTAAAAGATAAGGGTTTCCCCATAACATTTTTAAAGGCAGAGTGGGATGAAGATTGTAGGGATGGTAGCCACATCTGAGGGTATGAGGCTTGCCAAATTGCAGACATATAAGCCTGATTCAGATGTTATTAAATAGCCCCATTATAGCCATGTACAGTGGGACAAAGGGGGAGAAAGTTCTACCCCTGCCATATCAATCACCAGTGACCCCCACAACTCATGGTTTCAACAAGGATTTTCCCTGAAGAGAGGAAATCCTCGTAATGGCAGGCACATCTGTGATTGCGAGGGTGGATTGATCCACTCCAGTAGAAATGTGCTACTAGGAATGTGCTACCACCCTCCTGATCAAAACACTGACAGTGACTGGGAGGATCAGGGAGTCGTCAAAGAGAGACAGAGCTAATAATGGGCAACTTCAATTACCCACACATAGACTGGGTAAATTCATAGTCAGATAATGACAAAGAGGTCACATTTCTAGATACACTGAATGACTGAGCCCTAGAACAGTTGTTCATGGAGCCAACCAGAGAGAAGGTGACCTTGTACTTAATCCTGAGTGGTACACAGGACCTGGAGCAAGATGTCAACTCCTTCCTGTAGGCGTCCAGTGGCATCTGGTGGACCACTGTGTGAAACAGGAAGTTGGACTCAGTGAGCCTTGGGCCTGATCCAGCAAGGCTGTTCTTATGTCAGTGTCATGAAACTTTTAAGGAAGTGTGACCATAGTGTGATAAAATTGAGTATATATGCAAGGAGAGAATTGCCAAGGAAGTCCAACACAGACACTTTGAACTTCAGAAGAGGAAACATCTCTAAAATGAGGAGTTTGGTTAAAAGAAAACTGAAAGAGAGTCACTTCACTCCAGAATGCCTGGAGCTTATTTAAAATCACAACAATAGAAGCCCAGTTAGAACGTATGCCAAAAAGGATGAAAGTTACCACCATGAATAGTACCATGGTATACATGTTTTAGCATACATGGCTAACATGTACAATCAAAGAAGCTAAAAAGGGGAAGAAGAATTCCTTCAGAAAATAGAAGGCTTGCCCAAATGAAGTGAACAGAAAGGAACTCAAACTCTGGCAAAAGAAATGCAAGGAGACAATAAGGGAGGTGGAGAGAGAGTTTGAGGAAAATTTAGCTAAAAGCATCAATGGAAATAACAAAAACTTATTTAAATACATCAGAAGCAGGAAACCTGCCAGGGAGGCAGTTGGTCCATTAGATGATGAGGGAGTAAAAGAGATTATTAAGGAGGATATGGACATTGCAGAGAAGCTAAACACGTTATTTGCATCTGTCTTCATGGCAGAGGATACGTAGCATATACCTGTGCCTGAACTGAGCTTCTCAGGGACAGAGGCTAAAGAACTGAGTCAGATAGAGGTGATAAGAGATTATGTTCTAAACTGTCTGAAAAAATCAAAAATTAATAAATCACCAGGGCCAGATGGCGTCCACTCGAGAGTCCTAAAAGAACTTAATTGTGAAAATGCTGACCTCCTTGCAAAAATATGTAACTTATCCCTACAATTAAGCTCTGTACTAGAGAACTGGAAAGGAGCGAATGTAACACCAATTTTCAGAAAGGGATCCAGTGGGGATCTGGGCCAGTTAGGTTAATGTCTGTGCCTGGCTAATTGATGGAAACCATTCTCAATGATAACATTGTTAAGCATATGCAGTGTTTTTGGTTAATCCATTCATTGATCCAGACTATTTTTTGAATGATGCTTTAGTTACTTTTATTCCAGTCCTGGAGGAGAGGCAGGGCTAACAAACAGTCAGCAGCAAGAGCACTGAAAGCAGTTTGCACTTGCCTCTCTGTAAATAATATCTGTCTTATTAAATCGTTAATATTCCTGATTCAATTCCACTGTCTTGTCCTTACATACCACAACTCTTTCCTCTGGATTCTACAGCCTACAGAAGAACGGGCCCTGCTGAAGGAGAGCCAGTATGGCTTCTACAAAGGTAAATTTCTGCCACATCATCCTTTTGGAGTTCTTTGAGAGTGTCAACAGGTGTGTGGATAAAGCTCCACTTGATATAGTATACTTCAAGAAGCTTTTGCAAAGTTCCTCATCAAAGACTCTTGAGGAAACTGTCACAGGATAAAGGGATAGGTTCATGTGTGGATTGGTAACTGGCTGAAGGACAGGAAACAGAGGGTAGGAATAAATGGACAGTTCTCCAAATGGAGGGAAGAAAGAAGTGGAGTCCTCCAGGGATCTGTATTGGGGGCAGTGCTTTTAAATGTATTCATAAACTATATAGAAGCTAGGGTAAGCTGCGAAGTGGCCAGATTTGCAGATGACAAACATCTAAATTGACAAACAATTTAGGGCAGTGAAATCCAAAACAGATTGTGAAGAGCTCCAAAAGGATCTCTCCAAACTGGGGAGGTGGGCGACAAAATGGCAAATGCAGTTCAATGTAAGCAAGTGTAAAGTGTTGCATATTGGGACCAAAAAAACCCAACTTTACATAGATGCTGATGGGGTCTGAGCTGTCGGTGACTGACCAGGAAAGAGATATTGGGTTCGTGGTGGACAGCTCATTGAAAGTGTCATATGAATAAGGCAAATTTCATGCTAGGGGTCACTAGAAAAGGGATTGAAAATAAAACTGCTAATATTATAATGCCCTTATACAAAAGTACTGTTCTGGTCACCATATCTGAAGAAGGACATTGTAGAACTGGGAAAGGTGCAAAAGGAGGCAACCAAGATACCAAAAGGCCTGGGGCACCTTCTTTATGAGACCAGACTACTGCATCTGGGTAGCCTTTTTAGTTTGGAAAAGAGGTGACTATGGGGAGACATGAGCGAGTTGTATAAAATTATGGATGGTGTGGATGGAGAGAAATTTTTCTCCCTCTCTCACAACACTAGAACCAGGGGTCATCCCATGAAACTGATTGCCAGGAAATTTAGGGCCGACAAAAGGAAGCACATAATTAATCTATGGAATTCTCTGCCACAGGATATGGTGATGGCCACTAGCTTGGATGGCTTTAAAAGGGGCTTGGACAAATTTATGGAGGATGGGTTTGTCAAAGTCTAATAGTTTGGGGGCTATAGACTACCTCCAGCCTCAAAGGCAAGATGCCTCTGAACACCAGTTGCAAGGGAGCAACACCAGGAGAAAGGGTATTCCCTCAGCTCTTTCCTGTGGGCTTCTCAAGAGGCATCTTGTGGGCCACTGTGTGAAACAGAATGCTGAACTAGCAGGGCTGATCCAGCAGGGCTATTCTTATGTTTCTCAATTTCCCTGTTAAAATCACTCCCACCACCCCAGCCACGGAAATTTCCTTCCTTCTTTCATATTTCTCCATGTTCCTTCCTTTTCTAATAGGAAGAGGAGAGAAAAACCAGTATGATGCCAGTTTGCTTCCCAATCTCTACAGGCTTTCTGGGGAGTGCCTGGCTGTGCTGCCCTAAGAACCTGCCCAGAATCTGCTGCCTGAAGCAACTCACTTCACCTTACCTAATGATAGGGCTGGCTCCGACTTCTAGTCAGCCTTCATTTATGTCCACTCATTCTTCTACTTTTGAAATTAGATTTTAAACTTCAAGATTTCATGTCAATTGATGGCACTTTGTAAACAAATAACAGTGGTAATGATGCTAATTCCTTGGTATAGCATGTGAAATACAAATCAAGATGGGTTTCTCCATCTTTTCAAATTTACACTTTAAAATAGATTTGTCTTTACACTAGATGTAAATAAACTTTTGTTCTTCCTATTCAACATCTTTTAAATGTGCACATTATTTCCTCTATATTATCCATTTAGTCCACACTACTTAGAGCCCATCTGTTGACTTGTCTACCTGTTGACAACCTCATCTTCACAAAGCCAATTGATACAAATTTAAAACACCATTCAGTTACGTACAAACTGTTGGATGTTTGCTGAGAGGAAAGGATGCTCTCTAAATCTATATGCACACACAGATAAAACTAGTTTGCCTGAATTGTCAAAAGGGGCAGGTTCTCAAAATGAGCCTGTGGTATTCCATAAACATGGTGTATTCACTATTGTGATTAATCACATGCAGAAGCCAAGAAACTGGAGTATTATGCTGCAGAAAGATGATGAAGGGGTTTGCTTTGAGATTACGACCTCCATTCCTGTGTCATTCCTCACCTCAGGCACTGAACTTGTTATATCTCACAGGCTGAGCAAGGTCAGGCCTGGTCAGTCGAAGCCTTTAAGAAGGAAACTTCTAAGAAAAGCACTGGTGGTGTTCTGGGAAGTAGAGTTGGCGGCAGTGTGGGTGACATTATTTCCTCTGAGTTAGTACTGCAGAGATGCTGTAGCATGGTACTGAGGCCCTATGCTCCTTTCTGTCTAGGCACTTATATTCTCCTCATCACTGTGCGATCTCTCACAAGAACCACCTTTCAGGTGAGTTATTAGACTAAAGCACTCATGATCCCTTTCCAATTCTCACCAGAATCCTGCTGTTAGTCCTAAAGGTCTGACCAAAGGTCTGTGAATTAATTACCTGCTCCTCAAGATAGCCAGTGTGGTACAGCAGATAAAGTACTGGGTTTTTAATCCCTGCTTTGCTATGAGACTCATTAGATAACCTCAGACAAGTCATTATCTTCCACTCTCTCCTACCATATTTATCTCACACAACTGTTGTGAGGATAAAATAGGATGAACCCAAGCATGCCCAAGATCCTTGGAGGAATGGTGGATACATGTATGACAGATGGAATGGTGGGTACATATATGACATATTTTAAAAATTACTAACTTTTCACTACATTTTAGCTGTTTCCCCCCTTCTTGAAATGAATATTGAGACGGTGGATAGATAATATCAGACATTTTTTCATTTATGGATTTCATTATCACGTGGTGAATACAGTGGGACGGGCTCCCAGAATCAGTCCCTAGCATCTCCACTTAGAAGGATCTCACCCTGGAGATCAGTCAAAGCAGATAATACTGGGCAGGGTGGACCAATGCTTCATATGCTTCAGTCTGCTTCATATGTTCATATGAACACAGTCCAGGGGTGGTGCTATAATTGAGCACATGGGTTCCAAGAACCTGTGGGCTCCTGCCTCTGGGGCCACCTCGCTCACCTCTCCTACCCCGCTGTCTAGCCACTCATGGGGCTGGGGAGGCTGAGAGGGAGAAAGAGGGAGCACCCCCCACATGCCTTGAAGGAAGTGGAGGGAGCTATAAGGCTCCGGGAGTGCTGAGGGCTCCAGCAGCAGTGTGTGGAGTATGCTGCTGCCACCTGCGGAGCTGCAGGGAGTTGCCGTAGCTGCCGACACCAAGGGAGGGGGTTGTTGCCACTGCTGAGGGTGGGGGAGTCACTGCCACTGCGAGGGGGAGAGGCTGCAGCCCGGGTGAACACAGACCACCTATGCCATCACTATGCCACTGACACAGTCTACATCCTATTAAAGTAAATGGCAAAATTCTCAGTTTTCACCGATACCAGTAGAGCTGGGCAGTAACTAATTGTTGGCTGAGAAGAAATGGAAGCAGGTGCATACCCACTTTCTGTACATGAGCAGCAATATGTATGAAGTTCCTACCTGTCATTAGTGATACCTGTAACATCCAGAACCCTCCACATGTGTGCTTCCATGCCTGTGCAGGTTTTTGGCAAATGCTGTTGATTGATTAATGTATTAGTTGCCAGGGACTGACATCTAGAATAAAGCAGCATTGGTGGTACAGGAGATGGGCAATTTTTCACCAATCTCCCCTTCACCTTGAAGCTCACTGTGTCTCTCAGAAATATGTCCCTGAAGTTTACACAACCCTCAGGGATATATTTTTGGGAGGCACAATAGGCTTCGAGGGAAGGGGAAATTGGTGAAAATGACTCCTCTCCCATAATGCTAGAACAGTGTTAGTCTTGATGTTAGCCAATAAACCTGACAATGGTATCACTATTTTTCTGTGTTTTACCTCATTGGAAAATATTACAGAAGGATTTCCTGTGTTTCTGAATGGGTATTTGCCAAATATTTACCATGCTAAAGTTTTACCCCTTCTAAACTCTATAAATAATCTAGAAAATGTAGACACATTTGCCAAAAAGCATAGCCATCTCTAGCTTCTTTTGTTTCCTAGAGACTGCTCAGGGCACTCTAAAATATCCTGGTAGAAACCCAGCTTTCTTTGATTTGGATGAAACACTTCCAAATTTTAAAATAATTGTGCAAAGAACTGATCTCAGACTACTGTCTCAATACTCATAGCTCTAAATGTTAAAGTTTAAAAGCAAATCTGGTCCACATACTCATTGTCATAAAATCACATACTTAACTATTTCATTAAATCAACAGGATGTTCTAGTAAGAACTAATCTGCCTACTTTCCTTTCACTACTATCACTACAACTGGACTAAATTTGGCCCAAATCAGTTAGGCAGTTCACAAGTTAGCCCTGTTGCACCTCAAACATTCATACATCCGCCATCTTGAACCAGGTGGATGACATCATCACAAACTACACCATTGAGGCATCCTTATGTGTCCCTACAGTTGTACCAAATTTGGTTCAAATCAGGCGGTTCACAAGTTAGCCCACCTGCACTCAAATGTTTACGTGTCTGCCATTTTGAAAAGGGGTAGATGACATCATCACAAACTATGCTGTTGTGGTGTCCCTACAACTGTACCCAATTTGGTTCATATTGCCCCAAGCATTAAAAAGTTGATAGGGACACACACACACACGGAATGCTGGGTGATCTCATAAGCCTTCTGGAAAGTAGGCTAAAAACACAAACTTCAGTTTTGTAATCCACTTTTAAAATCAAATGGACCAAAATATATGGAAAAAGTCAGGTTTCCAACTTTTGCCCCAATGAGTTAAGCCAATTTTAGAGGATGGAACTGTATGTCACAAGAAGCGGCTACTGACACATATGGCATCCCTTTGCCAAGTCTCTCTCCCCTCTCTGTAGTAAGTCGCCTTATCCCATGTCCTGATATCATCAGGTTATGTGTTCCCTGCCCTCAATAACAGCAGCAAATGCTGTGGCATGGGGGTGGGGAATGCACAATGTAATGACATCAGGGCATGGGTTTTTTTTGTTGTTTTTCTTCTTCTTCTTCTTCTTCTTCTTATTATTATTATTATTATTATTACATTTATATCCCGCTCTTCCTCCAAGGAGCCCAGAGCGGTATACTACCTACTTGAGTTTCTCTTTCACAACAACCCTGTGAAAGGTTAGAGGTTAGACTGAGAGAGAAGTGACTGGCCCAGAGTCACCCAGCTAGTTTCATGGCTGAATGGGGATTTGAACTCGGGTCTCCCCAGTCCTAGTCCAGCACTCTAACGGCTGCCATTCTCAGTAGCAGGGCTGTCTTTCTTAAAGGTCTTTCCAGACAGCAGCAAAAAGCATTGGAACAACACTTTTGCACTTGTGATTTTACTCACTTTCCACCCAGCCACTCACGAGCAGGCTTCCATTGTCCAGCCCTGCACTAATCAATGATTTGTCCCAATTGACAGCAGGGTTCTAGCACAATTTTCTCAGCTCCACCTGGGCATTTTTCACACAGGGCTTTTAGATCGCATCTCCTCCAGATTGGAGGGTGTGCATTCACATATCAGCCAGATTTGCCCCTGAAGTCCAAGCGAGCTATCGGGGAGGACTTCACACACAATTCGGGTTTTTCATTGTGTGTTAGAATGTAAGGTAAATTCTAACACACACATTTGTCAAGTAGATACTAGCCACACTTGAAAGCATACTTGCAAGCCATACTTTAAGGTACTGGGAGTGCATAGACACTTCAGAATGGGGGGAGGCCAACTGGTACTTATGCAACGTCTTACGGAGACAAGATCCTCATCGTGTCAGAGTATATGGCTTTGCATTTTAAATGCAACTGCTCCACCTAACAGCTTAGTTCTGAATTTTTCAAATGAGCACTAATCTCTTGACACCATTCATCAGTTCTCAGCAGCTGAACTAATGATGACTACAACAAAGAGCCACCAACCAATCTAGATTGGCAGAACGGGTACATTTGGAGGTCTACTGGTAGACACTGCATATTTAGATATTCAAAAAGCTTTTGACAAACTCCCTCATGAAAGGCTCCTAAAGAACCTTTCAGTCATGGAAGATGAGGACTAGTCTTCTTATAGATCAGTAGCTGGCTAAAAGGCAGGTAGGGATAAATGAATGGTTTTAACAATGGAAGGAAGTGAGAAATAAGATCTCCAAAATAGGCTCCATTTTGAAAGTGACATTATTTAAGTTATACATGTTGGAGATGGAGTTCCAGTGCATCGATCTTTTGCACCAACTATCCTGATGACCACTAGGGGCATTGGGAGTAGAGATAGTGAGCAAAGGTCTCCCTAGCTGTCCCTAGGTGTCTCTGTTCTGTGACCCCTGATATGACTCCTCAGGCATTTCCTGTGATGAGTCAGAATCCCTTCTATTCCTCTTGGAGAGCAGATAGAAACATCTATCTCTCCCCCACCTATTCATTATGTAGCCTATAGATAGGATTAGGTCTTTTCTATCCTAGTGTACTTCACCAATAAATCTACTTAGTATTTAGATTCTACAAGAATCTCCATGTGTCTTCTAGCTGCAACAACTAAACTCTGCATTCTGTTCTGTAACTGGATTGGCTAGCTTCTTTAGTGCTCTGCTAATTAATCACAAAACCCATCATGGGTAAATTTCACCCACTAACAATACATGATCTGGAGAAAGGGGTTAACACTGAAGTAACCAAACTTCAGATGACATCAGCTAACTTACTCAGGACAGGAAAATCTGAAGCAAACAGTGAAGAGCTCCAAAATAACCCGGGCCACAGAATGACAGAAAAGACTCAATGCAAGTACAAAGATCTTAGGAATCAGACTTCAGAGCAGAAGGTATGAGAATTTCAATTTTCCTATGTAAAACCCATGCTTCCTCACCAGGGGCACTTAAGAAACACATGTTCATATGTCCCAAGGAGTGCTCATTCAAACTCTACCCACCTGACAAATGATTGTTTTTAACAAAACTTTGTCTCTTGCACTAGGAGGACATCCTGCTTTAGTCCCCATGTAGCCGATCAGTTTCTATCAGAGCATTGATATCGACAGCTTAGACAATTCCCAGGGCAGATAGGAAGGGAAACACTTCTCTCCCCAACTCTCCACCCTAGAACCATTCCTCTAAGCAACTTTAGTTTAGTATTTATTTACGGTCTTTGACCAAATGCAACTGTTTCCCTTGAGCATTTGCGGCAGGGAATGAGCTTGACCACCTGTCCCTTTGCCTGTTATTCCCGATTATTTCTTGATCATACTGAAATATAACAAAAATATGGTACAAACTAGGGTTGTGCACAAAATGGTACATATCGTACAAACTAGGGATGTGCACAAAACTAGTTTTCCCGCTTCAGTTTGAATCTGAACTGCACCAGCTTAGTTTGGCACCTTTGAGCCAGTTCTCTGTTCAGTTTGAACTCAAACTGGTTCAGAACCAACTCAAAGCCCTACTAGCATAGAGGGATCCTGTAATGGGACGATAATGTAAAGTTAAAATGGAATACTTACAAGTCATTCTGGCAGCAGCGGCAGCCACAGGAGGGAGGCGTCGGCAACTCCCCCAGCCCCACCAGCCTCCCCCAGAGTCTCCTGAGCCCAGTTCAGGCTGTTTTGGGCCTCTGCACTGGTGTGGAGGCTATTTTTTGGCCATTTTAAAAAAACATCTGCACATGTACATGGCCCATTTGTATCACCACCCAAATGCTCAAGGTCGAGCCTTCAATCTGAGCCAGCTCAAAGTCGAGCTGGCTCACACATCTCTAGTACAAACACAGACTGTAACAGTGTGGTTTTACAGGTGAATTTACAGATATTGGCAGATTTTAAACAAACTTCAGATGTTCCCTTCTTGGGGGTCATCCTGTCATCAGTTTTTATCTCCCCCATATAGAAATACATGCACTGTGGTGGTGTTTCAAAAATCTCAAGTCTCATTTTGTTAGAACTATTTATACAAGTGAAGTGCAGATTTATCGCTGATTTACATTTATTTCTAAATAGCAGAACAACAAAAACATGCAGGTGCCCCTCCAAATATTTTTTCGTGAGGCCCATGTTAAGCAAGCAAAGTCATTTTGTGTAGATTACGCTTACAGGAAAGTTAAAGAAATTAAATGTAGACAATATAATTTTTTTATTAATATGCCTGCAAAAAGGAACTTCAAACATTATTCTATTTATTTATTTATTTATTTATTTATTTATTTATTTATTTAACAAATTTATATACCACCCAAAATTTATGTGTCTGGCAGTTTACAATAAAAATTGAATAGTTACCAAATATAGTAAATTTGAATTGGATAGAGATCTTCTGCTTTTCTTGGGCATTGTATCATTTTTGAGTTCTTCATCTGATGACTGAGTGTAAAAAGTATGTTGAGAACAATAATAGTTGACATTATTATTATTATATTCAGAATTCCTTCTAAAAGGATACACACACACACACACACACACACACACTTCCCCCCCAGCATATTCTGGTGTAAAAGGTAGTGTATTCAGCTAATTTCAGTGGCAGCATTGTGTATGCACCATTTGGTATGTGTAGATAATTCAGAAGTATGATTTTATCTTGCACCAACAAGCAAGCAAGCAAACTCTTCAAATTATATAAGAGATAAACATATGAACTTCCAAAATATGCTTTCTTGAAAGTAAGTACCATGGACCACAAAACTTATTCAAAACTAAGCATTTTTTATACCCATGGAGGATCTAATTCATATGGTTTTTAATTTTACTTTATTATAGTTTGATTTGTATTTTTTAGTTTTAGGTAAACTGCCTTAAATCTTTTCCAACTGGAAAAAGGAGTTTAAAAAAAAATCCCTAACAATATATAATGACATTCTCTATGTCATATAAAATTTGTCCTCAGGGGAGCACAGGATTGCAGCCTTAGCAATATTTTCTTAAACCTCAGTATTATCTCCAAAATATTAACTCCACTAGGACTGCATCAATGAATAGGAGTAACAAAATTTGTAATGACAATACCAATGGACAGATAGTAGTTAGCAGAAAATTTCCTGCCACTCTCTTCAGTTTAAATTATTTTCCCCTGCTGGGACAAAGTAAAGCAAGCCCAAAGGTTGCAGTGGAGGTCTATTTCAGTGTTACTGATCATAGAGAGACACTGAAGGAGCTCAGTGACATTTACATGAAGGTTGCATTACATCACCAGAGCGAACTCTATGAACCAAATGTAACTCTGGGGGAATATAACAACAACATCAGTGGCAATTAGGATTGACATGAAGCTCAGTTGTGAAGTTCAGTCTTAACTTGCTTTGCTGTCAAGCCATCAAGTAAAAGATAACATAGGAGAACATTTCAATTCTAACCATTTTACTTGGATATAAGACCTAGGTAGTATGACCTGACTCTCCTGTACAATTGAGATGAGGTTGCTTGCTCAACAGCTATGTGATACATCCTAGTCAACAGAATTTTTGGTGGTAAGCAAAAGGACCAATCTGGCCTGTTTTCCTCAATATGGCATCACAGGAAATGGCATCACAGTCCTCTTCACTTAAAGAATGTAAAAACATGAAAACAGCCCTGCTGGATCAGACCCAAGGCCCATCTAGCCCAGTATCATGTTTCACAGAGTGGCCCACCAGATGCCACTAGAAGCCTACAGGCAGGAGTTGAGGGCCATTGCCCTCCCTCCTGCTGTTACTCCCCTGCAACTGGTACTCTGGAGCATCCTGCCTTTGAGGCTGGAGGTGGCCTATAGCCCTCTGACTAGTAGCCGATGATTGACCTCTCCTCCATGAAGTTATCCAAACGCCTCTTAAAGCCATCCAGGTTATTGGCTGTCACATCTTGTTGCAGAGAATTCCACAAGTTGATTATGTGTTGTGTGAAAAAGTACTTCCATTTGTTGGTCCTAGATTTCTTGGCAATCAAATTCATGGGTTGACCCCTGGTTCTAGTGTTATGGGAGAGGGAGAAGAATTTATCTCTATCCACTTTTTCCACACCATGCATGATTTTATAGACCTCTATCATGTCTCTCCACAGTCATCTTTTTTTCTAAACGAAATAGCCCCAGGTATTGTAGCCTTGCCTCATAAGAAAGGTGCTCTAGGCCCCTGATCATCTTGGTTGCCCTCTGCTGCACCTTTTCCAGTTCTACTCCAGTTGTCTACTTTGACAGACAAGGAGGCTATTCTCACGAACAGCTGAAACTGGACTAAGGGAGCCCAGCCCATTTTCAGCTGCTCGTGTGCAGCAACGGAAGCTCTGCAGCTCCCAGGAGCAAGCCCACCTAATTGCCCCCTCCCATGAGGTTAGCAGAGCAAGCACTCCACTAACCGTGTTTTATTGGTCGTGTGTCACCGCGGTGTGACTCCGTGCCGTGGTGACATACGAATAGACCCCCGACTGGGAGGCTACAACAAGCCTCCCGGCATCGAGGGGCTCCTCAGAATGCCTCGCACACTCACACGGGGCATTCTGGGACTTCTGGGGTCCAGGAGGCCCCCGATCCCCACCACCCAACCAGCTCCGTGATGGAGCCAGTAATCATGTGGGTGGCCAATCCAGTCGCCCAGGGCGAGCTGCCTACTCATGTGTGGGTAGAACGGATCAAGCCCACTCTCCCTGCAAATCCCCTCCAGGCTCTCCACACTGCTTGTGTGGAGAGCCTCACTCTGTGCAGCTGTCACTCATCAGCCACTGATGCCTCACAGAAGTTCACGAGGAAGTGCCATAAAACATGTTAGCATTCAGACTTAAGGTGGCATGGCTTTGATGAAGGCAGAAGCAAGTGAAGGAACAGAGGCAAGAGAAGTGAATAGTATGGACGTGACAGAGAAGGTAGGAGAATCTTTGATATGTTGCACTGTTGCTGGGATTACAGGAATTGTCTCTCAAGAGGAAGAAACTGTACCTGTGAAGAACCTGGCTCATGAGATATTACCCATGCAAATTTGTCCTAAGGGACCATCATGTGGAAACAAACTTCTGCGTGCACTGGTTCTAAGACTACATGCCTGCCAAGCGCTCCTCCCCAGTGGGGTGGTTCCATGTCAAAAGCCTTTACACTAGCCCTAGATCCATCAAAAACATGGGAGACACAGAATTCACAAAAAAACCCACCTTTATTCTGGGACTTCACATGAGGCACAGAGGCAGTTGATAGCATTCCTCTTTCTTCGGGTTCCCCATACCAGGCACATTCCTTCACAGCCCAGGTGTTGCTCTTGGCCTCCTCTTCAGTGTAGATCAGGCCTACTCAGCTGTTTTTGGACTATAGCTCCCATAATCCATAGCCACAGTGGCCAATAGCCAGGGTTTATGGGAGTTGCAGGCCAACATCTGCAGGATGGCCAAAGTTGAGCAGCCCTGGTGTAGATGAACCTTCTCCAGTTCTCCAGGGAAGATGCTGGTTTGCCCTTCCCTCCTCTCAAACACCAGGCAACCTCCTAATGGAGTTGGTACCTGGCACATTCCCACTCCCTTGGCTGGTTCACCATCCCTCTCAAAAAGATGCAAGTGAGGAGGGTGTGGTTCCTCTCCTAACTTCTGACCTAAGGGGTTGAGTGAACAACAGCTCTGCCCCAGTTGCAAGTCCCTCACATACTGGCCAGCCAAGCTCACAGTGCCTCAAGAGAGAACTAGTATACAATGTGTGCCCGAAAAGGCTGTGCACATATCTTCATGGAGATAGCTCCTTTTATAATGATAGTCGATGTAGTCTTGTTACTCCGTTGTTACTAACTACATTACCCTGGCCAAACTGATGTTTTTTATGTCACACTTCTCCCTGCAGACAAGAAATCTTCTATCACACAAGGTTGCTAAATTTTATGCGGCCGCTATTAAGATCCACAAACAATTAATTTCTACCCTTTAGATCTTACCATAAAATCAGGGGTGTAGCTATAATTGAGCGAAAAGGTTCAAAGAACATGGACCCCCAGCTCCTGAGGGCCCTCCAGCTCCACCCCTCCCTACTTTCTTCATTATATTCCTCACTTTGGGGGGGCCGCCAGAGAGAGGGATGAACACAGGCCCCCTCTCCCCTAGCTACCTCCCTGCATAAAATGTTTATTTTGTTGGTGTATTATATGATAGGTTTCTTATCTGAATGTTGTATAATTTGTTGTGTTTATGTCTGATCTATGATCGTAATAAAGCTATTCATTTGTGCATTCATTCATTCATTCATTCATGGAGTGAAGTTTAAACTTTCTATGTGAGAAAGGTAGCTTGGACAGCAATTGTCTCAGAACTTCTGTGTAGCAGTGAAGCTTACACCTACCACAAATACTGAACTAAACCAGAACAATCAAGCTCTTGGAAACACTCAGGCCTATCAGCCTTATTCCACCTAATAATATACTAAAGCTTGAAACCTAAGAACATTATCAGAGTCACTGAGAAACATGAATACAATGGTGAACACATTAAATAATCTCCTCTCATGCCTTTACTCCAACCATATCTTTTATAGGACTTTCAGGTAATGTTTTACAGGCAGGTGTGCACTTGTGCATCCAATTTTCTTTGCCTTTGTTCACAGTAGGGGACACACACTGGGACTGACCATCATCTACTGCTTCCATATGTTGCCAAGCCTAACACACAGCTTTCATGTTCAAAGGGACTAGGAAGTTTGAAGGTTGAGAGGCCATCGCAGAATGTTGAGGGACTTGACTTTGATCTTTCTATTCCTCAGTTCTTCTTACAGGAGAAACCAAACTAATTGCTGGTTTTTTAAAAACTATTTTAATTTTAACTCCTTTCCATCTTCCGTTTACTATATTGTCATTGCTTTCATCACAGAGTAAGTGCGTGGCCAGTAAGAAGAAAGTTAAAAATGGAGAAAATACTTTAGCAGCTGTTCCATAGGCTCAACCCAATACTGAGCCTTAAGCTCATTGATTTCAACAGTGTGCTTAAGTGTGCTTAAGTCTGGGTTGGACTGTGGCCATTATGTGTGGATATAAAACTCTCAAAATTGTATCTTGGAACTCAGGAGTATGTGGCTGCAGCTTCTGACACAGTTCTGCTGAATGCAATTAATGAATGTAAATCATATTAAAGGTGAAATATTCCGCAGCATCTCTGCATTAGGCCTAACAACTAATTATTTAGTATAATCATTGGGCTTTTAATTGCTCAATTAAATTTAAATCAATCTGCATATTGGCAAAACTCAGTAAAGGTGCCTTTTAAAGGATACTGAAGGAAGGACACAGCTTTCCTTGAAAAGTAATAAACAAAAGCTATCATACAGTATTAGAAAGAAAAGCCTTTTTTTGTATTTAATTCTTTATCAGCCTGGTGAATCTGGAATTTAGGATATCCCTGATATGGCTTCAAAATGGCATAAAAAGGAATAAATGCAAATTCTATTATTAC
Source organism: Hemicordylus capensis (assembly GCF_027244095.1). Classification (NCBI taxonomy): domain Eukaryota; kingdom Metazoa; phylum Chordata; class Lepidosauria; order Squamata; family Cordylidae; genus Hemicordylus; species Hemicordylus capensis. The sequence goes on along the minus strand of NC_069662.1, from coordinate 98,409,452 downwards.
TGTTGAAAATTCGGACTTTGGCACAGCTTTTGCCAGTGATTCCTACTGATAGAACAAAACCAAAGAGGATTCACTCTACAAGGCAAGGCAAGATACAGGTCACAACAAGCCATTAGAAAACAAAATCATCTTAAAAGTGTCCATCAAACTGAACACAGGGAAGAGGTAGACAATCAGGCTATTCCCACGAGCAGCCTAGCCTCTCATGTGCAGCCTCTCATGTGCAGTGTCGGGAGAAAGGCCGCTCTTGGCGCTGCCCTCCCTCCAAACCCCGCTTTTTACCCTGACCTTTAGCCAAGGTTAAGGGCATGAACACTCACATGCCCTTAACCCTGGTGCCAGGGTCCATGTGAATGGCTGCTTGCAGCCTGAGCAGACACAGAGACGGGTGCCTACAGCACCTGTCTCCTGGAGAAGTCCCCCAATGCACTGTGCTTGTTGCATGGTGCATCATGGGATTCCCGGAAGCCAGGACAACATTGTCCTGGCCTCCGGAGATCTATACTGCACCGGAAGCAGAGCAGATCTGTGGGAATGTGATCCCCATTCCCACCAATGTTCAACAATTGTTGGGTGGGGGGGAGGTAAGTTTTGTGCCACCTCCCCCCGACCACTCGCCTACTCGCCCAGCCACCAGTCAGCTTAATAACTTTATCGTGTCTGTGTGATGGTGTCCCTCTAGTTTGTTCTTTCAATTAACTCGGAGTTGAGCTACTAATATCAGTTTATTCAAACATCCAACCTTTCTCTGCAATGCATAACAGTTTAGAACAGGGGTTCCCGACTCTGAGTCACCATATGTTGGGCTACAGTTCCCATAATCCTCAGTCACAATGACCAAGGCCACTGTGGCTGGGTGTCATGGACCAGACTTCTGAGTCAGAAGAGTCAGAGGAGGAGCAGGAGGATTTGGTTGGGAGAGCAGGCTCAGAAGCACAGCAGGAGGATTTGGCTGTGAGCACAGACTCTGAAGCTGAGGTGGTATGGCAGCAGACAGGGGAATCTGAACAGCTGGCAGAGATGAGAGATGAGGAGACTGATCAGGAGGAAGCTGGAATTTCACCTGTGTTAAGAAGACATCTCAAGAGAAAGGCTCAGTGGGAGACACGCAGGAGTAAGATCTAGCGGGAGAGAGAATAGAAATGCTGAGTCAGGACAGCCTGATTGGCTGCCGGTTATCTTGAGCCCTATATCAAGCAAAAGCTGTTCCTGAGACGGTACTGTCAGCAACGTTGCCTATCGCAGACAGTGTTCCTCGTGCTTATAATTGTTCAACCTTTCTTGTTTCGGCCTGTCTTTGTTCTGTTCCTTCCTTGCTCCTTTATTTCAGTTATTGCTCAGATATCATAAAGGGGGGTACCTAGTTTAGTTTCAAGGGGACTTTATTTTGTTTCTACTACTTTATCTTTGAGAGGTATCCTTCGCTTTCATCTGTGCAGCTATGCTGCTACTTTCTTATCTACAAAATTTCTATCTTGACTCACAGAAGTGGAGCTGGAGGGACCATAAATCCTGTCAGGTCAGCCATGCCAATATATTTACAACACTGGGGAAGATGGAAGATGTAATCCAACAATACTTGGGGACCAAGGTTGGTTATCTCTAGTATGGAATTTCATGGGCCTGGTTCACACAATAATTCAAATCTGGGTTTAATGTGGGTTACTGACATTAGTATGAATGTGTGAACCCATGCTAAGGCAGGAATCTTAGATTCATCTTGGGCCATAAACTACCTTGGTGTGGATTCTCACAATCATGCTATTGTCAGTAACCCACATTAAACCTATATTGTGTGAATCAAGCCATTATCTACTTAAACTGTACTGAACTCCCAGCTATCTCCAAATCTTCCTTTAAAGGAAGTTTAAAGCAGGATTTAAACCTTATAATAAGAATGGAAGAGCCCTTTCTCATGATCGGAGGAAGGGCTCAGACAGGGTGAGGGGAGGAAACCTCAAAACGCTTACCTCCCCCAGAGACAATGCACTTCTTGTTGCTGCAGCTGGATCAGCTGCCCAGACAATTGCTCACTTCTGCTGGTAGCGCCAAGGTTTGGGGTGCTGGGATGCATTGCCATGTCCCCCCCCAGTGTGTGCAGTGCATTATGGGGATCCCTCCTCCCCTCCGGGAGCCCTGTAGTCTGGGGCTGGCAGATGATCAGTAAAACAGGGTTAGGAGAGTGCTCACTCTCCTAACCCCATTTAAGAGGATGGCTCTGGAGGTGGGTTTGCCGCTGAGGCACCACCGGGATTAGGCACTGTCCTGGCAGTACACATGTGCAGGCAAAACCGGGCTGGTCTTCCTTGGCCCAGTTTTGCCTGCACGTGTGAATAGCTTCTAAGTTTCACTAGATTAGGAGAGAATGACTTGCCCCCCAGGTAGATTCATAGCTGTGCAGCAATTTGGACCTGGGCTCCCCACATACAAACCCAGTAGTATAAACACTGCTCTACAATGGGTCTTACTTAAATATTAATACTGGATATAATTGTGCCATTATTTGATGTCTTGAAATAATGTAGTATGCTCACTTTATAATATATTAGAGCAAAAGTATCTGCCTAGGATACAAAGTGAATAGCATAATAGGCTTAAGCTAACTCAAGTGACCAAACCTAATTTTCTTCCAGCCTTGGGTGACTTATGAAAGATGTCCAAGGGCATTTCTTTTGAATCTTTCACTCTTTTCCTAAAGTTCATCTTGTTCAGATTGTAGTACATTTGTGTCTCAAAGTCTCTCTAAAAAACCAAGATTTCCAAATGTGAACACTTTCTTATGGTAAGCGGATGCCAAATTTGCTATATCCAATCCCATGTGCCTTCTCCTGTCCTCTGTCTCCCTCCTTCATATGTTTCCTTACCTGGGTTTCTCCAGTGGTATCACTGCCAGAGTGGGGAATAGAGGTCTTTGTCATTCCAGAATCAGGAGCAAGTGCAGCACTGGCTGCTTCCTTCTTGGAAAAGGCATGCTCTGACTTAGGTCTGCTCCCAGTATGTGTACCAAGTGATGCTCATGCTCAGAAGAACTACAGTGCACCATATGTGCTGCTTGCTATTGGCTCAGTATTGAATGAACATGGCAGTACTGTTGACAATGAGCAATATATACCCCAGGAGCTTGCTCATGGGAGTGGCTGTGAGCAATGGGAAGAGGAAGTGGCAACCAACATCACCATCTTGCATTGCTGCGTACCAGGTTATGCTTAAGAGGCCAATGATAGATAAAACATTTTACCCTCTTAGATTCATATCTTCTTTCCACCCTGAGAGGTACCGACCTAAATGATTGGAGATCTGTTCTTGGCGATGGTAATTGGCACTTTATTATTCTAGTTACCCCAAAGTATTCAGGGTCCATTCCAGGGGTGCTTGTATTTGATTGATGGATGAAGTCAATATGCATAAATAAAGGCACAGCTTCTTATAGAAGCATATAGGAATCTACCTTTTACCAAGTCAGACCACTGGTCCATCTAGCTCAGTATTGTCTATTCTAAGTGGCATCAGCTCTCCAATGTTTCAGACAGGAATCTTTCCCAACTCTGCCTAGAGAAGCTAAGGATTGAACCCAGGATCTTCTGTATACAAAGCAGATGCCCTGTCACTGAGCTATAGCCCCATCCATCACAATCTTTAATTCTACAGTTTTAGTCATTTTCTGCATGGAATTTATTTCAGTGTCATTGAAACTTCTATAGACAGAACTAGTACCAAAATGGAAACCCTGATAATAGTCAAAGTAAAATTATGTGAACAATTTGTAAGTGGCCTTTGGATACTCCTGGGTGAAAAACAAAGGCTCTGTACCAGTGGTAGCCTTTTTTTGCAGTGGGGGGCAGATATCTCACAAGATCAGTTCAATATGGATTCCAATAAATATGCAGTCTTGGTGTGTTTCTATTCTACTAGCAGCCTGATCCTATGCAGTTAAGCATGGTCAATCCCATTGATTTCAATGAACCAGCCCATTTCCCCAGCTCAGGATCAGGCTGTATGTCAGGGAGCAGAGCTCTGCAGAGGGAAGTAGGAATGCAGGCCTGGCTCTTTGCCCTAACCAGTACCACTGGGCATCCAGCTCTGTCCAGAAGTGTCACAAGCTCCCATTGTCTATGTCACTGATGGCATCCAAGAAGCAGACTGGCAGCCTATACTCTCTTAATAAAGGAAAATCAGTTAATGGCTCTTGCTGGTACATTCTTGAGATGGTAGGGAACAGTTTTCAAATAAGTTCATCACATATTCTAACTGGTGGGGAAATAAAGTAATTCATCCAGAATTTTCCTTGAAGAAAATGTGCTCTGCTAACCTAAGGCATAGCTGTGCCTTAAATGATAGCCTTGGATGCAGTGAAACCATGGACAGATTATGTATTATATAATTCTAGAAAGCTGGCGAAGGCAAAGCATAAAGCAGGAATAAAAGAAAAGCGGCTAAGAACATTTGTATTTGTCTGCAGATACCCAGACAGAGCCCCGAGAATGCCAAATTCTTTGGATAAAGCTTTCATTTGACTGTACATCAGTGAAAAATTAACAGGCATCCTTTGTTCTCTTCCATAATTCATATTCTTTGTTTTAGATATTGGATTGTGCTGATAAATTAAACTGAGAGGGTGATTTAAAGCACAGTTCTGGGGACTCTGTGTGTGTGTGCTGTTGCTTTCTCCATTTCCCCAGTTTGCTCGGGGCTCCTGCAGAATCAGTAATAACATTAACATTGCTAATCAAAGAAATCTTGATTTCTTAATTATGCATTGCAAGGGTAGAGAACTCTAGCTATTCCAGCCCCGGATCTGGTTTAGATAAAATTCTTTCAAAAGATAATACTGCCAGAGAACTTGATGAGAGCCTATGGTGGGGTGGGGTGGGGTGGGGTGGGAAGGATGATCCACAGGTATAATACAAGAGGAGCCAATGGTTAGAGCCAAGAGATCAATCCAATCCAGTGACCAGAAGAACTAGAAGGAACAAACCAGATGGACTGGTCAGATCCAGCAGGGTAGTAGCAGAAAGAATGCCCCCAAACAAGGAATAAAAACACCCAACTGGTTGCTTAGGCAACAGTTTGAAGATAGGCTGGAAATATTTTTAGCTAGTCCCAACGTTATCGGGAGCAATGAGTGGTGGAGTGGAAGGTACAAAACTGACAGTGTAGTACCATGGTGACTGCAATGGTCTCCATCTCTAGGTTGCCTACTCAAGAAAGGTTTGTGTTCACAAATGGATGAAAAGAGATTATGCAGCTGTTAGAAGCTGCTAAAATGGTTTGGAATGGGGTTAAAGTATTCAAATCTTTTGCAAGCCTAGACTGATTATTGCCCATCCTGGAACTGGACCAACTGACCTAAAAGAGACTACTTTTGTAAATGAAAATTTCAAAAGCAGGCTTAGTTCCCACATGGTGGGCATCACTTAGATAAGTCACTTGATACATTGCAGCAGAATGTGTGTATTGCCGCCATTGAGAAGTCCTGTGCTCAAGGGGATATGAAAAGCCTTCTCTGTGCTGTTGTTCGATCACAGATGACTCTCACACATGCAGTTAATTGCTTGATGTAGTTAAGTGATGAATGTACATGTGCAAACAGATCCTAAAATAGGTTGTCATATGACATCTTAAATGACACTTTCACACAATAAATTATTTTTCTGATCTTTCAAAAGTTTATTTTTAAATTACCCTGCTTGTTTTAATCCCAAACATAAATTCTGTATTTTTAGGGCGCTATTTCATTTAAGTAAGTGCCTTTTGCTTGGGAGTATCATGACAGCATAGAACAGAACGGATGCTTTTGTTTCAGACCATCTGAAGTTACAGCATTCCTCTAGACATTGCAACCTTTAATTTTATATTTTGAGTTTTGATCTTGTAATCCTAGTATAAATTGCCCTGAAGTCTAGCCCGGCACTGCTGGACAAGATTTCTTTTTCCTTTTCTTTTTTAAAAGGCGCTTGTATCAACTTTACAGTCCTTGAATTGCTTGTTCTTAACTTTGTGGCTACTACAAAGAAGCTGTTTATTATAACTGGATGCATAGCAAGGACAGATTGGATCAGAAAGCAGATGGATACTTCTCTCCCAATGCAGCCAAAAGGATCACCTTCCAGTGGGTAGAAACAAGCATTTTTTAACTAGGACATGATTATGTGTTTGACTAGTGGACCCCAGATTCTTATCTTTACTATATATTTTTAAGAGAAGAAAATGTACAATTACTTTGTATGTACTGCCTGCCTTGAAATCTCATCCTTGTTGGAGAGAGAGAGGGAGAGAGAAGAGAGAGAGAGCAGACTTCAAAATAGCAGAAGGAAGATGTGGTCAGAAATCCACCATTTAGAAATGAAGCCCTCACACTTGGTTTACAGAAATAAACCAAATAAGAGATTTAGTTCTCTGCCGACATTTTAATTTATGATTAACATGACTGGCTCTCTGACATCTCTGAATTGTATAACCCTAGGATCTGACTGGGAAGACAGTTGCTCTATATACAAGGCACTTGTTCACATATGCAAATACATGAGTGACTAACAGGCATCGTGATATGTCTATAAAAACAATGCAAGAAGCGGGCTTCAACTTGTTTTAAGAGCAGTACAGACATTTAACATTTTCTTCCTTCAATACACCCCAACTGTCTTCTATGGAGAATGTAATGCGTGAAAGATCTCTTCTACAGATAGAGCTGCAGTTTCCCAGAAGCAATGTCTGTGATCTTAGAAGCACATTCTTTAGTACAAATTGTATGCAGAGACTGAGGGCCAAACTAGGCATTAATAATAATTTAAATGAATTGTGCTTAGGCCTTCTCAGGGTGCAGACAGAGGGAAAGCTTGGGGAGCAGCTCCTCAATTGTTTTGTGAGGAGACAGAAAAGATACTTTGAAGGTGGGGGAGAAAATATAAGAACATGAGAACAGCCCTGCTATATCAGACTCAAGGTCCATCTAGCCCAGCATCCTGTTTCACACAGTGGCCCACCAGATGCCTCCAAGAAGCCCACAGGCAGGGGGTGAGTGCTTGCCCCCTCTCCTGCCATTGCTCCCCTGCAACTGGTATTTAGCTGCAACTGGTATTTAGCGGTATTTGTTTTGGGGTTTGAAGATATGGGGTTTACTAGGTTCGGTGGGGATTCAGTAAAATGTGAGGAAACTCCTCAAGTGCTTCAGGGGAGATCTGCGCCCTTGGGTCTTCTTACCTTAATGCAGCCATAAGGGGGCTTGATATAGATAGTACCACAGTGTGGAGCGGGGGAAGAGCAATACAGGGCCTAATCCTGATAGATACCATGAACAGAGATTTGAAAGCCTGGGGTGGGGGACTGAAAAATTCAAGACAAAAATTTAGGGTCCTCTCTCATTTCTGCCCTGCAAGACTGGAGATGGAAAAACCAGAAATGTCTAAATAGTTGGTAGGGGGAGACCTCTTATTTCATATTTTCTGTCTTAGAATGATGAGAACATTATCTTGGATCCCACCCCCCTTAGAATCATGCAGTCCTCAGGGGCATATTTCTGAAAGGCAAAGAGTATTTATGGGGACAGGGCTGTGAAAATCCCTCCCCCTCCTCCTGCATGTACATGCTGCTGCTCCAGAAGACTTTGACCAGCAGCCTCTCTGCGCATTGACCCAGCTCTCCTCTGCATCCCTAGCTGGCTGCCCTAGACATCAGCCAGTAAGTTGGAGTATAATACAAAAATAAGTATTGTACATGCATTCCAATGTTTTGATTGTGTGTGTGTGTGTGTGTATTATATACATTTCCCCCAAAATTTCCTTTTCTTAAAAAGGGAGGCATTGTTTCCCACCCACCATGGCTTCAAAATTATTCATCTCTAACCATGGTACATGAGCACTGCAGGGAGAAGTCAGCCCTTTCTCCTTGCACTGTTTTTAAGCTGAAATCACCTTCCTGAAGCAACGATTTGCCCCCAAAGTAGCTATGTGAAGTTATTTTTAAGAAGAGGCATTTCCTTAGACAGAAGAGAACTCTTAAGCACCCATTTACATTCATGTTAAGTTTAACCCTGAGTTACGTGCCCACCACCATTTTACCAACAAAAATAAGGACCTGCCTGTCAATGTGTAGGGTGCATGTCCAAGTAATCTGAGAGGCATGGCATACAATAGGCTCATTCACACAATGAGAGGGTTTGCGGGGAGAGCGGGCTAAGCCCGCAGATGAGCAGCAAGCCCTGCCTGGGCGGCCGCTGCAGCCACCCACACAACAGCCAGCTCTGTCACAGAGCCGGCAGGGGCTTGGGAGTTCAGGGGCCACGTGGCCCCCGGTAGTTCCAGCATGCCCTGCGTGGGTGTGCAGGGCATGCTGGAGATACCCCCGAGCCAGGAGGATGCTTTTCAGTCTTCCAGTCAGGGGTCTCCTCGTGAGTTGCCATGCCGCAGAGCTGCACCGCGACAACTCACGATCCGTTAACCCCGGTTAGCGGAGCACTCACTCCGCTAACCTGGGCTAAGGGCAGGGCTGCTCAAGCGGGCTAGCTGCTTGTAAACCACTGGGCTTGCCTGCGAGCAGCAAAAATCGGGTTTACACGAGCAGCAAAAATCGGGCTAGGTGCTCCTAGCCCGATTTTTGCTGGTCGTGAGAATAGCCTCAATAAGTAACTGGGTAGCATGATAATTGTATATGTTTTAAATTAATATGATGGAACAGAACTCCATGCAGAAATAGAGGTAAATATCATCTCACTGAGCTCTTTATGGGCCCACATCTGCACAACCTGTGTGACCAGTACCAATCTAAATGCAGTCCATAGCACCTTAGGGTCCTTCATATGACGACTCACTGCATAGGACAAGAGTCCTAACCAGTTTTGGGAGCTATGGACACTCCCAGTTTTTGTGAGGGGAAAACAAGGTAGAAGAAGCAGACAGTAATAGTCAACTAGGCTCCTGCTGGGTAGGAGGGCTTTTTCTCTCACTTCATTCAGCAACTAGGTACAGCTGTTAGGTGGAACAGAGCTCTCCTACCCAGCAGAAGTCTAGCTGATGATTAACCATCAGGGTCTCCTATCTTGCTTTCCCCTCACAACCGGTCAAAAATTGTGAGTGAATACAGCTCCCGAAACTGGGTAGAACTCTTGCCCTATCCAGTTAATCATCATGTGAAGGAACCTAAGGTGCGATGGACTGCTTTTAGATTGGTGGTGGTCACACAGGTCATGCAGACCTGGGGCTAGAACAGGGCTGCTCAACTTCGGCCCTCCTGAAGATGTTGGCCTACAACTCTCATAATCCCTGGCTATTGGCCACTGTGACTGGGGATTATGGGAGTTGTAGTCCAAAAACAGCTGGGGTGCTAAAGTTGAACAGGCCTGGGCTAGACAGTGAGAGGATATTTACTACTATTTCTGCATGGAGTGTTGCTTCTGATCATCATATTAATTGTAAAATATACGATTAAAATGTGGTAGTTATCCAGACTAATTAAACTCAATTAGAAAAGAGTGGATCTAGAGAACAAGCTTTTCACCTACCTATGATTATACAAACTATTATTATTTATTAACTATATATTTAATTCTCTTAAATGTACCCGTCGCTAATCCCATGCATGGCACTTCTCGCGAGAGTTTGTGAGCAGCTGCCTGGATAGTGACAGGGACAGGACGGGGGAGAAAATAATGGAGAGCAGGAGGAGGCAGTGGGCCGGGCCAGCCGCAAGGAGGAAGAGGCAGTGGCAGGCCAGCCAGGCCTCCAGGAGTAGGAGGTATCAGCGGGCCGGGCCAGCCGCCAGGAGTAGGAAGCATCAGTGGGCCAGCCCAGTCGTCAGAAGGAGGCGCCAGCGGCGGGCCAGGAGGAGGCAGCCGCTGCCTGGAGTTGGCGGGCAGAGGTGATGGGCGGGCTTTTTGGTCGGCCCGCCAGACAGAAAGCGTAGGGAGGGCAGAAGTTGGCGGAAGAAGAAGAAGCGGGCCGGCCAACCAGAAAGCCGGGCGCACCGGCAGTGGGGAGAAACAGGCAGCAGCGGTGGCTGGGTCAGCCTGAGACACAGATGCTCTGTGCCCAGCCCAGCTAGTTATTGCTGCTGTTCAGGGGTGTAACAAGGCTGGAGTGGGCCCAGAGACAAAATTTTAAAATGGGCCCCTCGCTGATACACACACACACACACACACACACACTTCACAATATATAGTCATGTGACTTGCCTCTGGGGGGCCCCTCGAGGCATGGGGGCCCCCAGACAGCCGCCTCCCCTTGCCTAATAGTAGTTACGCCCCTGCTGCTGTTGTTGTTATACAAAATGTGAGGTACAATGTCTAATCTTGGTAACGGCACAGGCGAGCTTTAGAATATAACCAAGGTATATTTTGTCATATTTCAAACACCAAAAGAAAAATGCAAATGATTTTTCTTATTCCTTCATCTGAAAGGTCATCATATCGCGAACAAGGAAGTTTACTCCTGACTTCTTAAAGGAGTGCTGTCAATACCTGGCATCTCAAACTTTTAACTCCATTAAGTCTGCAGGGGTTTGTGGGAGAAGCTGCACTGCTAGCATTGATTACTGCAGTCTCAGGCTTTTCACCCATGCTTATCACTTTAGACTCTAATCCCTACTGTCTCTTCAATTAGATGACTTGGAGGATTTCTGCAGACAGTGCACTGATGAAGAATGAATACCAGTGGATCAATTAACTGCTTCATCCTCCGATATGATACAGGCTGCCGCTCTGCTTCATTCACATCCATTAGGCTGTGCATCCTAGTGACACCATAGATTTCCTGTGTTACTTACTGTTATTGCATACATAACTGACACCACAAGATTTAAGGTGTGTTTGCAAGTGCAAAATAGGGTCTCAGAATGGCAAACTTTCTGTTTTGTTCTGTCTAATCCAACAGAAGCCCCACAATCCTAAAGCACCTCACTTTATAAAAAGCCAAATAGTCTGGAATGTGAATATTTTAAAAGGGAAATCAAATGACCATTCACATGGCAATTATTGCAGGAACTGCTTATCTTACATGCTAGATCCCCTCTCTGTTCATTGGTAGGATTTGCACATGGGGACAAGGCTTGCCTGGGAGGGTTGATACACAATGGATATTTCACATATCCAAGCAATTATGTTACAGTCGCAGTTATCACATGAACACCACACTGGTATAATCCTCTACCCCCCCCGCCCCCGTCATCCCATGTCCTTTACTGACAATAAGACTATGATTATTGCAGTTGAAACTGGTTGTGAAATAAGGCTGACAAATTGCTTACTATTTATATGTCAACCCTATACATTAAAATCCCATTAAATTCTACGTATGAGGGAATTCCACCATAGTAACACTTGTTTCCAGAATTATTGGTCTAGAAAGCAGGATAATGATGAAAGAAATTGAGGAAATATCAAAGAGCGTACTGGACTGACTGTCTATTCTACTTACATTACTACATTTATATCCCTCCTTTCTACCATGGTGGAGGCAGCGTGGTGTAGTGGTTAGAGTGCTGGACTAGGACCGGGGAGACCCATGTTCAAATCCCATTCAGCCATTATATACTTGCTGAGTGACTCTGGGCCAGTCACTTCTCTCTCAGCCTAACCTACTTCACAGGGTTGTTGTGAAGAGAAACCTAAGTATGTAGTACACCGCTCTGGGCTTCCTGGAGGAAGAGCGGGATATAAAATGTAAACAAACAAATAAATAAATGTAAAAACAAACTCCAGGCAGTACAAATGGAGTTTCTAAGTGGCCCTATCCAGGCATTGGCCAAATGCTGACTTGCTTAGCTTTAGCGAAGTGTAACCTCAGACCCTGCCCTGAGATGAACAAATAAGAGTTTATTTGGTCCCCGAATCAAAGAAGCTGGTATCAAATCAAGGAAGATAGGGTTTGTTTGTTTTTAAACCCTGGGAGAAAAACCCCAGCGAGATTTTCTAGGAACTAGTCTAAGGAGCATTTTAGACCCACTGCATCGGTAGGTCATAACTGGCCATGTTGATACGGTATCTTTGCTTTTCTGTGTTTCCCAGAATCATTCTATTTTTGTTACAACAAGAAGGTTTAACTGACAGAAGTGTATAGAGAACCCAGGCTCACCCCATTGTGCTAAGATATTATGTGGCATTTACAGGCAAATGAATAAGACTATCAAAATATAGAACACAGCCACAGAGTCAACCTATTGAGCTCAATGCTGTCCAGAATGAAATCATTTCAAGGCAGAGGAGCCCTGACAAGAAAAAGTTAGCATTCTTAAGAAAATGCCAACGTGTCATGCCTTCATCATTGTAAACAAGGGTTTTGTAAATTGGCCTGACATCTCTCTTCTGCAGCAGTTACAGTGGGTCCAGCAGTACGTTTGAAGCATAAGTGATAAAGCACTGGAAATGAGCACTGAGAAGTAATATTTGAACCAGGGCTTCCCACACAAGCTTAAGTACAGAATCTGAGAATAGGCACTGAACTAGTTGTCAGACACCACATTTGAAAATCAACTCAGTGCTTGTTCTCAGTTTCTGTCCCTGGTTCAAATCTCACCTCTGATGAACTCACTAGGGGCGCACTTAGGACCGGACCCCATGGATCTGGTCCCGTCCTCTGCTGCGGGGAGGCCTCTAAACGCTCTCCCTAGAGGACTCCGACGGCACGCCCGCTCACCCTGCATCAACAACAGGCGGCGGACTGACTGCATGTGTAACTGGCCTGGTCGTTGACTCGGCAGCAATGTGTGTGCTGCCCGGCACGGGGCGGGGCTCCAAATGTAGTGTCCCCACTCCCCGCGCTGCTTGACAAGTAGCCTCCAAGTGCTGGCGGTGGCAGCCATCTGGACTGTGCGGGCTGGCGGCGGCACAGTGTTACAGTGGGGGGACCTCCAACTCTTCTAAAAAATACAAGGCAGGAGAGGAAAAGGAAAAGAAAGAAAAAAGAAAACAAAAGAATTTCCAGCTTTTCCTGAGCATGTTCTGGTGTCTTATGTGGCTGGAGGGGGCCCTCCAAAAGGCCTTTAGGTCCAGGCTCCAAAATTACCTAGGTGCAGTACTGGAACTCACCAGTGGCCTTTGCAAAGCCAGGATCCTCTCAGCTACAGTGGGCTCCAACTTCAATATGGAGGCAATAATAAAGACCCGACTTGTAAAGATTACTGGCTGACATTCTAACAAAGTGTTGCATAAGGAAGGTCTGTGGGGATGCTCCAGGAAGAGCCTGTGCATAACTCCCACAGGCCTCCTACACATGCACTGTTGCGCCAAAAGGCTAAGACTTCTAAAGTGCAAGCAGCACATGGAGGCCTTAGCCCTCTGGCACAACAGCACACACATAGTAGCTTCGGGGGAGTTCCATGTCCTAAAGCCTCCAATGACACATCATTGGTCAGGAAGGATGTTATCCATCAAGATAAACTTATGGATGGGTTCAGACATAGTACAGAACTGTGCCCCCTCCCCCCCCACTCCCCCATCCACATTTGGACATTGGGGAGAGGGGCCTCTCTGCTGTCAGTGAGACTGCAGAGAGGTGGGAGAGGCTGTGCAAGCTTCCTTCTTGTCAGAAGGATAGTCCACACAGCCAATCAGGCCAGAGGGAGGGAGGAGCTTCCTCCCTCAACTCTGGTCCTTGCGGGCCCAAACTGCGGTGCCAGCATTCAGATATAGCCCTGGCACCGCTTAACCAGAGTTAAGGGTGGCGAAACTCCACTCTGACCAGAGGTACAGAGTGGAGTTTGGCAAGGGAAACCACAGGTCCCTTTTCACCCTTAACTGAGTTTAGCCGTGCAGCTTCGGAAACCAGAGGTGAAGGGACCTCCAGTTTCCCAGTAGGGCTGTTCTCACAGTCATTAACTGGGTAGCTCCCAATTTTTGGTCATGTGCTTGTAAAAACCTAGGTGGGGAGCATGATTGTCTGCCAGGCATCAGCTGGGTATTTCTTCCTACTGTTAGAGCTAGGACCCTGGCAGCATCAGCTCTCAGCTGCAATGTCTCATCGTGACCACGGGGTTTTTTAGGGTCATGGATAAAAGTGCTGAACTCCTCCCCTCTTTCTTATTCCAGTGTTAGTCTCCAGTTTGTCTCTTCAGAGATGGCTGTTTGTTTTGGTCTCTCTCTCTTCAGCCATGATCTACAGCTGAAATTAAGCTGCAGGCCTTTTCACATTTGTTTGTAACTTTTTCTTTAAATAAATCCTTGTAGTTCTTCAATACTAAAGAACTGTCTCAAGACCTCTTGCTTTGCTGCTTTCCCACCCAACTGGTTTTGCTTTGCTATTTGGGGACTGAACTGCCATTCTTCCCCTACACATACCTCAAATGCTGGCAATGGAATCTGGGTAGGGCACACTGGTCCTATCCAGCTGATGCCTGGCAGATAATCACACTCCCTGTCTCCTACCCAGGTTTTAACAAACATATTACTGAAAATCAGGAGCACACACATCTGAAGCTGAGTAGGACACTTGTTCTACCCAGGTAATGATCATGAGAACAGCCCTTCAGTATGTCACAAAAACACTCAAAAGTACTACATAAATTCTCAGAAGTTGTGTAGGAATCAGTGGTAAAGAAGATACAAATCAGAAGGCTAATCTTACAGAGAGGAGATTAGGTCTCTGAAATTTTGATTAAGCAGCAGCCTTTAGTAGTAATAGTAGTTGTAGTAGTAGCTGTAGTAGTGACTTTATTTCATGACCAGGACTGGACCCCCTCACCTTCTCAAGAACAACTGGTTAAATGACCCTCAAAACAACACACTTCCCTCAACTCCCACCCCCCTTTGTTTGCTTGCTGCTATGAACAGAGAAATTAAATATTTCTCCAGCAATACATCTCACCTTCTGATTGAAGGAAGATAAGTTGGAAAGAAAAAGAAAATTTAAAACCTGTCATGTCAGAAATTGAATTTAAGTGCCTTGTCACTGCTGCTTTAGTGGCAATGTGCCGATTTTGCTTTAGAAAACTAAATGTCAAATAACTTGGAGCTAGTGGCATTGTATTCCTGTTACTTAAAGAAACCTGGGAGTTTTCATTGCACCAAATTAGTCTTTTGTAAGTAGTTTCAAGAATACATTTTTTATTTTTTACTATCTTAAATGCATTTCTCTCTTTAACAATGGTTTTCTTGGAAGCTTAAAAATTAATTTACTTTTTCATCCCACTTTGTTCTTTACTTATTTGCTGATGACTGATTGTTTTTGTTTTATTAAAGGATTTGCATGCTTCATACATAGCCGCAGCTTTCAAATTTCATATGTAACTCTCCAATCAAGAATGCATTTTTATGACCCCTGCACATCAGGGACAGAACCAACCAATATAGTATAATCAATAACCAACCATATTATAATCAATATTTGTGACAAATGATGAACTGCATTTGTGGGCAGCTTCAAGCATTATGAACTTCTTATTTTTATAATACATACTTTTTAATTTAAAAAAAAATCTGCTGCCTAATTAATTAGGAGCACCTTTTCAGTCAATTATTATTATTATTATCATCCAGAGGCTCTGGGTGGTGTACAACAACTTTAAAAAGACATAAAAACACACAATTCAGAACACAATGCTAAAAACAATATAAACCATTTAAAACCAATTAAAATACTTTTAAAAAACAGCAACACTTTAGAAGCCTTGGAAGGCCAGACCAAACAAATAAGTTTTTAGGGCTCTCTTAAAAGCAGTAGAGAGCCTAAACAGCGGATATCTGCCGGGAGTGCATTCCATAGACCAGGACCAGCTACAAAAAAGGCCCGGTTCCGAGTTGCCACCAGACGTACCGGTGGTAACTGGAGACGGACCTCTCCAGATGACCTCAACGAGCGATGGGGATCATACCAAAGAAGGCGCTCTCTAAGGTAGCCTGGACCCTAGCCGTTCAGAGCTCTAAAGGTAATAACCAGCACCTTGTATTTCGCCCAGAAACATATCGGCAGCCAATGCAGCTGTTTTAAGAAAGGCATAATATGGTCTCTCCAGGTTACCCCAGAGACCAATCTGGCTGCCACACTTTGAACTAACTGAAGTTTCCAAACTATGTACAAAGGCAGCCCCATGTAGAGCAAATTGCAGTAGTCGAGCCTGGAGATTACCAGCTGATGCACCATGTTGGGCAAGGATCCAGAGAACAAGTGGTAGGCCGCACTTCCCCAAGCAGCTTGTCCACATCAGCAGGCATCACAGATTGAAACTGATCCAATCTAAAACTGTAAGAGGGATTGCAGGACACCACCTTAGTAGACTCTGCAAAAACAGTGGAGTCCCAGTCGGCTCGAATACAGGAGATTTTGTCTGCAAATAACCCATTAAAAGCATATCAGCAGAACAAAGTCCCTGGGGATTGGTTTGTATTGGAAGGAGCCTGAATCAAACTCCTCACAATCCGGGACAGCTCTGCCGGATGCAAACCTGCAGAAGCAATGTGCGCAGACCAGAATCGGGTTTTTGCTGCACACACCACTTCTGCATAAACCTTCAAATGGGCTCTATGCTGTGTCCTGTCACATTCAAGATGAATTCTCCTCCACTTGTGCTCCAGTCGCTTACCTTGCTGCTTCAGACCCTGTAACTCCTCTGTATACCAAGGGGCCACTTTTAAAGCTGGTTGGAAGGGATGCTTAGGAGTGATCTTGTCTACTACCCTGGTGAGTTCCCTATTCCAGAATCACTGGCAGGACAAACATCAAAACCCTCCAAGGCTTTTTGGAATCCTACTGGATCCAACAGCCTTCTCAGGTGTACCATCTTAATAGGTCCTCCACCCCTGCAGGGCTGGGTTGTGGCTGTGAAACCAACCTTAACCAGCTAGTGGTCCATCTATGACAATGGAGAAACCACAGGATCCCGCACCCACGGAACACCCCCCTGATGTGAACAAAAGACCAAATCAAGTGTGTGGCCGGCAATATGATTTGGTCCTGAAACTAGTTGGGATATGCCCATAGTTGTCATGGCTGCTATGAATTTCTGAGCCGCACCAGACAAGTCAGCCTCACAATGGATATTGAAGTCACTCAGAACCAAAATTCTGGGTGACTCCAACACCAACTCTGAGATCAGCTCCATCAGCTCAGTTAGGGAGTCAGTTGGGCAGTGGGGTTCACAACACACCAACAGAATCCCCAATCTATCCCTATTTGCCAGCCTCAGAAAGACACAATGTAAGTCAACTATCGCACAGGGGCTCTGGTAAGGGGAATTATATTCTTATGGACCACAGCTACTCCACCCCCACCACACCCCCACATCCCCTAGTCTGTTCCACAACAGAGTAACCTGGTGGAAGAAGCTGGGCCCAAACTGAGCCACTCGCCTCCCCCATCCAGGTCTCAGTATACAAGCCAGGTTGGCTCCCGCATCCCTGATCAAGTCATGGATGATTTCGGTCTTATTCTGAACTGACCTGGCATTGCAAAGGATCTGGAAGTGGAAACAGTTACTAAATTACTGGTTTCCCTTCCCCTGTAACAGCCAGCTGCTCTGCCAACACCAATTCTTCTGTTCCCCACCACAACACTAATAGCTGCCCCTGATCCACTAGACACACACCTGGCATCATTCTGCCCAAGAGAACCCAAACACATGAGAACAAAAGGCCTGGCACAACCAAATAAAAGGGAGGATTGATAACATTCAACCCAGACCTCCAACCCCACCTTATATCTCCCCCCCAGACCCCAGTCCCACATCGAAGGCCTGGCACCAAAGGCCAGTCCCCTTTGGTGGCTGGCTTTGGCGGACGGCTACAGGCGGTCCACCGGCTACGCCGTCAGCTACACCACTGGCATGCCTCCGTCCAATATATGCTGCCAAGGACTCCAGAAATCTCTCCTCTCACGAGAGATCTCTGGTTCTTGGGGACAGGTGGAACAAGTCAAGCACTCAGATAGAAGGCACAGGTGGAATAGGTCAGCAATCAGGCTGCCCCAAGCCGGTCCTTCAGAAGGTCTGGGGCTGCAAAAATAAACCTCCTTGGCCGAGACAGAAATGCGCAGGCAGAGTGATTCGGCTGTTGTTCGTCAGGAGAGGTCAGGGAGCTGGCAGAATCTGCCCCCTTCCTCTCTTCACCCTCTCCGGTCTCCCATTAGAACTTGTAAAGCAATTAATCAATTAAACATTTGTATTAAGAACTGCTTCAATTGCAGGGATATTATCATAGTTTCAGCCCTTCGACTTCTCAGAACTCAAAAACCTATGATGAAGCTTCGATATCAGGGCTGCACAACTTCCGCCCTCCAGGTGTTGGACTAGAACTCCCATCATCCCTGACTATTGGCAACCGTGGCTAGGGATAATGGGAGCTCTTGTCCAACAACAGTGAGCTGGTTGTGCAGCCCCCTACAGACATATGATTTGGTTTCTGATACGCAAAATGTGGACTCCTTCTGTTTTAAAAAAAAATTGGTTGTCAAATTCTAGAGAATCCAATGCACTTACAGTTGGAAAAGTCACATCCAATTTTAAAGATTTTATGAACACACACACACACACACAGTGTGGTTCAGCACTAGTTCAGCGTGGGGAGGGGAGCAGGAGCTTTAAGAAAGGGGAAAGCTGCTGGAGTGGTGCTCAGCCCAAGTATCCCTATGTGGCTCCAGCACACACCTGGTACCCTCACCTGCATGGACACCTTGTGCCACCAAGCGCCACCCCAGCAGGAAGCCGCATGGGGCCATGAAGAGCAGGTAAGGACCTGTTCTCCTCTTTCTTATAGCTCTTGCTTCCTTTCCCCGCATTCTCAAACCGGTTCTCGAACCGTACACACACACACACACACTTCTGCTTGAAACACACTGCATATTCATGAAGCTTCATTGAGCTCAGAAACTGCCTTGTTTTAGTGCAGCTCTGTTACATGGTGCTGGTTAGGATTTGATAGATTGTTCAATGTGCACAGATAATATTCCATATTTTCTCCATAATGCTTACATCCTGGCCTGCAGTTTTACAGATGTGTTATAGCTGGAAGTATTTTTGAAAATAAAACTACAAAAGGGACAGAAAACATAAGTAATCAAGCATAAGAACCACATAATGCATCACTGTTGCAAAGAAAATGAGGTTCTTCATGAATATGATCAACTTAAATGGTCTCAACAAATCAGAAGTTGCTGCTGCACCACTGCAGTTTCTAAGAATGATGCTTAACAGTTGCATCTATTGTGAACATTTTTCTTCCCATCCACGAATCCAAAAGAACTCCCCCAAAATTAATTAAGTTTCACATCAATATTTGAGATATATAGGGGGGTTGGGGAGGAAGAGCACTTCTTGTTACTTCTCTTCTAGAAGTGTTGGAAGAAGAAAAACAGGACTGGACTTATTAAAGTTCATTGCAGAGTCCCCCATAAATCATAGATATTGGAAAGAAGACACAATGAGAAGCTATAAGGGGGGAAATGCCACTCTGGCCTTGTACTTGATTGGATTGCAGGAGCTAAGTGACAAGCCAAGGACTCTGTGGGGGAAAAACATAATCCAGCATTTGTTCTGGTAATGAGGAGGAGAGCTGGCCTTGTGGTAGCAAGCATGAATTGTCCCCTTTGCTAAGCAGGCTCTGCCTTGGATTGCATTTGGCTGACTACTTGTGAGCACTGTCTGTTATAAAATATTGCCCTTAGGGGATGGAGCCATAGCTCAGTGGAAGAACATCTGCATCTTTGCATGCGCAATGTCCCAGATCCACTCCCTGCCACTTCCAGGTAGGGCTGGAAGCAACTCCTGCCTGAAACCTTGAAGAGCTGCTGCCAGTCAGTGTAGACAGAACTAAGCAAGATGGACCAATGGATCAGCTCAGTACAAGGCAGCTCCCTCTGTTCTTAATGATAATAAAAGCATCCTTGTATAGCACTCTTTCAGTGTACAAAGCACTTCACGTTATCTTGTAATCTGTATGGCAACCCGGTAAGATGGGTGGCCCAAACTATCATGGGGCCTGAGAAGTTGCAAAATGCTGCCTTGCCCCATGCCCATGATGGGGCAGCCCCTCTTTCAAAACCAACCTTTACAAGCCTTCAAAATGCATGGGGGGGTGGTGGTAAGGAGGAGGGAAGGTTTCTACCAGCCTCCTCTCCTCTCCTCTCCTCTCCTCTCACCTCACTTCTTGAAAGCTTTGCACAGAATGTGAGGAGAGGCATTCCTTGAAAATCTCTCAAGGGCCAGTTCAATCCCAAAGAGTTGCACCCATAGCAATGGTGGGTGGCATCTTGCTGCCCAACTGGTGCCCCAATAATCTGCCGCTGGAGGTGAATGCCTCACCTTGCCGCATGGTAAGGCTACCCTTGCTGTAAGATAAGTAAATATTACTGTCCCCATGTTGCAGCAGGGGAGCTGAGGCTGAGAGGGAGCAGCTTGCTTATGGTCACCTGGTAGTTCATGGCAGAAGTGAGATTTGAACCAGGAAAGTCCTGAATCACTAAGTGATGCAAGCTTGTGTGTGTAAATTGGTCCCTGAAGCCTTGCCCAGTAGCTCCTTCCAATCCATATACATGCAGGGAATTCTGTGGCATATACTTGATGCCACCTGACAGCTGTTTAAGAAGTGTAGAATGAAAATGGGAGGAGTGGCATTTTGGCAGCAGAATCTGCTCCCAGCTTATGTGGGTTCATTAGGACATCTGTAGAACACATCTCCACACAACTGGGAGCCCTGCTTTTCCACATTGCCAGTTATGTGGAGAGGGTCCTCCGTCATAGATTTATATGCACAAGGGCTCTCTAAAGGTGTTCTACTGGACATTGTGTAGGGCAGAGCAGGGCCTGATACTGAGATCCAGCTCTTCCCGCACCTACATTCATTAGCAGGGGCGTAGCTAGGGGGGAGGGGGTATGTGTTTGTCTCGCTCCCTGGCAGCCCCTCAGAATGAGGGAGATAATGAAGAAAATAGGGAGGGGTGGAGCATGTGGTCCCTCAATTATAGCTACATCCCTGTTCATTAGAACATATGGAAGGGTCTTCTGCCTGAAGAGTGGACTGACATAGGGTTGTTCCAGATGCAAAGTGGATCCTTGGCTGAATTTGAGAATCCCTGCTATGCTTTTCCATCCGAATGCACCTCTCTAATTCACCCAAGGTTCCATTTGGCCAAACAAACTGAGCTTTGTAACCAAGGTGTGTAGTTGGCTTGTTTGCTTTGAGTGTGGCTTAATTTGCCTTTGTGTTGTGTCCAAACCAGCCTCCAGGCTTTTTTCTAGGTTTGTTGCAAGATCCACACACTGCAGCAGAGGGTTGGAGCCTGAAGGAGATAGTCAGGGTCAAGAAACATACAAAGACTCAGCTGAACTTCTGTTCAGTCAACTTGCTCCCTTGGAACTCCCTGAGGTTCTGCAGCCTATAACCTCCTCTAAAATAATAACCATTGATGGGATTTCTCTCGATCAGGAAAGGGAGAGTAGGAGAGAAATCATACAAGCATGTATGTAGGAGTAGGTGTCACTGCTGAGCACCTGTCTATGGCCCCTTCCTCCAAATTGGCCCACACTTCTTTCACTTTATCCTGATGAAATCCCTGAAAGTATTAACAAAAACACAGAGAACCATGTCTGGAGGCAATATCGATCACACATTACAATTGCAGCAGAAGACAATGGTCAACGTTCTGCACTGCAGATCACCAGCATTAGGGACCCACCAGGGCTGCTGTTCAATAAGAAAAGCTGCCCTGCTGGTGTTTGCGAGGCAAGAAATTGTCCAATTACTTAAAACAGTGCACGGGCACTTGCATCACACTACCTTCACTGTTTCCAGCACTCAACTTCCTGCCACTGGGGCTGTCGTTCATGTTGTGCAGCAGCCCTGACATGACGGGTCCCTAATGCTAGCATTCTGCAACATGGAATGTTGGCCAGTGTTGCTAAAACTGGTGTTTCCCACAGCAATCAGATAATGTGCATATTCTCACATGAGTGCATCTGCATCTGTAAATGTTAGTGTATGCTCCTCTAGAAAACCTAGTTCAGTCAGTGGATTGGGTGTCCCAACACACTTTGCCTAGTAAGTGTCCCAAGGGTGTCCACTTGTGTTCATGAAGGTGCGTATGTTTGATTGTAACACTTTTTGCTGTGGGAAATGCTCTGTCAAAAGTGTAAAATGTAGAGCAGCCCTGAGACCATCCAAATGAAAATGTGAACCACTCCTTGAGGCCAGAAGATAATTACTAAGACTCTCCTGAAGCCACTAGAATTTATTTATTTTAAATCCAAGAAAATAAAATAACACTGATGTATCATGTAATCAGCAACAAGGGGGGAAATGCAATGTTGGTGCTGAAATTCAACTTGAAAAATATTCATGAATTGTCAATCCTGCACTAAAAATTCAAGACACACCACAAGTTCAGTCAAGCATCACAATTCACTCTGAGGTAAACAAAGAAGGCACTTATCTGCCTAAATCTGGACAGCTTCCCTGCAGAGAAAATCATGTACTGTATATTACTGCAGCAAAAGAATGTAAACATTCATCACCCAAAGGCATGCATTCGCCAACAGTTCTATAGAGTAAATGGGACACTTCCTGTATGCAAGGAGCTCATCACGCTGGACTTATTACAGATGTCATCCTAATGGGGAAAACATCTACTCTGATTTACAGCTATAGGGCACTGGCACAGATGCTTCCCACCTCGTCACTAGATGTAATAAGGATAGAACAAAAACCGGCGTCTGAGCAGTCCAGTATAGGCAACGATAATAGTCATATGGCAAAGATATGTCAAAATGACAATGGGATAATGGCTAGGTATAAGTCTGGGGATGGGGAAGCACTGTTGGGTCCATTTCAGTTTGAGTCTAGACCAGGGGTTCTTAGCCTGGGGTTCACAGAGCCCTTGTAGGTAAGGGAGTTCATGGAAAACATTGCTGCACAGAATTTAATTTGCTTCCTGGTGAACCGGAAAAAAGTTCTTGAAAATAACTCTTGAATACTTTTGTTTCTCTAATTTTTACAGGAGCCTTTTGAAAATATATAAATAGGGTGGCGGGGTGGGGGTCTGGTCCATGCGTAATACTTCAGGATTTGGCAGACCCATAAGGGCAAAAGGTTATGAATCCCAGTCTAGACTTAACAAATTATTTTTCTGTGTGCATGTTTTGTAGTTGTCGTGTCTGATGCTTGCATACTTTGCTTGTACTTGTGCCTTACACTGGAAACTGCAGTCCAGCTGTTGGCAGTATCTGGTGCAATTTGTTGTCCTATGTGAACTTATTTATAGACGTTATTTCATTGCAATTAACAATGAAGGCAGAAATGGTAGCACAGGCTCCATCTCAGTAGAGATTCCTCCTATCCCAAGGCCTTTTATATAAGCTGCAGCAGCCCATGTCACAGACCCTGTAGCTGGGTAACAATGAGTGGATCAGGATAGGCAACAACGAAGTTCTGGCCAATGGGTGCATATGGATAGGAAACATTCTGCTTCATGCTACCAAGATCCAACAGTTACACACTAGGCTAGTTCATATGACGCAAAACAGCATCAGGAGAGTGCACAGCCAAGGTAGGAGAGCTGGGCATGGTCCCAATTGACAGTTATGTGAACTCCGAGTTCAAGGCAGGAGGCGGTGAGATCGTGTTTGAGGCAGGAGCTGGGCAGATGGCTTTTAGTCCAGCCTTGGTAAATGCTGGGGACAGAATCTGGGTTGGAAGCACCCATCCTACCTGTATCCCACACAATCACTCTCCCCTCCTCTTACCTTGATCTCGGAGTTCACACAACTGCCAATCAGGAGTGCACTGGCTGGGCACTCCTCAGACTTTGTTTTGGGTTGTGTGAACTGGCCTGCTGTTTTTTAGGTGTATTTTGAAAGTGGGACAGACTTGTAAAGTGATCCAAATGAAGTGTCTGTGGAACCCAATGTTAGCCAAAGATTTGAAGGTGCCAGGGCTAGTGGTAGTAGTTGGAGGTAGGTGTTGGGGGACAAAGCTGGGATTGGAGGGTTACTGGAGGGGAATGCGTAGGAAATGTTGGTTGAAATCTGCGCATGGTAGAGGAGTCAGTATCAAGACTGAGCGAAGGGCAGCCACCATTAGGTGGAGCAAAGCTAAAAGCCAGGTCTGGGAGAACCAAGCAACAAGTTGGGGAATCAGGGGTCAAACCAATAGCCAAAGATCAGGAACACACCAGAGGTAAAGCTGAGCAGACAGTTCAAGAAAGCAATCAGCAAACAAGCACACCAGAGCACACAGTGAGGCCTGCCTCAGACAGCCTCTTATCCTTCAACCAGCACCGTTCCTTGCGGGGTGCGGGGCGAAGGGGCCCGCCCCCTGCATCTGACGTCAGCAGCTTCTGATGCTGGAAGCAGCAGGGGGTGTGGCCTTGCTCTGAAACCAGGCCGTGCGCCCTGTTTCAGAGGAAATGCCAGCCAGCGCTGCATATGCAGCATGACCAGGATGCGGGAGCTGCTCTCCCTGCTAGGAGTGAGTGCACTGAGCAGTGCTGCCAGTATTTGCTCTGAAAGGGAGTGCATGGCCCCATTTCAGAGCGAAGGCACGCCCTCTGCATCAGGCACAGGGGGTGCGGGCTTGCTCCCCCCCTCCTCCAGGCAAGCACACATGATGGTGGCGGGCAGCCGCAGCGGCCACTGCGTGCACCGCTGCCAGGAGCTGAGCGCATGGGCAGTCTGCAAGGCTGCCCACCACTCGCTGGCACAGTGGGGCCCCTCCAAACACGAGGCCCGGAGCTACCACCCTGGTCGCCCTGCCTTAAGGTTGGGCCTACAGGAAGACCCAGTGGGTGATCCCAGAGAGGGGCTTGCCCAGGGTATGAAGGGCTAAAATCTTGCCACAAGTGGCAGTGACAGAGAATTTGTGGGAATTCTGGGTTCGTTTAATTAGCAGAGGCCAAGCTGTCCATGAGGTTCAAGATGATGATGATGATGATGATGATAATGTATACCCCGCCCAAACTTACGTTTCTGGGCGGCTTTTATTGATCATGACATGCCAGGTGTCTCTCTTCCAAGAGCACACACCCAGGCTTTTGGCAAGAGTCTTTTATACTGTTTACGGGCTATATGATTAAGTACAGATCCTATCAGAGGCCAAAGTTTCATGGTATACACCAATCATGATCGTACAAGCGGAATAAAGCTTAGCCATTGGTAGACAAGGTGAAACAATTACAAGGCAGAAACCAGCAAAAATGCACCATTCAGCTTTAGCGGTGCTTATGCCTAGTCAGGCAGGGTAAGCTATGGCCAACAGGTGTTTATCTTTACTCAGGCCTTTCCCTTCCAAAAAAGGGGGCCCTGTAATAGCAGGGCCCAGCAACTTGTAGCCTTTAGGACTTATGTAGGTAACACAACTAGGTGAAAGAGGATAGTGGAATTTTCCTTCATCATCAGCAACATGCAGGACCTCAGACAGAACACAACAGTCAGATGAGGGACAACCCTGTCCTTTCACCCCTGCAAAAACTATCGCAAAAATCGTGATCTCCCCCATTTCTTTCCATCCAAGAAAAGGAATGCCTGTGGTGGTCACACGTCAGCCTGGCAATGCTGTAATAGAATACCATGCATGGTAGAAAACCAAATATATGAACCACTGGAGCAGCTCACAAAAGAACAAACTGTGATCTGTGGTCAGAAGCTTGTGGAACTTGGATTGAAAATGTAATGAAGCCATGCCAGTATTTCAAAATTTGAAAGAGAATTAATTCAGTAAAAACTATCAAAATTATACAGGTAAAGATGTATTTGTTCATTTAGGCAAAGTGTTCTTGCAAAAATTGGTGCAACTTGAAAATATCGTGTGTGTCTATGCTTAGACCTGCTGTGAATATTGGATGAGCACACCTGGAGCCCAAAATAAATCTGAAAATTAAACTCAATGATTTTCAGACTCTGGCAAGAATGCTATCATCCCCCCTGCTTTTTAATCTTTAAAGATGCATCTGTTCACCCAGGCTTTTAATTAAATACTATTTTAATAGTTTTAACATTGTTTTAACACATTTTTTATTTAAATTGTTGTAATGTTTAAACTTTTTTGCTGTCATTTATTTTAACTAATGTTTTAATTTTTTTTTCTGTTGTCATTTATTTTGGGTTTTTTTTGTAAAAAAAAAAAAGAGAGACATAAGTTTGGGGAATTATAAAAATATGTTAAATACATGCATACATATGTACATACATAAATATAAACCTAGACAAGGTTCTGTTTTATGGGACGTGCAGAACCCATTCAGATGTCCAATTAGAAGGTATTGCTTTACAGAAATCTGGAGTAAACACTTCAATACGTCAGCCTATTGATATGTTAGCTAGATGCTTTTAAGAGAATATCTTCTTCACTATGACCCACTGAGATCATCCGGAGAGGTTCATCTTCCACCAGTTCGTCTGGTGGCTACAGAGGGACAAGCCTTCTCTCTTGCCTCCCCAAGACTCTGAAATGTGCTCCCTGCTGAAATAAGAGCCTCCTCATCTCTGACAACTTTTTAAAAGTATCTAAAGACACATTTATTCACTCAAGCTTTTTAGCTAGACTAGTGGTTTTAAATGGTTTTAAGGTTTTAATTTCTGTTTTAATTTGTTTTATGTTGCTGTAAACCACCCAGTTTTCCTAGAGTGCAAAAGGCTGATAGTTCAAATCCCCATTGGTGTGCTTCCCAGACTGTGCCTAGTAAATACATTTGTAGTCACCTATATTGGGCAGCAGCGATATAGGGAGGTGCTGAAAGGCATCATCTCATACTGCACGGGAAGAGGCACTGGCAGGGGTGTATCTAGGGTAGGGCAGGCAGGGCACGTGCCCTGGGCACCACTTGAAGGGGGCGCCATTTTTTAATTTTTTTTAAAAAAAAATTAAAAATGGATGCCAAAAACAAAATGGCCACTGTGCATGCTCAAATGACCTCTGTGAGGCCCATGCCAGGCCTCACAGAGGCCATTTGAGCATGCGCGGTGGCCATTTTGTTTTCAGCGGCCATTAAAAAAAAATATTTTTAAAAATTGCCACCGCACATGCTCAAATGTCCCTGCAAGGCCCTAGAGGCCAGCAGGGGAGGGGAAACCTTTGCAGACCCCCCCCATAGCCTTTAGGAAGCCCCCTGAAGGGGCTACAGGTAAAAAAATGTTTAAAATAAATTGGCACTATGTACAGAGAATCAGGGCTTGTGAATACTGAGCTGAAGCTTATGAGATAGGATTGTATTCATTTGCTCTTACTTTGCTTCTTGTGATAAGTGAGTTAAATGTGATGTCTTAATAATATGGCTATTAATGGTGAGTTTGTCTTTGAATCAGTGTGAAATCCTTAGCATTAAGGCCCACTGGGAGTTTCTTGCTCTCTTTCTCTCATTTTAACTGTCTTTCTGAAATACTAGAATATATTCCAAGCAGTGACACCGTTTACTCTGCATATCCTTTAATTATATTCAGAGTATCTGGGAAAAGCCAAATTCTCCATTTATTTTTAAAACTTATGTAATAGTGATGCTACAATGCATAGTATTGTATCTGGAATTAGACAGGCACTTCTGTTTAGTTTTCCAAGTACACCTCCACATAGTATTTGGGTATTTCATGAACCCCCAGCATACTGATATTTGTAGTTTTTCAGCATTTTTTGGTCAGGCTACGTCCACTGCTAAATAGTTTTTGAAAATATTAAAAGATTAATGATCTTGACTTGTATTTTTCAGCTGATATTATGGTAAAGTTATCTGAAAGATGGGTGTCAGATGTTTGGTCTGGGGGCGCAATTTCAGTGCTTGCCCTAGGCGCTGTTTTCCCTAGATACGCCTCTGGGCACTGGTAAACCACTTCTGTATGCTACCAAGAAAATCACATGGAATGTGATCGCTAGGAGTCGACAATGACTTGACGGCACAATAGCAATAGCAAACCACCCAGAGACAGGCGTTTGGGGCGGTGTGCAAATATAACAGATAGGTAGGTAGAATATGCCCAACACGTAATTAGTTCTGGAGCAGCCCCATTTTGAAACCAAAATGTAGTATAGAAAAAGCTTTAGAGTAAGAAGCTTCAGGGCATTAAAAAGGTTGGGTAAGGTTTCAGAAACAAGAGTAGAAAAGTACCACCTTCTCTTAATTGACACACACAGAGAATAGATTTTCTGATCACCACATATTTGAGATTCTTCAAAAACTGCATTGAGCCAGGATTAGGGTTGCCATCTTCTTTCTGGAAGGGAATCATGGGAAATTGCGCCCCCCCCCCCATATAGTCCATTATTAGTCCCCATGGTACCAAGGACAGCACTATGGTGTGGATGGGTAAACAGCAATAGCCTATTCAGTGATGGGAACCAGGAGGCCCTGAGAAACATGAAAAGGGGGAGGGGGCAGCATTTCATCAGCCCCACCTACTGTTTGTTGGTGCAGCTGTGCAGATGGAATGGATTAAGGAGCCCACATGATGGGTTTTTAAAAATTATTATTTCATGGAAAGCATCTATCATGGACAACTGAGGGTTTTCAACACCTGTTGAAACATGTGTGAATTCTTAGACTCTTAAGAGCACAGGAATTGCTTTTCTTTTATTTCACCCTCCTTCTTGTAGAGGGCAATTTTAATTTTTCCAGGCAGGAGCTAAGAGTGGCCTTGCCATGATTTCAGTAAAGCTCTCACCATCTTACACTTGGTGTCTATGGAATTCTTTAAAACTCCACAACAACTTCAAAGATAAAATGAGAGGAGACACCAGGCTAAGAAATGCCAGGATCCAGAGTGTGGACGGCATATGTGCGTGTGTTAGATTTTACTGTTTCACCTGGAGCACACAAAATTACTACAGGCAGAAGTGCATTCACCTAAAACTAATGAGATTTTCTTCCAAGTAAGTAACATTAGGATCAGGGTGTAAGGCTGAAGCTGCCAACAATATACGTTGGTGAAAGTCACTTGATGACATCCTAATGTGTGTGTGCTTCATCTTTTAACAACATCGAGCACACAGCTCTAATCCCCACGCTAGTTCAGGCACTAGCCCCCATGCTACTCCCAGCATTTCAAAAGAGCAAGCACTGGCACTCTTGCGCAATTTCACAACTATTTTCGGCATTCTCCCCACACTCCACAAGGGCTCCTTTACAGCAGAAACATGCCTGATGGATCAGAAAAGTGTTTGTACTGTAAGAGCACTTCTGGAGCATGGAGAGCACACACAAAAATAGTTGCACTCTTGTGCAAGAGTGACCATGCTTCAGAAGCACGCATGCCGTACTAAGAGCACACGCACAGTGCTACTCAGGATGTCAGCCACTGTATCCATGTGAGGAACAAAATTCACTTGTAGCTCATGAATAGTATTATTGCAAGTTGGCACAAAAGCAAATAGCAAATCAATGGAAACAGTAGTACATTCAGGACATTAGGTCATATCATGGCATATAGAAAACGACTGTCTCTAAAACACTTCCAGATGTTGGAATCCAGATATCATCAGGGCATGCAAAGAATTTTAGAGGAATGTATGCAAGCAATCCAAGACTAAAGAGCTTTATGAAGCTCATTCACAAGAAATATAATTGTGGTGTTGACTACCACAAGCCAGATTATTTCTATATATATGAACTCTTTAGGCACATATTAGCTATTGTGAGTAGGATGTGCCCATTAACATTCAGATATCTCTGGCTCCTTTTAATACAAACAGGGCTTTGTTTTCCAACTCCTGTCATGTCCTGTCGTGAAACAAAATTTCGTGTTTTGTAATTGGTTTTTGACTACAGCTTGGCAGTCCTGTCTTTCCTGGCAGTTGTGACAGAGGGGGAATGAACTATTTGATCTTTTACAATGACATCTTATTCTATATGATTAGAAGAAACTATTAACAAGTGCCCACTGTGGAACTGCTCGTGAGAAACTGCTTCGGTACACAGCCCATGCAATTAAAATCCTTTAACCCGGATAGTTAGCGTTTGAACTTCAACAGGCAAAGCAAATAGAAAGAAAGAGCAAATACATAATAGCTTACAAAGCTGTGGAAACATTTTCTGACCTTTCAGTCATTAAAGCCATTTGCCCACAGTACACTTAAAAACCTATTTAATTTGGTTTGCACTCCAATTTTGATTAGAAGGTTTTTAAAAAACACAGTCTGGGCAAGCGCCTTAGGGCATGATGTTTTCAATCAAATGTTTACATGGCTGATTCATTTATCACATAGTGAGACACTGAAAGAAAACCTTAGAAGGGCGACTGAGGGCATCCATCAGCGAGGTGCTTCCTCCAACAGCAGCAATCTACAGACAATTGTGATGGTATAGGTCAGTGGTTCCCAACTAGGGTACCTCCAGATGTTGCTGAACTACAACTCCCAGCATCCTCAACTGCAATAAATTGTAGCTGGGGATGCTGAGAGTTGTAGTTTAGCAACATCTGGAGGAACCTTGGTTGGGAACCACTGGTATAGGTAATGGGCGAAAGGAGTGTGATTACACCTGGGCTCATGGGGGTGAATTGTGAGATGAGCACAAAGCCATCCAGGAGAGGGACTTATAGACAAGCTTTGTCCAGGGCCCCCTGCTGACTAGAGTCAACCTATTATACTGTATTAATAGTAAAATGGGTGCGCAGTTCACAAGCATCCCTCCTGCACCACAAAATGACCATGTGGGAAATGAGCTCTCTCCCTTCATTCGTTGCTGGTTGATGATGTGCAACAGAGTTTTTGCGTCTAGAAAAACATATTTATATCTCCAGCACTCATGTATTTATATCTCTCACGTGTTTCTACTACTTCTGCGATTTTCATGCAAATCTGACAGAGATTGAAATGCAGTAAACTAAAAATATATAGCCTTTCCATTGCTTCATAATTCAGTGAATGTTTGAACTTCCTGTCTCCAAATGTACCCAAGAAAACTGCCTAAGTTTGTCAGAAGGTATCATTCCCCATGTTTTTCCAATGGGAGAGTTTTCCTCCATTTTCCTGCAAATTATCGAATTTCCC
Organism: Hemicordylus capensis; assembly: GCF_027244095.1. NCBI lineage: Eukaryota > Metazoa > Chordata > Lepidosauria > Squamata > Cordylidae > Hemicordylus > Hemicordylus capensis. The sequence goes on along the minus strand of NC_069662.1, from coordinate 98,378,575 downwards.
CAGGATTTTCGATTTTTCTGGTAGTCCGAGTGAGTTCTGGAATCTACCTGTGAAATGTTGTCCTGCCAGTAGACCTGGCAATGAGTGCAACAGAAGTTAGGTCTACCTGTCAATTTGAGTAGGCCAGCAGTGGTGGTACATCTGGCCTCTGGGAGGCCAGGTCCCATTGCTTTGGGAGGTAGGTACCCCACCCCTGCCTGCCATGTAGGAGCAAGGGAGGCCTGGTCTACCCAGGGCTTGCTGTGTGCAGTAGCTAGACCTGGCCTCCTTTATCAGGGTAGCCCTCGCTACTAGCACAATGTAGGTTAGATGATCCAACTGCCAACATTTTTTCTTGGACTGATCGTCCTGGCCTCTGGGAACTGGCAGACCTGGCAACTGGCTCAAAGGAGGCCAGGTGACTTGCACATGGGGATGAGCAATACTGGATAGATTGACTCTCCAGACTAAACATACCTGGTTCCTTCAGCCTTTCCTCTTAGGCTTGTTTTCCAGTCTCCTAACCATCTCCTTTTTTGTCTACATCCTTTAAAAAGTGTGGCACCCAGATCTGAACATGCTATACTCCAAATAAGATCTGACTACTACTGCAGAATAAAGTGGAACTATTACTTCCTGTGATTTGGAAGCTAGAAAACAGTCTAAAACTATATGAGCCTTTTTTGAAGCTGCATCCCATTGACTCACATACTTATTGTGATTGAGTGTATCTCAAGATCCTTGACTACCAGCTTGCTATTCCACATCTTATACCTGTGTATTCCCATTTTTTCCCTTTGCCTAAGTGTGGAACTTTGCAAGGCTATTATTCACACACACGTGCAAAACCAGGCTAAGAGAGCCCAGCCCGGTTTTGCACATACGTGTGAACTGCTGGGATCAAGCCGATCCCGGTGGCACCATGGCAGCAAACCCACCTACAGAGCCACCCTTTAAAATGAGGTTAGACCATAGACCCTAGAAAGCTGCCACATATTGAGTCAAACCATTGGTCCATCTAACTCAGTATTGTCTACACAGACTGGCAGTGGCTTCTCCAAGGTGGCAGGCAAGAATCTCTCTCAGCCCAATCCTGGAGATGCCAGGGAGGGAACGTGCAACCTTCTGCTCTTCCCCAAAGCAGTCCCATCCCATGGGAAATATCAAAGTGCTCACACATGTGATCTCCCATTCATATGCAACCACGGTGGACCCTGCTTAGCAAAGGGGACAAGTCATGCTTGCTACCACAAGACCAGCTCTCCTCCCTGGGAGGAGAGTTAAGGTTAAGGGAGCAAGTTTTCCTTTAACCCGTTTTTCTGCTCGTGTCTCAGGCGCAGCTGCAAGGAGCTGCAGCTGGCAGACTCGAGGAGGGGGATCCCCATAATGTACCGCACACTTGCATGGTGCATTACTGGTGCTCCAGGGGGTGGGGCAGTGTGAGGTGGTGCAAGGTGGCATGTCCTGGCACCCCAACTCTTGGAGCTGCTGGCAGGAGCCGGTGCTCATCTGGGCAGGCGATCCACCCGCCCAGGGATGGCAGAATGATTGTCTTCGGGGAGGTAAGCAGCCCTTTGGGGCTTCCTCTCTGCAAACCAAGTAGCCCTTTCACACTTGTCATGAGAAAGGGCTCCGCATTTGTCACTGTTGAATTTCATTTTATTAGTTTCAGCCCAAGTTTCCATTCTGACACGCTCACCATGAATTGTATTCCTGTCTTCTGAGTCATTTGCTGTCCTTCCCAGCTTTGGATCATTTGCAAAACTGATAAAGATCCTCTCTGCCATCTAAGATATTGATTAAAATATTGAAGAGCACTGGGCACAACCCTACAACATTCTACTTGAAATCTTCCTCCAATTTGATAAGGAGCCATTGAGGAGGACTCTGAGTATGGATTTCCAACCAGTTATGAATCCACCATATAGTATTAGTATCTAGCCTGCATTTGACCAGTTTTCTAACCAACGTATCATGAGGAACTTTGTCAAATGTTTTGCTGAAATCAGGACGGTTGCCAACCATTACAGCTCTAAAAGTGGGGCTGTGAGAGAGCACACCTGAGAGAAGATCTAGTAATGAGTAGTAGTTCTGAGGGCCACTTTCCCCATCTTCTCTGTTGGTTTCTTGATTGCAGACAGCCAAGGACATTTGTAAGTTCTGCCAGCAAAGGGAGTTTCCTTTGCTTATTTCTGCTGTGCTTTGCCATTACTTTGTGTCTGCCGCCTATCTTCTGGCTAACTGCATAAACGTTTTCACTTGGATCTGCAGCTCCTTTAGGTGGCCTCCGAAGCCTCCCACCCAAAGGGGCCAGCCTTTGGGGGCAGGCTTTGAGATGGGCAGAGAGCTGAGGCAAGTTATGCTGTTGCTTTAAAAGACTTCTCTAGTTATTTGTTAGATTGTATGGGTTTTGTGTACCTGGAGTTGGGGGAGGCATGTCCACTGTCCCTGGGGTGATCAATCTCCCACAGAACCTCACCTTGCTTCTTTTTAATGTAATGCTTCTTCAGTTCAAAATAAAATGGAAATCATTCATGATCTGATTGTGAGTGATGGAGCTGACCTTGTATGTATTACAGAGACCTGGATGGGGAAGGCTAGTGGTCCAGTTTGGATCTCTCAGTGGCTTTTGATACCATTGACCATGGTGTCCTTCTGGGACGCTTGAAGGAGTTGGGAGTAGGAGGTATGGCTTTTCAGTGGTTCTGCTCCTACCTCTCGGGTAGATTCCATATGGTGGCACCTGGAGTCTGTTGCTCTTCAAAACAATTGCTCCGGTTTGAAGTCCCACAAGGCTCCATATTGTCTCCAATGCTTTTTAACATCTACATGAAACCGCTGGGAGAGATCATCAGGAGATTTGGTGCAGGGTGTTGTTAATATGCTGATGACAACCAAATCTATTTCTCCATGTCAACTTCATCAGGAAATGGCCTAAATTTCCTAAATGCCTGCCTGGAGATGGTAATGGGCTGGATGAGGGAGAACAAACTGAGGCTGAATCCAAACAAGAGGGAGATATTCACTGTGGGAGGTCGAGACTTGGGAAGTGTGTTAAATCTGCCTGTTCTGGACGGGGTTGCACTTCCCCAGAAAAAGCAGGTACATAGTCTGGGAGTACTTCTGGACCCAAAACTCTCCCTCATTTCTCAGGATGAGGCAGTAGCCAGGAGTGCTTTCTATCAGCTTTGGCTGATTCACCAGCTACATCTTTCTGAAGATAAACGGCCTTAGAACAGTGGTGCATGTGCTGGTAACATCCAGACTTGACTACTGCAATGCGTTCTAAGTTGGGCTGCCTTTGTATATAGTTCAGTAACTGCAGTTAGTACAGAATGCAGCAGCCACGTTGGTCTCTGGGGCTGATCATATTACACCCATTTTAAAAGAACTATACTGGCTTCCAATAAGTTTCCGGGTGAAATACAAAGTGCTGGTCACTAAAAGCCCTACATGGCTTGGGTACAAGGTATTTAAGAGAACGCCTTCTTCTTCATCAACCCTGTTGCCTATCAAGATCATCCGAGGAGGTCCAGTCGTGGTTGCCACCAGCTCAATTGGTGGCAACTCCAAACGGGCCTTTTCAAGAGTTGTCCCAGGACTCTGGAACACACTTCCTAATGAAATATTGTTTTAGTGGCTCTCTTACTACATTGTACCACCTTACCTTCAAATAAAACCTTCTCTATTTTTGAACATCTCTCTCTCAGCCAGTCATTTTCCTGTAACCAATGCTTTGCATTAAATTTATTCTGATGTGGAACTGCTCCACTCTGAGCTAATTTCCCCACACAACGCCCGAATGCAATTTGGGGGTGTTCACCAATCACCCCAGGGCAGTTCCATTAACAATACATCCTTCTGGTGTCTAAGATATCAGCAGACATGGCCCACACCAGTCCTTCAAGGCAGTTTGGCGAAGTGGTTAGAGAGCTGGACTAAAATTGTAGAGATCAGAGTTCAAATCACCACTTAGATCTGATGTTCCTCAGATGACTTTGGGCCAGTCAATTGGTCCTAGCTTACCCTATCCCAAATATATTTTTTGTGTGAGGATACCAGGGAGGGGGACCATACTTGCTTCCTTGAGCACCACCATGGTGTAAACATGTGATAAATAACAGTTTTATTAAGAGCTAGCAACTTGTGCGGGAGAGAGGACCATGAAAGTTGAGATTCTCATGAAGGTGATTTCTGTAATCAATCCCACATGCTGTGCCTTTTCTGCCCTCCTACAGAAGCACAGCATACAGACAGTCCTGGCAGTAGCTACTTGTCTCCCTGGGAAAGGATAATCAAGTCTTTTATGAAAACCTCATGCACTTCCTAACATTTTAGCAAGTTCACTAAAATGGCTTCAATATGTCAAGGTTTGGCAGGAGCTCCAGGCAAGATGAATCACTATTTTCATTTTTGTCCTGAAACTTGCCCATTTCTAGGCAAGGGGAAATTAGGACCACTAGAAGAGATATCCCATTCTGTCTCTAATTTGCTGTATGGCTTTTCCTTTTCTGAGCCCACCTAGTTTCTTATCTTCATTGTGACAAGTGTGTGGTACTTCCAAACACTGCTGGAGTTTGAAAGCATCTTGATAAGAATGCAGTGATTAATAGAAGCCAGCATGGACTTGTCAAGAAGAAATTCTGCCACACTAATTTCCTCCCTTTCTTGATCAAGCTACTAGGTTAGTGAATTGTGGGAATGCTGTTGATGTAGTTTATCTTTATTTATTTTTTATTTCTTACATTTCTATATTGCCCCATAGGGGAAAAAAGGTCCTTGGGTGGCGCACAGTCTAAAAAACATTAACAATTTGACTCAGTTGAAACAATTTTAAAATACTGATAAAAATGCTAAAACCAGAAGCTTTAAAACTAGGGATGTGCACGGAACCAGCAGGGGCTTGTTCAATGGCTGGGGGGTGGGGAATAACTTTAAGGGCAGGGGAGGGTGCACTCCCCCCACCTGATGCATTTCCTCTGCCGGCACTCGCTGAAAAAGAGGTCTGCCGGGGCGGTAGCGTACTTCCCTGCTGCCCTGTCTGCTCCTTGGACTGGAAGTGACAGGAAGTAGCATGTGTGCACATGCATGTTGGGTGCACACTCGCGCACATCACATGCATGAATTGTGTGCAAGCATGACGTGCACACCCCAACATGCACACTCTGCTTCCTGTCACTACCGGTCTGAGGAGCGGACAGGGTGGCAGTGAGGTACGCTGCCTCCCCACTGGACCGGTTCTTCAGCAAGCGCCGGTGGGGGAAATGTGGCAGAGGTGTAAGCGGTGGGGGGGGGACCTTCCCCTGCCCTTACAATTATCCCCCCTGCCGTCGAACCTTTGAGCCTCCCAGTGTTCGAACCTGTTTGGAAGCCCACAAAAGGGCCTCTGAACAGGTTCGTGCACATCCCTATTTAAAACTATAAACTAAAAGCCTGACTAAACAGGTATGTTTTCAGGTCTTTCTCAAAAACATTCAGAGAAGGGAAAACTCTAATTGTTACTAAAAAATATGTTACAAGATTAACCACATAACTGCTAAGAGGAAATTTGGCTTAATGTCCACCTTAAAGTAGCTTCTAGCCTGGCCAGAGTGAGGAAGCTCAGAGAAACTGACTCTTGGATTTAAGAAAGAAGAGACAGGGACAGACGGACCCCAGACTGGGGTGCAGCAGTTATCATACAACCTCGTTACTTCCTTCTGTAACAGGTGGATCTTCATAACTTGGGAGCAACTGAAGGACCAGTTTCCTTGGGGATGGACCAGGGAGCAGCAAGCAGTGAAGAATCAAGGGAGTTAGGTAACAGGGATAGATTCCAAGGGCATATGTTCTCATGAAGCCAGCTCCAGGTGGTAGTGAGGAAGACTGTGCAGATCGGATCCGGCAAGGGAGCCAATCTAGGGCCTGGAAGCAAGGGTGGCCTGCAGAGCAAAACACAGCCAAGTGTCCTCTGCATTGTCCAATTAACGGGTGACTCCACGAGGTGTAAACCAAGTAGCAAAAGTCAGCAGCAAGAGGCAAGAGCACAAAAAAGCAGTCTGCACTTGCCTCTCTGTACATATATCTATTTCATTAGACCATTAATATTCCTGATTCCACTCCACTGCCTTTTCCTTGCATACCACAGTTCTTTCCCTTGGATTCTACACCTTCCTACAACTCAACACACATTCTCCCTCATATACAATTCCAGATGTCAGAATCAAAATTCCTTTTCAGTATGCGAGGAATTTATTCAGAGGGAAGTATGCGCTGTTATCCTTGTAAGGCTTTGCATACATTGCCAGGGAAACCTGCATTCTGCACACCACAGATGGGCTCATTTTTCCAAATGTTGTTACATCTTAGCTCCTTGTTCATATATTTTCCAGGAATAGTAATGCTAAACTCTCTAAGAGGCCCACAGCCAGAGTAGGGCGAGAGCTACCCTCCTTCCAAGATGTTTCTGCATCTAGGCTAAGCTAATAATACACATACAACATGTCGCTCGCCTCCTTTTTTGCCCCTACCAGAATCTGGCTACAATCCCATTTTACTAATCTCCCCACTTCCATCAACCAATATAATAATAATAATAAGAAGAAGTATAGGACGAAGAGGAAGAATTTGTATAGCATTTTTTTTAGTGTGCCAAATGGCACTTATATCAGGCCAGTTCACATGATCCTGGATTGGGCAGAACCAGTTTCCGACCCAGCTTAGCACCCTACCCAGCTTTGGGAGCTGTGCATACTGATTTTAATAGTATGCTTTTACAAGCCTAGGTAGGAGGATCAGGGAGTGATCTTTGTGAGCGTTGAGCTAGGTAGGATGGTGCTGTCCTACCCAGTACTTGTACCGAGTATTTTAATGAGGTAGGAGGAAAAGCCATCCTACCCAGCTTGAGGCTTAGAGACAATCAGTTGTCTCCTTCCTCACAGCTAGGTTTTTACAAGTGGACAAGCAGAAATCAGGAGCGTGCAGAACTCCTAAAGCCAGGAAGCACATTTATCCTACCCTATCTAGGATCATGTGGACAGGCTTACTATGTGAATGGATGTAATCCCTACAACGATTCTCTAAATAAATGTTATTACCCCATTGCAGCTGAGGATCTGAGGCTCAAAGGGAATGGCTTACCAAAGGCAACCTACTGAATTCATAGTCTCATAGGAATACAGGATGCTGCCTTATAACAAGTCAGACCATTAGTCCATCTAGTCAGTATTGTCTACACCAGTTGGTTCTCAGATGTTTTAGGCAGGTTTTTTTCCTAGTCCACTTGGAGATGTTAGGGATTGAACCTGGGACCTTCTGCATGTAAAGCAGATGCTCTACCACTAAGCTACAGCCACATCTCAATATGCATCCCATATAGCCTCTGCAAGAGCCATTTGGATGGGGTGGTATATAAATGTAATAAATAACAACTAGCTGGCCCGGGCACAGAGCATCTATGCCTCTAGTTCTCCTTCTCTCCCCCTCTTCCCCTCCCCCCATTCTTGGCCCTTCCCCTCCCTCTCAGCTCTCCCTCTGTTCTCGGCCCCCTCCCTCATTCTTGTCCCCACCCTCGCTCCTGGCTCCTTGTTCTCGGCCCTCCCCCTTCCTCATCCCTCTCCCTCCCTCCCTCTCAGCTCTCCCCCCGCACCTCGTTCTCAGCCCTGCCTTACTTGGGTTCTACCCTTACTTGGGTTCTGCATTCCTTTGGAGGAGAGATGATTGGAGACCCGTGGTATCTTTGTAATATTTACACAAATATACAGGTTGAGCACTGAATGAAGTTGAAGGCAGCAGAACACTTCCATAAATCAACAAGAAGTTACATCAGGTTCCCAGGGAGACATCCTTGCATCCTAAAAGGGCTGCTAAACTTCTGCTTGCCTTATGCATTCCAGATTCTTTCTAAACACTTTAGTCTCTCTCCCTCTCCTCCTCCATCCCAGCAGCTGTTTTCAAACTGCTCTTTCTTTACACAGATTCTCTGGAGAAGGTAGAAGAAGTAGTAACCACACCAAAACCTGAATTGTTCCATCAGTGGTGGGAGATTCTGCTGGAGGTTGGTCATTCATGCAGGCCTTTCCCCTTTGCCTTGCCTAGGTTGTGATAAATACTCTTTAATCTCTTTACCTTTTCTCACAGTGGGAAATGCAGGGCTTCCTTATATCTTGTACTCTCAACTTCTTGGGTAGTTGAAGGCAGGATCTGGGCTCTTCTGACATGTATTATTCTGTCTAGAAAGACAGCAGAGCTTCTCAGTGCTTTATTTCAGCTCAATCTAGCACAAAGGAAGTCCCACTCTTTACTGGGTTTGGGAACAAGCCCCTCCTCTCTGATCAAGGACATGTGATTTACACCATATTCTTCTCCAAGTGATGCAGAGACATTAACAAACCACTGAAGAATCATCAAGTTGGCCTCTGCCTAACAAAAGAAGATGGCCAAATAGGAGGACCGGCGTGGTACCTTTTGCCACTTGAAGAGAATGCAACAGACTACCATGCCCCCGTCACCAGCCCCTCACCAGCCTCATGCCCTTGCCCACCCCACCCTTGGCTGGAGCCCAATGCTGATGCCACTGCTTCTCCCACTCACCAGCCTCACCTTTGGGGCCACACTCTGCTCTTCAGCCTGGCCACATTACAGCTTGCTGTTGCAGGCAGCATGCATCCCGCTTCGTTTGCCCACCCGTCTGTTTCTCTTCATTGCTGCATGCTGGTGCTCCAAAACCAAGCTTGTCCACTTTGTCTTCTCCTTTTTGTGAGGAGAGAAAATTGTCATGCTCGGTGCTCGGGAGAGAGCAAGCAAACAAGCGAGCTGGTGCTGGAGCAGTGAGGAAAGAGAGAGGGAGAAGGCGAACAAGGCTAGATGAATGCCACCCACAATAGCAAGCAGTAGCACAGCTCAGCCAAATTACTACTACTATTAATACAAACCGTAATAGTAAACTGCAGAGCACACGCCAGAATGTGAGGCTAGTGGAGCCCGTGAGGCAGCCCAGGACAGCAGCAGCAGGCAGGGAGGGTGATGTCCAGGGCAGGGTCCCCACACTTGCCACCCTGTAGTGTCCTCACTGCCTGAGGCTGATGCCTCCGTTGGCCTCATGGGAGAGCTACTGTAGCGGAAATACTACACTCTGGGTTCTTTCTAGGTAGAGGCCAACACCCTTTCCGTCAGATTCAAAGCACTTTATTACATAAGGAGAATCATGGCCGGGCCTTCACCTATCACACGCAGGTGATGGGTGAAGCACCCCACAAAATGGTGGTGATATATTATATACCCATTCTTATCTTTATGTTAATATCTAGGGATGTGCATGGAACCACGGAGGCGTGGTCTGGCACTGGGTAGAGTGTGTCTTTAAGAGGGGGCAGTAGTACTTAACCCCCCCCCCCGCCGCTCTTCCCCCTCCAGTGCTGGACTTTCCAAAAACGTTCTTGGGGCGGCAGAGTTCCTCCCTGCCGCCCCTGCCCCCGTCGTTGTCTGCAAAGGGTTAAAGTAGAAAAAGCTGGTGGCGCACATGCGCCCTTCGCAGCATGCGCCAGCAGGGAGGAACTCTGCCGCCCCAAGAATATTTTTGGAAAGTCCAGCGCCAGAGGGGAAAGAGCGGCGGGGGGGGAGTACTACCCCCCCCTTAAAGACACACTCCCCCCCCCGCCAAACCGCCGGACCACCGGAATTCTGGACCGGTCCGGAGGCCTTTTCTATGGCCCCGGACCGGTCCGTGCACACTACTATTAATATCTAGTTATACGTAGGATCTTGTAAAATGAGCATTCTCCTCCACAGAAGGACCAATCATGGTTCTTCTAGACAAGATACATTACGATCCCAACAACGCATGTAGGATCTTCAGAGTACAGTAATCCCATTGTTCCCCCAAGCCCCTCCTTATCACACATTCCAAAAATCATCAGTTCATCCTAAACAGAAACTTTGGTTCACTTTCTCATCAGGGATTTGAGGCCTAGTAGCCCAGATTTCTGCTACACTACCCCTGCCAAATAGCCAGCCATTACCTAATCCAGGGGTTCCCAACCTGTGGCACTCCAGATGTTGCTGAACTACAACTCCCACCATCCCCGGCCACAATAAATTGTAACAGGGAACCCTGACCTAATCCATAACAGTATACATAACCTGAGAGTCGCAAAGCAATCTTTATTTGTGAAATGGTTGGTTGCTACAAAATTTTGAATATATTTATCAGTGCTTACATCTAGAAGTGTACTCCTCTGGAGACGTAGCCAAAAAAATTTCTTATCCTGTGTTATGTTTTGTTTTTATGTGTACTTCAGCATTATGTTAGAGCATGTTTTAATTATTTTAGGAACAGTATGGTTTCGTCTATTTTTTTGCTCTGCTGTCTTCTTTTCAGCTTGCTATTTGTATTTGCTGTACACATTTCGAAAGTTTAAAATGTTGTTTAAAAAAGGAAAGGAAAAG